>NC_091209.1:32382555-32430055 GCF_040958095.1 Procambarus clarkii
AGACTATGGCTATTTATTGGTTGATCTGACAGTTCCTGAGACATTACAACTACGAACGGGGATTGTCAATGAAGACCAGTGTGAAATTGTTTATCATATGTGAACAAAACAAAAAATGCCTTTAACGACTCAGAAACGGTCAATTCTTACCTCCATCTATAATGACATTTCTACTCTGGGTGGTTTCACAGGATCAATTCAAAAATTGTATAAGGCTGCCAGACTTAAAGACACCAGCATCAGTATTGCAGATGTGAGGGAATTTCTCCGTGGGGAACGATCTTACACATTACACAGAAGAAATTTAGTTAGATTTCCTTGGCGAAAAATATTAGCTCCTAAACCCCGCACCATAATTGCCTGTGATTTGGGAGACTTTTGTAGTTTACAAAAATACAATAATGGTGTAAAATATATTTTGATTTGTGTCGATGTTTATTCTCGCCTAATGCAGACTCAAACTTTAAAAACAAAAAATTCAACGGATGTGGTAACTGCTCTAAAGAAGATGTTAGAGGAATCGTCTCAGTTTCACGGGGTAAGACGAATATTCACCGACCGAGGAAGAGAATTTTACAACAGGACAGTTCAAAATTATTTGAATAAGAAAAATATTAAATTATATAGTGTATTTTCGGAAATGAAATCTAGTATAGTGGAGCGGGCCATCAAAACTTTAAAACATAAACTGTATCATTATATGACCCAGGCTAATTCTTTACAATACATTCACATCCTTCCAAAAGTTGTGAATGTATACAACCACACTTTCCACAGAATACTAAAAAATACTCCACATGCCATCCATGAGTTGCAAAACATTGAAGATATACGAAGACAGTTTAAGGTCATGTATTTAAACAATGACCACCCCATAACTTCCATCAGTCCACAACTGCAGGTTGGGCAGTATGTACGACTAGCAAAGCGAAGGAATATATTTCACAATTGCTTTTGGCCCCAAAATACAGAAGAAATATTTCAAGTGTCTCATATCGATAGAACACAACCAATCCCAACCTATAAAGTCAAAGATTTAACCAACGAGCCGATCAGTGGTATGTTTTATGAGCAAGAATTGATTCCAACAACGCTTCCAGACTATTTTCCCATAACGATATTACAGTCTAGGAAGACATCGAAAGGACACAGAGAATATTTCGTCAAGTGGAGAGGGTACCCAGATTCCAGCAATTGCTAGATTAAAGCTCAAGACATCGCCAAATTTTGAACAAAAAAAAGACAGTTCATCAGGACTCTCTCGTAGAGAAACACCATCAATTGTTATTTTTTTTAAACAATTTATCACCCTAGAAGCGGAATAAACTAATCAAGGCTTTAAGACGACAGGAAATTGAATCAATTTGTGAAATTTTTTCCAATTTTCTGAAATGAAACATCCCAGTTCAACCTCAGATAATTAATGCACTACAGAGGTATCAGAATGACATTCGTTCTGTAGCACGTAAGAAAACTCCATTGTACAAAAAGGAAATCATTTTAACCTCTACGAGAGGTGGCGCTATATTGGCAGCTCTGTTACCTTTGGCTGTATCATTAATTTCCTCTCTAATAAAGTAATTACGTAAGAAGAGAAAAAAATGGTGAAAGAATATTGCCTAGTACCACGACTCGTTGCTGAAAAATATTTATTTAATAAAAACGAGAGTACTCCATCGCCTCTTAATGAGGTGGCTCCACCCTCTTCCACCAGTGGTAGAAGTGGAAATAAGTCCTTCTCTTTAAAAAACAAAAGCAAATGGGGCAATTCGGCTAATAATGTTGGTGGTAGCTGTAAGCACCTTGGCTGTGACTCTAGCGGTGGTGATGATGGTGTAGGGAGAGTGGACACTCCCCCCACACCCCCAGCAGCAACAACAACTTGTGGACGGTGTTGCCACGGTAGCTCCTTTGAATGTTATAGCCCTACCAGATGGGGGGGACTGGTCAGACAACCTTTAAAAGATATTGCCCGCCCCCCCGCAGCGCCCGCCGCCGCGCAGGTGCCCGCCGCCGCAGGCTTCTTTCAACAAAAAACGTGAGACAGGTGCGACCGTCGCCCTTTAAAAAAAACAAATAAAAAAAAGGATACATTCCATTCTACCGCCTGAGATGTGGGTAGCTGTTGCTGGGCCCACTCGCCACAAAGCCACCACCTCCACACCCCAAAACCCAAGTCTGGACAACTTAATAAATGTGTATTTAAAAATAGGGGAAATTCCCCACGTCAAAACATTATTGAACATGTTTGAACAAAACAGTCAACAGGTGGTATGGGATAGTCGCGTGAATTTATTAGAGCCTGTGCAAAATTTAAATATTTTAGATATAATTAAAACTTTAGCCTTTACTAAAGGACAATTTAGGACAGCTGACAAGGCAGATGTAAGGATTTTACTGAAGGTGGCTGGTGTAGACCCATCCTTTATACGTAATTCTTACGCCAGATCACAGTTAAAAGGGGGTAGGGGTATCCATAGGAGGCCCCATTGGGAACCATATTGAAAAAAAAACCTATATGAAGCACATCTTAAACGACATTATATTCAGTTGTGTATCCACCATGGAGAGAGCTTCTACCCCCCCCCCCCCCCTGCGGCAGTAGAGGAGGGAGAAAAATCTCCACTATTGAAGCGTTTTGTTGCTACTCAACGTTACTACAAGTTTGTCGAACACAAAAGTAGATTGATATATGCCTTATGGGATTGTTATGTCTGTCTTGTGTTGAGTGCTCCCCCAGAACGGTTTTTTAAGTCATTTGGAGAAACGGTGAAAAGGTATGAAGAGTATTCATCTCAGGAGATCCAGACAGAGATTTGGCAGATGGAAAAATTAACCTTCCAACATCGTGATATGATTACAGCCTTTGAGTCTGGGCGGAGTGTCTATGGGCACATAAAGTGATCTCTACCCCCCACCCCTTCATCCCTCTCCCCCAGGTGGGTCACAGGTGTATTTAAAGGTCGCCCAACGCCGCTCCTGGAACACTATACTACAGTTGTCGACACGCTCCTCTCGGCTGCCCTCTCACCATGTCTCTGGCTTGTATCAAGACCATCGACGACGATATCACTGACTCCCACACCTTTGGGGTGGGAGATGTGATAATCTATGACCTCCCAGCTGCCGTTGTGCGACCCTATGGACTGGCTTCCGTCATCTGGAAGACGTTCTCCTACGCCCGTGTGGAACGTGAAGGACTGGGTAATGCCAATAGGGCAATAATTCGTTGTCGGTCTACCCCGGGGGACATTGTTGTGAAGATAGCCCCACTCCCCTCCGACGGACAAGATCTCATAGAGGAGCCCGTCCTTTTCTTCAGGCCCACTTATGTGGGGTTGATTTCTGCATTCGGGACAGGAGCCCCTTTCGAGTCAAACCAAATTGTCCAGTAACAAGTGCAGCCTTCCGCCGACACACACTACGTCACTAACGTCACCCTGGATACCGCCAAGAACCGCAGATACCGGCTCAAGATGAGCCTAACAAAGGTGGGCAATTTAATGGCGGCAACCCCAACCATGACTCGACTAGTGGTACCCTACGGCTTAGGGGCTTCCCGCGACGGTATGGTCAACTGGCACAAGGACATTGGACCCATGCTGCTGTCTCTTCATCAAGAACTCGCCAAACTCAACAAAGAGTTAGTCATCCTCAAACGACCTGCTGCTGTTACCCCATCAGTGGTGCTCCTCCCGTTCGACGACCCAAGTGCTGATAATCTTACTATAACGCTTGACACCGTGGTGGGAGAGGGTGGTACCACACCAAGAACCTCTTCTCGTTCTACACCTCCAGCACCACCAGCCACACCCAGGAAGAAGAAACACTCTCAGGAATACGGCTCCACCTCCACCGCCACCTCTCCACCACCCCCTACAGCATCAACCTCAGTTAAACGGAGGATTGAGCCACTCCTCGACTTTGAAACGGGGGCGAATCGCCGTATCGACTCCATCCTCGATGGTGAGTCACAGGAAATATTCCTGTTATCCTCCCCCCCGAAAAAATAACGAAAGCTGTAACCACCACTCCAGTAAAGAAGTTGAGGTAGTGCCAGCTACAGTAGCCCCGGTGGAAGCAGCAGTGGAGGTAGCAGCAGCCAGCAGTAGTAGTAGCGAGGGGGGGTGTGGTTAATCACTATTCTTAAAAAAAATGTGTGAGAATCTTCACCTGTTGTAGTTCTTTAAGTAGTTTAATAAAATAAATTATAAGTTATGTTGTTTATTTTCTCCCTTCTTACAAAAACCCATCCCCTGTATATTGGCCTTTCAGTACATAATGGGACAATGGGGGAAGAACATTACATATATCTTACCAGTCTCGATCAAGGAGATATTTACAACAACACGAGTTCAGCATTTACAACAACACGAGTTCAGCATTTACAAACACCATCCCAACACTACATTTAAACCCTTCCATTAAACATGAAGTGGCTTTAGTCAACATACTCCTTCCCAGGCGAATTAATGCCATCATCAAAGATGAGGAGGAATCTGGCATAGATATCTATGCCACTTTTAAACGTGGAACTCTTTCTAAGAGTCCAGAACACTTAATATACACCTTCCACCCAAAAACCAACATATTATCAAGAAACATCAAATTCATTACAGACGTGGTTAGTCGACAAATAACAACCGACATGCAGCTTAGCTTTAGGGATGATTTCAAAATATACTTCTCAGATAAAGAACCAATCCTCACCTATGACCAATCTGTAGAGAGGGTATTACTAGCTTCAACTCTTAACAGTGGAAGTACTGGCTCATTAAATTCTCTCAGCTTTCAATTTAAACACAGAATAGCTAATGTACTTGGTTTTGACAGCAGTCGCAAATACACCATTTATCCAGCAAAAACAGATGACATTACATCAGCCTCCAAGACTGTGGCCTTATCGCCCCCAGACATTGACGGAGGTTGTGACTATTTACTCATTTAGAGTGACGTCATGTAGCCGGAACGATACGGAGGGCAGATTCTAAATATCTTAGATGCATTCAATTATCATGACTCATATTCTAGAGGGTCTCACCCTCTAGTGTACAAAACATTAAACACTAACACGTTGGAGAAAGTAAGTATTAAAATAACAGATCAGTTTGGTCGAATGGTTAGTTTTGAAGATGGGAGGTCGGTTACGGCGGTCTTACATATCCGCCCTAAGGTATAGCAACATATATATAAAGAAGTGTTTAGCCTCGACTTAGGTTATTATAGGAAGAGACCTCAGAATGCGAATACCGTTCCACCCACCCTCCCAGGGGGAGATCGGGGAGATATTTGCACCTCCCCCTAGGAGACATGGGATGAGAGGGGGAGCGATGAATGACATACGCACATTCCAAGCGCCTTATCTCAGATCTGGAGGAGGTTTCTTTGGGACCTTGGGTGGTATTGCTCGACGGGCCATACCATTTTTCATGAAAGCTGTAACACCTAGCGCCATCGATTTTGGGAAAAATGTCCTTGGTGATTTAAGCAGTGGTAAACGGGATGTAAAGAGTGCTCTGAGAACTCACGGTATTGATGCTCTTAAGAGTGTGGGAAAGAAATTGGTAATGGGGGGTAAAATTAAAAGACTCTCTAGGCGAAAAAATAAAAATAAAAAATGTAAACGAGGTCTTGGGTATAAAAATGACGTGTTTTCGCTAACGTAAGCAGTCATACTTCAACTTTCAGAGGGGATCATGGGGGAGCCTAGCGGAGCTGGGGTGAAAATACCACTAGAATATTATAGCTCCAGTATTATTGACTAATTTCCTAGAAGTAACAGAATACGTAATGTGGAGAGTTCAATTGCCTCTACGCAGCAAATAGACGTTCTACCTGTCAACCTCCCCATTAATCAACGTTTGCGGGATAATTACTTAGAATTCCGCATCCCTGGAACCCAGGGCGCCTTCTTAGATCTAGCTAATATTGTTTTAGATTTTAAGGTATCTTTAACGAAAGATGACGATACCACAAAATTGGAAGAGGATGACCATGTGGAATTTGTGAATGGGTTGTCAAATACCATGTTTAAAGGTGTTCTGGTGTTTTTAGGAGAGCAGGTAGTTGAAACAAATACTAATTTTAATTATTGGTCGTTTATTAAATTAATTACCTCCATGCCTCCATCAAAAATGTCTTCCTTGGGGAGAATTGGAGGCTTTCGTAGGGACTGGAGAGATGACGATGGTATAATCACTAATGAGTTTACAAATACTTATTTTACTGGAGCAACCGCAAAGGATAAAAAATTTATGGGTGATTTAAAAAGTAAAGGTTTGTCGATGTGTTTCCCCCTCCTATTGGATATATCATCCCTAGACCAATACATATTAGATAATATAGATATGCGACTAAGATTGGAGCTCTCCCCCCATGCCTGGGTCCTAAATACAAGCTTGGACGATGGCTCTAAGTATCGCCTGCATATGGATTATGCTAAGTTATGGGTGACGTGGGTGTTCCCCTACCCAAGTGCTTACCTGGCCTGAAACAGCTCACTGTTAGCATCCCCTGACCCCATAACCTATACTTTCAATAGAACCATTTCTAAAACATATGTTCTAGCAGGGAATCAAACTAGTCTCTTAATTGATCAACCATGGGTGCAAATAATTCCACACAAGATATACATGATAATCGTTCCAATGAATTATTTCGCCGGTCTTCACCAAGGTAATGGATTATATTTTGAAAATGCAAAGCTGAAAAGTATTGCTATGTATTTGAAAAATAATGCAATTTACCGAATTGGTGGCGATTTCGATAACCATTATTCCCGCCTTTATAATGAAACTTTGAAGACATTAGGCTTAGAGCGTGATTCACTACTGGCCTATGACTCTTTTAATAAGGGAAGATCAATATTCCCTTTTGACTTAACCACCATTCAAACAAAAGATTCCCTCCCTGTGGAGAAATCTGGCAACTTGCGTATGGAGCTTGAATTTGGTGGCGGTGTTACATATAACAGACTGGTTTTACTGTTTGGGGAAACGACCGGGGTACTATCCATCAACGGGCAGAGAACTGTTCTGTGTGACGTACGAGCTTAAAAACATAATGAATTGTTATGATATAAATATTAATTTAAAAAATAATCTAGGGGATCGAGTACTGTACCTAGGTTGTTATAATGCTGATGAGATAGAACATTTAAATATCCCTTCAAGAAAACCTATTGTTTTCATAACTAATATTTTACCATCACACAGCAGAATCACTATGTGACATTGGGTAGGAATTTATGTTGATAAAGTTAATCATCGGATGTTTTTTTTTTTATAGTTATGCAATATCGCCGGTTACTTACGGACGTCATTTTCAAGGATTTATTAAAACTAACAAAATAACAAAGGTGTTTGGAATGCGCTACAGACTCCAGAGTGATTTTACTCTTTTATCCAATAGGAGGGGTTCTATTGAAAGTATAAAGTAAGTATAGGTTGAGACAATAAGCACTCAGCTACTGCCTTACTGTAACCGACATAAGAATCATAAACACTCACCCACCACGTTACTGTAAGCAACATGTGAGTCATGAACACTCACCCACCAACATTTTGTAACAAGAAAGGGTATTTGTGGAGACTGAAAGATGTAGCTGCGAACTTGAGCCTCCCATTAACTCTTTGACTCATCAGTGAAAAAGAGGGAGTTGCCAAAGGAATGGAAGACAGCCATTGTAGTGCCAATGAGCCCGAATGAAAGGACACAGGAGCCACTAAACTACACAGTAGCTTCATTATCGACCATTCTCAGTTAGGCGCTTGAGAAGCTTCCAAGGAAACGTCTGCTGGAACACCTAAAAAATTAAGATTTCTCTCACAGTACCAGCATGGGTTCAGTTAAGGTAAATAATGCCGTGCAAGTTTATAAGTGTTAAGTTTAAATATAAATTATAAAACTAAGGGAAGAAGGGTAAGCTGCTGTTATTTTCATTATTTTTTTCGGGGATATTCCTGCATGGGCCCTAAGCCGCTGGTTGGCCCACTAAATGTTGCTTATTTCTGTTTTACTTGGGTGGAGTATGAGTATTTATGACTTGTTATTTTCATTGATAATCATTAATCACCCGGGGAGGATGGAGTTACTTACAGTATACTGCGTATGTTTCTGCTAATTCCAGGGAATCCCTTGCTTGAATTGTATAATATGAGCTATGTAACTGGGAAGCTTCTGAAGTCATGGACAAACAGCCTTATTATTCCTATTCCTAAACCTAACCAGCAGTGTGCTTTTCGCCCAATCTCCCTCACTAGTTGTCTCTATAAGTGTCTTGAGAGGATGGTAGGGAGCCGAGCGGACAGCACGCTGGACTTGTGATCCTGGGTTCGATCCCAGGTGCCGGCGAGAAACATTGGGCAGAGTTTCTTTCACTTTCTATGCCCCTGTTACTTAGCAGTAAAATAGGTACCTGGGTGTTAGTCAGCTGTCACGGGCTGCTTTCTGGGGGTGGAGGCCTGGTCGAGGACCGGGCCGCGGGGACACTAAAAAAAAAAAGCCCCGAAATCATCTCAAGTTAACCTCAAGAAGATGGTTCTAAACCGTCTTCTTTACAGAATTAGTAACTTGTTGTCTCCCCAGATATATGGCTTTACGCATGGAAAGAGTGTACATCACTGTATTACCACATTCCTCACCCTGCATACTGATAGGTCATATACCACTTTCCTAGATCTTAAGTCAGCCTTTGACATTGCTAACCCACACGTCATTCTGAGCGAACTTGCTAAAATGAATATTGGAGGATGGCTTCTACGGTAGATAAGAGGCTATCTATCCAACAGGAAGTCATCTGTACTGTTCCAAGGGCATACAAGTGTGAAGAGAGATTTTGAACTTGGCACTCCACAGGGAGGTGTCCTCAGTCTTACTCTGTTCAACGTGTTAATCAATGCACTTCTAAACTCAGTAACTAGAAGGCCCAGTGAACACATCATTAGCTATGTGGATGATATACTGATCCACACCAATGGGTATACCAACATCCAAAATGTTCTGAACTCTGTATTGCACACATGTCAGGAACTATGCTTAGTCATCTCAGTAGAGAAAACAAAGATCGTGAACCGACGCCCACCCAGATGGCGTGGGGCTGTTCACAAGATGCAGTTGCATGATGGCTCTCTGCTCGACTATGTAACCAGATACAAATACCTTGGTCTTGAGGTTCCACTGTACCGCAATGTTGTAGCCAGACTGGGTCGTCAATGTAGAGAGAGGCTCCGTGCTCTCAAGGCTGTGGCAGGCTACCATCCAAGCTATGGTGCTAATGTGAGAATTGTCAAAATAATGTATCTCTCATATTATTATATGTATATATGTACATGAATATATAACATTAATAATTGTGTCACTTGTTTAGCTAAATGAACTATGGGATTTAGTTCATGAACCCATTATGTGCCTTGGTAACTCTTTCCACCACTGACCACAGGATTGGGTATGGGGTGCATAATAAAGAAAGACATTGAATCAACAAACGTGTAACACAGTTCCATTTAGTAGGTCTCCATTCCAAAATTGAAAACCAGGATTTTATAACTAAAGGAGTGCTGGTGTGGAGGAGAGAACATATCTTTGGTCTGAAAACAGAGAGTAATGCTTTAAGAACAGAAATCCGTGGCAAACAGTTGCAAGTATTAAAAAACGCAAGTAGTGTACCCCCGCGAGATCATTTTGGGTCATTCAGATTGTGATATATCTCATCAAACTAACAGAAGACAGTCATAAGTATCCTTACTTGCAGATTATGTTTATACATATGTTTATACATTGCTGAGATTTACAAACGAAGACGTTTGAGGGAGAGTACAAGGAGATCTAGATGCGCTCAAGCGGTGTCCGGACAGATGGTCACTTTCCTTTAACACTGACAAATGCAAAGCACTAAACATGGGTGAGACGAAGAGAAGGCACCAGGAATAGTGTAGGCTAGAAAGCTATTTCTTGATTCTGTTAACACAACAAGGTGAAGACTGCTAGGATGGTACACGCGCACATCGACAGATAATTTACATCAAAGTTGTGAGAAACGTTTAGGTGACCAAAAGACTATTATCTAGGCAACGCAGTGTCCCAGACTTACTAATGTTCCACAGTCACATCCATATTGATTTGATCTCAAATTTTCTCTTCAGATTATCTGATAAAAATGATAATGTACTAGATTCTTTACAAATTAATAGTCACATCTTTAATAAGAAAGGAAACAAGAAAAAACATTTATTACTTGAACGTTAAAAGAAGACGCTCGCGTTACTGGGTGGAACTCTGGGCTACGAGGCCGCGGAAGACGCTCCCACAGCTGGGCTACGAGGCCACGGAGGACGCTCCCACAGCTGGGCTACGAGGCCGCGGAGGACGCTCCCACAGCTGGGCTACGAGGCCGCGGAGGACGCTCCCACAGCTGGGCTACGACGGCTTCTGATTACTCTTTCATAAACACAGATCTTATCTTGCATAAACACCAAGAATCTAAGAAGAAAAATGAATTCTAGTGTCTTTGTGAGGGCAGTTGCACTCCCGGTTGCAATTCTTTTGACAATGTCGTTGCACAGTCGTTTAAGGCGCGTCTGGGATCCTCTCAGGCGTAGGTTCGAACCCTCATCACGGCCCTTGTGGATTTGTTCATTTGATGCATCACACTATTATGATGTCTGTGTATAATGTATATGAGTTTTGTTTATAGAATTGTTATTGTTCATAACTTAGGAATGTTCATGAACATTCATGAACATTTTACTGATGTTGAATCCCACACTTTGGCCCAACTTGAAAAGAATGACCATAGTTTGTATGTATGTTTTCTCAAGTCGTTCCAGAGGAGAATGGTTTGGCAGATGATGTTTGATATTTTCTCAGAGATCAGATGATGATGAGACGATAGAGATCTAAGATATCTCGCTCTTCAGAGGACTGTGAGAGTGTTACCCAGCTTGTGGTCCCCAAAGTATACCGTGAACAAGTCCTCACAGCTGCTCATGACGATCCTTTAAGTGGTCGCCAAGGGATCAGTCGAATGTTGTTTCAGGTAACAAAGTACTCTTATTGGTCTGAACTTAAGTAAGATATTGCAAAATATTGTCGACAGTGTGTAACCTGTCAAGTGTTGAGGAAACCCAGCCAAACTGTACCTGGAGCTCCCTTTCATCCAATTGAAGTTCCACCTGAACTTCTAGAGCTAAGAGCTAAGACAATCATCAATCATCTTGTGAAGTTTTACACCTTGTTTTAACTGCCTCGTGTGATCCAGTCTGACAATAGTAGTAATTTCCGTTCAGCTGAGTTCCAACAATTGTTTCAGAGGTATAACATAAAACACCAATTCCCCAGAGTCTTGGAAAGATTTCACCAGACACTGAAGCAGATGTTGCGGACTGTTGCCTCTGTTGGACTCTGGATGCTTTAAGCTCTCTAGAAGAGTCTAGACGTTTCCAGCCAGGATAGCACTCTGGTTTCTTAACACCCGAGTGGAGACAGCTCTAGAGAATCATTTTGAAGGTCCATTTGAAGTCTTGTCCAGACGCTCAGAGTTTACTTATAAAGTTAAACGTTTGTAGGACCATTCCAAGACTTTACTTGGAATGTTTACTTGGCATTTGTTTTTTGTCTCTTTTTTTGGACTCTATATAGAGAATAGTACAAAATTATTCATTCTAATTGCTTATTACATCAACCTATGTACTATGGTGCACATCGTTACAAAACTACTGTCTAAACAGGAGGACGGGTTGTTCAAACTTACAAGTTGTAAATTCTTGCACTAAACTTTGTCAATGATTTTCTTGAAGTTATCTATCTACAGTGAAGACTTTAGTGAATAGATTCTCAATGGCAGACAAATTACGTATTTTCACTAAATTATGTAATATTATAGCAATAGTTAAGGTAATTATGGTAATATTATAGTACTAGTTAAGGTAATTATGGTAATATTATAGTACTAGTTAAGATAATTATGGTAAATTCCTTTCAACATAATTTTATTTTAATTCTTTTTAGATTCTAGAGAGAAAAGAATTTTGGATGACAAACATAATTAAAATAATAGTCAACATATAGAGGAACAAGAACTACACAGACATAGCACGAATGTACACAGAAATCACAATAGCGTGATATATCATATGAACAACTCTACTGTTGTGATTTCTGTGTGTATCGAAGTAAGGGCGTAGAGGTAGAGTACCTGGTTGACAGAGCCAGAGTGCATGGAGGAATTGTGTGAAACCCCGATTGTGCTTTGGAGATGCTTCGGAATCCTCGTGAAGACAGTAGCACTCCAGGTTGCAATTCTTATACCATGTCGTGGTACAGTTGACTAAGGCGCATCTGGGAACATTCCCTGCGTAGGTTCGAACCCTCATTACGGCCCATGCGGATTTGTTCATCACGCGAATGCATACACACGTGTTGTGAGTTTTTTCAACGTATAGGAATAGCGTTTTGTGAGTGTTGCAACACAGGAATGAGGTGTTGTGAGTGTTACTTCACAGGACAGATGTGTTGCGAGAGTTGAAAGACAGAACAAAAACGTGTTGCAACACTCAGTCATAACACCGTAATTATATGTTGCAGTAAGTTATTCCTGACTGGTGCAACAATCACATTACATAATTCCTGTGTTGCAACATTACAACACCTATAACACGTATTAATATGTTGCAGTACTCACAATACGATATTACTACCTTGCCTTACCTTGAGGTTACCTTGAGGTGCTTCCGGGGCTCAGCGTCCCCGCGGTCCGGTCGTCGACCAGGCCTCCTGGTTGCTGGACTGCTCAACCAGGATGTTAGACGCGGGTTCTCGCAGCCTGACGTATGAGTCACAGCCTGGTTGATCAGGTATCCTTTGGAGGTGCTTATCCAGTTCTCTCTTGAACACTGTGAGGGGTCGGCCGGTTATGCCCCTTATGTGTAGTGGAAGCGTGTTGATTAGTCTTGGACCTCTGATGTTAATAGAGTTCTCTCTCAGAGTACCTGTTGCACCTCCGCTTTTCAACGGGGGTATTCTGCACATTCTGCCATATCTTCTGGTCTCATGTGATGTTATTTCTGTGTGCAGGTTTCGGACCAGCCCCTCTAATATTTTCCACGTGTAAATTATTATGTATCTCTCCCGTCTGCGCTCAAGGGAGTACAGATTTAGGCTCTTTAGTCGGTCCCAATAGTTTAGGTGTTTTACTGAGTGGATTCTAGCAGTAATGGATCTCTGCACGCTCTCCAGGTCAGCAATTTCTCCAGCTTTGAAAGGGGCTGTCATTGTGCAGCAGTACTCCACTCTAGAGAGCACAAGCGTTTTGAAAAGTGTCATCATCGGTATAGCATCTCTAGTGTGGAAAGTTCTTGTTATCCAACCTGTCATTTTTCTTGCAGTTGTGACGGCTACTTTATTGTGTTCTTTAAAGGTAAGGTCTTCCGACATGAATACACCCAGATCCTTTACATTGCCTTTTCGTTCTATGTTATGATATGCTTGCGTTTTGTACATGGTTTCCGTTTTTATATTTTCATTTTTTTTTTAAACTTGCCTGACGCAAGTTTCTTCACAACATATACCCCAGTCCATTTTCAACCAATCATGTCTCCCAAAAACAAGACTGCGCAGGGAAATAAGAGCAACAAAGCCCCTAACAAGGCATCCATCCCGATCATCACTGACAGCCATCGTGTTTCTCCGTCTGGAAGCTCTGGGTTCCGCGGCGGCGGTGCTGCGATCTTCCCTCTACCCCATCACTGAGCCAGCGGGCTGTGTCCTCTCCATCCTCTCCTAATTCCATGCTTACATCCCACTTCACGAAATTCAAGCATGCTTCTGGTCCCTCACTGGATTTCCCTAACTGGGCCGAGAATCAGTGGTTCAAAAAGTTGTGCCTAGTCCTTGAGACTCAAATTACGATCATCCTGAGTCTTCAAACTGAGAATCAAGCAAACCGCGCGAACCTTCATCAACAACAACAAGAAATAACCCTTCTCCGCGAGGATATTAGAAACTATAAGGCTAGCCAAGATCAACTCCAGCATGACTTGAATGATCTCTGTGAGGAAAATATACGTCTGAAAACTGATGAAGCCATAAAAAAAAAGGAGGAAGCTCTCAACAAAATGACTGCATGTATCAGTACATTATCCGCCCAACGTTCCGTCTCCCAGAGCCGGTCGGCCGGCCGACCGGTCGGTCGGGAGCCGGTCGGCCGAGCGGTCAGCACACTGGGCTTGTGATCCTGTGGTCCTGGGTTCGATCCCAGGCGCCGGCGAGAAAGCTCAAATGAACGGTCCCGAGAGTTGGAACTGGTGACCGCGTGAACACCGGGTCCGACCTCCCAGTCTGGCCACGACTCTTCCTGCTTAATGAAGAACTCAACAGTCATACATTCATCCACTTCATCATACATCATCAACTGACAACTGAGGCGTGAGAAGACAAAGTCAGGAAGGAAAAGTCTCTGAGGAAGCGAGGTAAGGTAAGGTAATTATGAGGTGAAAGTACTAGGCCAGTATGATTATATAGCACTTGGAAGGGACATTAAGATCATCTGGGATATATAAGGACGAGGTGAAGGTAAAGAAGCTACCACTTGGGCTATCGGGGATCGAACGTGGACCCTGCAAGAATCGAGAGGACGGAGTGGAGTAACGGTGCCCAAGCACTGGGACCATCGGGGATCGAACACAAACGTATTTTATAAGCAGCACAGATCTAATAAATTTCAGCAAACTGAAGTGTATACAGTTGTTCTCACCAGTTCTTTAAGGTTTATCAGTTAGTTATTGAACTTAGTTAATGAATCAGTATTAAAGTTATGTTTATCAGGTAGTTATTGAACTACGCCTGGAACCCGTAGGTGCGGGACTCTGAAGTCCTCCTCCTTGGGCTCTAGCAGCCCCAGGCTCTGCTTCAGGAGGCTGGGGTCATTCTTGCCCTCGCTGGGCTAGTTCTTCTCCGGCCCCGACCACGGCGGTCTCCGGGTTATGAGTCCCTTCACCAGCTTCGAGGTCAACTCCGGAGCTCCCAGTTCCTGCGACAGCGCTGGAACCAATCGTATTGGCGTTTGCCTTTCCATCGCAGACTTTCGGCGCTGTGGAGAGGGGAGACCTGCTGCATGGTTGACAGCTTCTCCCCCGTATCAACCTACCCTGGCTTTGTGCCCTGGAGAGGCCACTCCAGACCGACAATCAGAGCGCAACTCCATAGTCTCCTGAGACTGATGAATGCCTGCTACTACTACTACGACTAGAAGATATAGGTAATAATATATATGTAATTGTATTAGTTAACACAAAACTATATATTGGAGGAACTCTACAACCTGTAATAAGAAGTCTTGTACTTTGAATGTAACCAATGTTGTAACCCTTTTTGTGTAATGACATTTTAGATAAAATAAAATGACAAAATCAAAAATATAGGGGGTGGTATGAAAAGACAATATGTGAGTGTGCGCGAGTGCCCCACAAGGCTTCCCCGGATGCTGCATGTCGTCTTCTTCGAGGTCGAGGGTCCCTACAAACGCCACCAAAGATGGTACCCCCTATAAATTTATATAACCTATATCTATAAAATAGAATGTTTATCCGAGGTTGGTGACCAGACACTTGGTGGGACTAGCCTCGCCCAGCTTTCCAAGATGAGTCATGTTGGGTAGGGGAGCGTCATAGCGTAGTCGGTGTCCGCCGAATTGAAATACTTTAAGAAATATCGGCATTTATATTAATAGCAAACCTAAGACAACCGTGCAGTACTAACATCTATGTAGAAGAAATCCACAAGGTCCGTGACGAGGGTTGGAACCTATGTCCAAGAGGATCCTAGTAAATGAAGTAAGGGCGAAGAGGTAGAACGGCTTATTGACAGAGCTCGGGTGCATGGGGGGAATTCTGTAAAATTCTGGTTTGTGTCTCGGAGAGGCTGAAGGAACCAAGGAAGGTCAGAAGAACTTCTGGTTGCAATTCTTTTACCATGTCGTAGCTCAGTCGATTAAGGCAGCATCTAGGATCCTCTCGGACGTAGGTTTGAACCCTCGTCATGGCCCTTGTAGATTTGTTCATTTGATGCATCACACTATTGTGATTTCTGTGTGTAATCTATGTAGGAGCTTATGATATTTTAATAGCAGTGCCTATAAGCAACACATCCATCCTCCATCGTGCATATATTGATGTAATGGATAATTGGATAGTAGAATTTGGTATTATTGAATTTGGATAAACCGGCAAAGGTTTTGTCAAATCAAATCAAATGTTTATTCAGGTAAAGTACATACATACAAGGTGAGATACAAACATGTTGTTGGATTTATAGATAGAGCTTGTACATACAATGTCTAAAGTCACTATTACGCAAAGCGTTTTGGGCAAGGTTGGCCCGACCCTTTGTATTTGTTTCTCATAAAACTTAACTTAACTTACCATCCAAGGTCTAATACATGCTAACTGAGGCCAAATGTAGTACATATATATGTTATACTAGGCCTAGGAATATATATGTTTGGTTTTAGCTGTATTTTTTCTGGAGAATAAGGTGAATAGTACCAAATTCTACTATGTAATTGTCTATTACATCAATATTTAATTTATATGTACGATGCTCTTCATAGTTACAAAATGTATAGGAGGATGGATTGCATTCATTAGAGATAAACAAAATTCTTTTGTTTTTTTATCGTAGGAGAAAATTAGAATGTCGCAGAGCGTAGTTTCGATCTACGGACCTCTAGTTGGATTTTGGGCCCAGCACGCTTCCACTGCGCCACGCTGCTCCACAATACATAGTTATATGACTATATTGTCAATATACTTTGTTATTAATTTTAGCTCTTTGAAAGGAAGGGAATGGAACTATCAGGGGGGAAAGCGCCAAGCCATTACAACTATATAGCACTGGGAACGGGAAAGGATAAGGATTTGGGATGGGACGGGGGGAAGGAATGGTGCCCAACCACTTGGACGATCGGGGATTGAACGCCGACCTGCAAGAAGCGAGACCGTCGCTCTACCGTCCGACCCAAGTGGTTGGACACTTTGAGTTTATTCCAATGGGTTATGAAAACAAACATTTAAAAAGTGAAATGTTTCCGCCCGGGATCGAACCGGGGACCTTGTGCGTGTGAGGCGCACGTGATAACCACTACACTACGGAAACCTGAAGTATAGTGACCTGTTATTATATGGACCAAATCCGCTTAATTGCTACCGAAGATGCACATAGTTTTTCTTCAGCGATATAATATGATCAAAACACATTGCTTGAGTAATTATATATATTATAAAATGTTTAATAACGAAAATAGAGAGAAAATCCTGTTTTATATGTGTACGGGGTGTGTGACGTCACGATAACATGAGAGGTTTAGTTTAGTTTAGTTCACTTATTATGCACCCCATACCCATCTTGTGGGCGGTAGTGGAAGGGGTTACAGAGGCACATAATGGGCTCAGGGACTGAGCCCCACAATTCACTTAGCTAAGCAAGTTTCAGTCTTGATGAGCTGGTTACAAAATTCAGTATAAGTCGTCACATCATAAATGGTTCGCGATTGACCACAAGTACGATTTCTAAATTAAGCAACTGACATATGTGAAGAGCTAGTGTCACAATTGATATGTTTGTCCTGCACACCGACAAATCGAACGGGAGGAAGCAGGAGGAAATGATTTTAGGGCTTCAGAGAGCAGGAGCCAGTGGTAAAAAGCAGTAGAAAGTATTTGTAAGGTATGTGCTTCATGAGGAAACAGGGAGTGGTGTTATTAGGGCTTCAGAGAGCAGGAATGAATATTTTTAAGGCTTCAGAGAGCGGGAGGAAGTGGGAGGTAGCAGAAGGAAGTATTAATAAACATGCCCTAAACATACCCTAAACTCCCTAAACATGCTAAACATAATCTCACTCCACAAATTCTCTTGTGTCAACTACATTTACAAAACCCTGTTCTTAAATGCAAATCCTGCTCTGAAACTCTCCCTGGACAGATGTAATAGGACCCATTATCACCACACCAGAAATAAATATCTCTTTGATATCCCCAGAGTCAAACTTAATTTGTGTAAACACTTTATGCAAATAAAGGGACCCAGTCTATGGAACTCACTCCCTATTGAATTGAAAAGCTGTCCAACTTTTGCATCATTCAAAAACAATACTAAAAAGTACCTAATTTCATCTTCATAGTTTTTTACCTTTTGCTTTAAAACTGCACTGTATCTATTGCTACCCAATCTTTATGTACCCAATCTGAACCTCTTTATCATTGCGATCATTGCTGTCTTCTTATATGAGCTGTCAATCTGCTGTATGGTGTCTATTAATCTTGTTAAAATTACCAATCAAGCTGTCAATGTAATCAACCAGAGCTTTAATATACCAATGTGCTTTAATGTACTTACTAATCTCTCTCATCTCATTTTTTTTCTTGCAATGTATTTGTTATCATTTTATTAATTCTGATAGAATTTACCTACTTAAAATTATCTGTTAGATTAAGGACCTGCCCGAAACGCTGCGCGTACTAGTGGCTTTACAAGAGTGCAATTACTGTACTATGCTATGTATTCTCACAAACCCAATGTATCTTCTTGTATATAAATAAATAAATAAATAAATAAATAAATAAATAAATAAATAAATAAATAAATAAATAAATAAGTAATAGGGTTTCAGAAAGCGGGAACGAGTTGGAGGAAGGAGAAGGAAATATTAATTGGGTTTCAGAGATCGGGAGCGAGCAGGAGGAAGTATTTTTATGGGTTCAGAGAGTGGTAGGTAGTGTTACTAGAACTTCAGAGAGCAGGAGGAAGCAGGAGGAAGTAGTTTTAGAACTTTCGATGGCGGGAGCGAGCGGTAAGAAGCAGGAGGAAATATTTGTAAGGTTTTAGAGAGCGTAGCCTCCGTAACACAGTTAGTTAGCGTACAAATGTTTCTCGCTGTAGGGCTCTCCACATGTCAGTTGCTTAATTTAGAAACTGTACCTGTGGGCGGTCTCGAGCCCATTGTTGATGTGATGATGTGCATTGAATTTTGTAACTCTCTCAGCAAGATTAACTTGCTCAGGTAAATGAATTGTGGGGTTCAGTCTCTGAGCCCATTATGTGCCTCTGTAACTCTTCCCACTACCGCCCACAGGATCACAGGGTATATGGTGCATATTAAATGAACTATACTATAAACTAGGGTTATCCCATGGAATTGTCTAACCGGCGAAGTCGCTAAATACCAAGATATTATCTCAGTTCAAAATCCAAATAGAAACAATCCTCATGAACCATAGGGGGAGGGGGGGGGGGGATCTTTGACAAGCCGATGGCTTCCACTATCCGTCGAGGACACTAGAGACAGGTAAATTCAGGTAAAAATCTCCCACATTCGTAATTGTGTTTTTATTTTTTAACATATAGCTAGCTCAACCTGTAGTTTGTAATTACTTATATTGAAGGGGATAGCAAGACACTGCTATGTACTTACATTTGTAATGAAAAAAACATTATTATTACATTAAAACAACTTCGTAGCAGAGCGTGGTTTCGATTTACGGACCTCTGGGTTATGGGCCCAGCACGCTTCCACTGCACCACTCTGCTGCTCATATTATTTGGATGATACATTTTATACATCTTTTATAATATTATAATTGGTAATATTTTCTTCATAAATAAAAGTATCAGTGTTTCTGCGCAGTAACGCACCAGTACGTACTGATCTTGCGCATGGGATGCGCACATCATGGTTACTGTGCACACCCAGCTGCGTATGACATACATTATAGCATGGGTATGTGATCACTGCTGCACACGATGGGTATGGGTTCACTACCACTCATGAACAGGACATGTATTGGAGGCACTAACGCTCACAGGATAGGTATACATGGGGTCTACAGGATAAGTATGGGATCCACTCAGCCCTGGAGGCTGATCTGTCGTGTTTGTTGAGGTCTATAGCAACTCTTCTTGCATGTAAACATTCCAAGCATAACAATTAAATTTAGCGTCTGGACCGAGATTCATCAGTCAGTTACGCAAGTACTTACGAACATGTTATCTCAATCTTTGGCGACTTTACACATATTAAACAGTTGATGAGCTCCAAAGGACTTTGAGGCTGTTTATAATTATATATTATTTTCTAAATTGTTGTGTTATGCCGCCAAAACTCGGTATGTAGCTGTTCAACCCGGCCACCTAATAGAACGGCGCCTTTTGACGATTACTCTTCCCGAGACCAACAATTGTCGCACTAGAAAATGGTAGCGGCTCGTGAAACTGCAGCTCATCCTCTTGTGCTGGTAGTACTTATAGTAACGATGAGGACCAAAGTATCGACGAACAACGCAATTAGAAAGTAGAAATCTGAACTATTGAATTTAGACAAACCGGAAAAGGTTTTGAATTTATATTGCAAAGACAACCTTAACTAACTGAACCTTCCTAGGCCTAATACACGCTATCTGAGGCCTAATATCGTACATATGTGTGTGCTATACTAGACCTAGGAATATATATATATATTTTTTTTTTTAGCCTTTTTTGTTCAGACTATAAAGTGATTAGAACTATATACTTCACTTCAGACAATAAAGACAGTCTATAATTAATACTATAATTAAGAATTCAGACTATAAAGTGATCAGTAAGTACTATTATGTAATGACTTAGTACGTCAACGTTTGTACTATGGAGCATATACAACAACTACTGTGTAAACAGGAGGATGGGTCGCGACGTTGACATACTGTGCCGTTCTCTGTTGTGTTAGGATAAGGTCACTTACGCGCGAGAGTTTGTTGACGTTGGGAGACTTGAGGAGGACGGGCTGGATCACGGGGCCAAGTGTGACATCGCTGTCAAGTGTGTTATGTCGGTCTTGTCTGAGGTCAACCCCTAGAGTTGGCCTAAATAATCGCCCCTGGGTGGGCTCGAACCACCAACCTTTCGGTTAACAGCCGAACGCGCTAACCAATTGTGCCACGGAGGCATGAGAAAAGTTCTCAACAAACTTGTAATAAGGCGGAATTACTTAGATATCGAAGTGTAATAATTATCTGAGATCTTTTCCTGATGACGATAATTCCTATAGTGTCCTAATGCTTAAAGTAACCTTGTGTCTAGTGGTCACGACGGAGACGGGAAGCCGGCAGCTTGTCAGTGGTTCCCCCATTTTTCCTAAGTTTCCTCCTTTATTTCCTTAATTTTCTTCATTTCCCCTTCACAAAAAAGAGTAACAACAACAACAAAGACTCTGGGGTTGGAGTCCCTGTGCCTTCTTTTACCAACTTCGAGGTTAACTCCGGAGCTGGAGCCCCCTGGGGGCAGTTCCTTGTTGCCTTCAACCTCGTTCTGACAGTTCCTGCGACGGCGCTGGACCCAGTCTTAGTGGCGTTTACCTTTACAATTGAGACGTTCGGTGCTGTGGAGAGGGCGACCTGCTGCATGGGTGACAGCTTCTCCCCTGTATCAACCTATCCCGGCTTTACGCCCTGGAGAGGCCACTCCAGACCGACAACCAGAACGGAACTCCATAGTCTCCTGAGACAGATGGACGCCTACTACTTGGATGGTCCACCAGTTTTTACATTCTTGTAAAGCCACTAGCACGCATAGCGTTTCGGGCAGGTCTTTTATCCTAATACGGCTAAGTCCTAAGATTAATATTAATCTTAATTAATAACTCCGGAATATGACCGGTCAAATCGTTTCACTGCTGGGTGAAGAGAGGCGTAATGTTAAGGATTGGAACCCAGTCAATCCTCCCCGGCCAGGATGCGAACCCAGACTAAAATGTTCGCGAAGTGCTGGGGCTAGTGTTTCACCACTGCGCCAGGGGGACAAGTCATTGAAAGTTGCAAAAAAATTGGGAACTCTAATAAGAAAGTCAACTTTGTTTTCAAGGAAAATAAAGTTATTGAACTGTAAACATCTCTGGTGCGGCTACATTTGGACTGCTGTATCAAGCATAGAGGCCTCAGCTTCACAACATATCTGCTGTGGAGAAAGTACAACACAGAGTGACAAAAAGCATCTCAGAACTAAACTGACTCCTATACCAGGAACGGTTGAGGGCCCCAGGACTAGCACAGCAAGCCAGACGTGGCATGGTGGCTCCCATACCAGGAACGATTGAGGGCCCCAGGACTAACACAGCAAGCCAGACGGGGCATGGTGGCTCCCATACCAGGAACGGTTGAGGGCCCCAGGACTAACACAGCAAGCCAGACGGGGCATGGTGGCTCCCATACCAGGAACGATTGAGGGCCCCAGGACTAACACAGCAAGCCAGACGTGGCTTGGCGGCTCCCATACCAGGAACGGTTGAGGGCCCCAGGACTAAAACAGCAAGCCAGACGGGGCATGGTGGCTCCCATACCAGGACCGGTTGAGGGCCCCAGGACTAACACAGCAAGCCAGACGGGGCATGGTGGCTCCCATACCAGGAACGGTTGAGGGCCCCAGGACTAACACAGCAAGCCAGACGGGGCATGGTGGCTCCCATACCAGGAACGGTTGAGGGCCCCAGGACTAACACAGCAAGCCAGACGGGGCATGGTGGCTCCCATACCAGGAACGGTTGAGGGCCCCAGGACTAACACAGCAAGCCAGACGTGGCATGGTGGCTCCCAGACCAGGAACGGTTGAGGGCCCCAGGACTAACACAGCAAGCCAGACGGGGCATGGCGGCTCCCATACCAGGAACGGTTGAGGGCCCCAGGACTAACACAGCAAGCCAGACGGGGCATGGTGGCTCCCATACCAGGAACGGTTGAGGGCCCCAGGACTAACACAGCAAGCCAGACGGGGCATGGCGGCTCCCATACCAGGAACGGTTGAGGGCCCCAGGACTAACACAGCAAGCCAGACGGGGCATGGTGGCTCCCATACCAGGAACGGTTGAGGGCCCCAGGACTAACACAGCAAGCCAGACGGGGCATGGCGGCTCCCATATCAGGAACGGTTGAGGGCCCCAGGACTAACACAGCAAGCCAGACGGGGCATGGCGGCTCCCATACCAGGAACGGTTGAGGGCCCCAGGACTAACACAGCAAGCCAGACGGGGCATGGCGGCTCCCATACCAGGAACGGTTGAGGGCCCCAGGACTAACACAGCAAGCCAGACGGGGCATGGCGGCTCCCATACCAGGAACGGTTGAGGGCCACAGGACTAACACAGCAAGCCAGACGTGGCAAGGTGGCTCCCATACCAGGAACGGTTGAGGGCCCCAGGACTAACACAGCAAGCCAGACGGGGCATGGTGGCTCCCATACCAGGAACGGTTGAGGGCCCCAGGACTAACACAGCAAGCCAGACGGGGCATGGTGGCTCCCATACCAGGAACGGTTGAGGGCCCCAGGACTAACACAACAAGCCAGACGTGGCATGGGGGCTCCCATACCAGGAACGGTTGAGGGCCCCAGGACTAACACAGCAAGCCAGACGGGGCATGGTGGCTCCCATACCAGGAACGGTTGAGGGCCCCAGGACTAACACAGCAAGCCAGACGGGGCATGGTGGCTCCCATACCAGGAACGGTTGAGGGCCCCAGGACTAACACAGCAAGCCAGACTGGGCATGGCGGCTCCCATACCAGGAACGGTTGAGGGCCCCAGGACTAACACAGCAAGCCAGACGTGGCTTGGTAGCTCCCATACCAGGAACGGTTGAGGGCCCCAGGACTAACACAGCAAGCCAGACGGGGCATGGCGGCTCCCATACCAGGAACGGTTGAGGGCCCCAGGACTAACACAGCAAGCCAGACGTGGCAAGGTGGCTCCCATAGAAACTTATAAAATACTGAACAAATTGGAGGATTTAGTGAATCCAGACCACTTCTCTAAAAGGTCGCATGTAACATATACATGATGCAACAGCTTAATCAAGATCAACAGGTCACAATCACACCCCCCCCCACCTCATCCATCCACACAGCTCAAGTATCAGCTAGATATTGGTACTGGTAATGGCTCGCAAGAGCCTCCTCTTACGGGCTATTCATACCCGTGTCACCTTTAGGAAGGCTTAATCTTTATCAATCGATCGAGTCAAAATATAGGAGAAAAAACGTTTTTCCATCCAAAGGGCTATAGACCCCCTGGAACAGCCTACCTGACAATGCCTTAAATCTCACCACTCACGATGGGTTTATTATAGGCGATTTTTTTTATATATAAAATAAACACAACATGTACAAAAAAGGACAGCATAACATTATATAAACATAGAACATGTAACAGACATAAAGGAGAAAAACCCGTAGCACACAGAACCCAGAACCCCGTACAGAATACAGAACCCCATACAGTATACAGAACCCCGTACAGTATACAGAACCCCGTACAGTATACAGAATATTGTATGGTATTCGGGAGCCGGTCGGCCGAGCGGACAGCACACTGGACTTGTGAGCCTGTGGTCCCGGGTTCGATCCCGAGCGCCGGCGAGAAACAATGGGAAGAGTTTCTTTCACCCTGTTACCTAGCAGTAAAATAGGTACCTGGGTGTTAGTCAGCTGTCACGGCTGCTTCCTGGGGGTGGAGGCCTGGTCGAGGACCGGGCCGCGGGGACACTAAAGCCCCGAAATCATCTCAAGATAACCTCAAGATAACCTCAAGATATGGTATACAGAACCCCGTACAGTATACAGAATCCGTACAGTATACTGCACCTGCGTACAGTATAAAGAACCCCCGTACAGTATACAGAACCCCAATACAGTATACAAAACACTATGGTATACTGAACCGCGTACAGTATGCAGAACAGTGTACAGTATACAGAACAGTGTACAGTATAAAGAACAGTATACAGTATACAGAACCTCATACAGTATACAGAACAGCGTACAATATACAGAACAGCGTACAATATACAGAACATCATACAGTATACAGAACAGTGTACAATATACAGAACAGTTCACAGTATACAGAACAGTGTACAGTATACAGAACCTCATACAGTATGCAGAACAGTGTGCAGTATACAGAACCCTGTACAGTATACAGAACAGCATACAGTATACAGAACACTGTACAGCATACAGAACCCCGTACAGTATACAGAACAGTTTACAGTATACAGAACAGCATACAGTATTCAGAACAGCATACAGTATACAGAACAGCGTACAGTATACAGAACCCCGTACAGTATACAGAACAGTTTACAGTATACAGAACAGCATACAGTATTCAGAACAGCATACAGTATACAGAAAAGCGTACAGCATACAGTATAAAGAACAGTGTATAGTATACAGAACAGCACACAGTATACAACCCGTTCTCGCAAATTTAATAAGTCAATATTGACTTATTAAATATGTGCATAGGTGACATACTTAACATAATAGATACCCTTAAAAAGATTCATAGAAAACACCGACCTTACCTAACCTACTTAGTATGTTAAGATAAGCATCTTATTGCTTCGTAATTACAATTATTATCTAACCTATAATAGGTATAGGTTAAGTAATAATTGTAATTACGAAGCAATAAGATGCTTATCTTAAGATACTAACAAGGTTAGGTAAGGTCGGTGTTTTCTATGAATCTTTTTAAGGGTATCTATTATGTTTAGTATATCACCTATGCACGTAGTTAATAAGTCAATATTTACTTTACGAATTTGCGAGAACGGGTTGCAGTATACATAACCCCGTACAGTATACAGAACAGCATGCAGTATACAGAACAGCGTACAGTATACAGAACAGCATGCAGTATACAGAACAGCGTACAGTATACAGAACAGCATGCAGTATACAGAACAGCGTACAGTATACAGAACAGCATGCAGTATACAGAACAGCGTACAGTATACAGAACAGCATGCAGTATACAGAACAGCGTTCAGTATACAGAACAGCATGCAGTATACAGAACAGCGTACAGTATACAGAACAGCATGCAGTATACAGAACAGCGTACAGTATACAGAACAGCATGCAGTATACAGAACAGCGTACAGTATACAGAACAGCGTACAGTATACAGAACAGCGTACAGTATACAGAACAGTGTACAGTATACAGAACAGCGTACAGTATACAGAACAGTGTACAGTATACAGAACAGTGTACAGTATACAGAACAGCGTACAGTATACAGAACAGCGTACAGTATACAGAACAGCGTACAGTATACAGAACAGCGTACAGTATACAGAACAGTGTACAGTATACAGAACAGCGTACAGTATACAGAACAGCGTACAGTATACAGAACAGCGTACAGTATACAGAACAGCATACAGTATACAGAACAGCGTACATTATACAGAACAGTGTACAATATACAGAACAGTTTACAGTATTCAGAACTGTGTACAGTATACAGAACCCCGTACAGTATACAGAACAGTGTACAATATACAGAACAGTTTACAGTATTCAGAACTGTGTACAGTATACAGAACAGTTTACAGTATTCAGAACTGTGTACAGTATACAGAACGCCGTACAGTAAATACAATACAAATACAAATACCAATACCAATACCAACATCTGGACCAACATAACCTCTCCGCTTACTTCAGGGATTATCATTGTTAGCACTACAGACCATTACCCTACATTTCTCCTAACCAACATTGATAAACCACCTCTAGATACACGGGAGATAAGCTTTAGGCTGCACAATGAAACTTCTATAGGCAATTTTATGGCTGCTGCAGCTAATATCAACTGGGAGTCCGAGTTAGGTAACATAGGGGACATCAACTTAGCAGTGCAATCATATCTTAAAAAAACTCTCAGCCTTTATAACACCCACTGTCCTATGCTAACGAAACAAGTCACAACTAAAAGGCTAAATAATCCTTGGCTTACAAAGGGAATACTTAAATCTATTGATAAAAAAACATGACTTTGAGAAGATGTATAGGTTAGGACTCGTCTCCAAAGAATTTTCAAAGAATTACTCATCATTGCTATCTCAAATAATTAGAAGAGCCAAAATTAAATACTACGAAGATAAATTTACCCCACACAAAGGACAACATTAAGACAACATGGAGCACAATTTCACAAATATTGGGATCAAAAAGGATTTTATATAACAAACCAATACTCCTGTCAAATAACGATGGTCTGCTTTCAGCCTCTGATAGTGCTATTGAATTCAATAGGTTCTTCTCATCCATTGGGTCATCCCTTGCTAATGATATTCCATCTTCCACGACTAATGTTCAGGACTATCTTACAGGTAACTATCCACAGTCTCTGTACCTAATGCCTGCTAATTCCACTGACGTCAATGAGATAATCCTTTCCCCTAAAACCAAGTCTAGTGCCCTTGAGGAGATACCAACTCTAATTTACTAAAAAGCCTCCAGATCTTTAGTTCCTGCCATTGCATTGCTCTACAACAAGTCACTTGAACTCCAAACCTTTCCAGATATTCTAAAAAAAAGCGAGAGTAACGCCAGTCTATAAATGTGGTGATCTCACTGATGTCAACAACTTCAGATCTATATCACCTCTGCCAAACTTGTCAAAAATATTTGAAAAACTAATCTGCAAGCAGCTTTACTCTTATCTAGCCAAACACAATATACAGTACTTAGCTCGTGTCAATATGGCTTCAGATTCCCAAAAAAAGCACTAACGGTGTACTTATTAGTATCATTAACTTGATACATGCAGCTCTTGATAAATATGAGTTCCCTGTTGGGTTATTTGTGGCCCTGCATAAGGGTTTTGACACTGTCAATCACCAAAATCTTCTTCTTAAATTACATCATATTGAGTCAGAGGACACTCCCTGCAATACCTTCAATCTTACCTTACTGACAGGCTTTAGTATGTTTTTGTGAATAATTCAATTTCTCCCACCCTACCCTTCAACATTGGTGTTCCTCAGGGCAGCATACTTGGCCCTCTCCTCTTTCTCATCTACATTAATGACCTTTCAAATGCCTCTCAACACCTCACACCAATTCTATTTACTGACGACGCAACCTTCATTTACTCCAGTCCTGACCCCCTTGCTCTAAATGTCACAGTGAATACTGAACTAAATAAAGTCCATCTCTGGCTAACTGCCAACAAACTCACTCTCAACATTGACAAAACTTTCTATATTTTGTTTGGCAATAAATCCTCAAATCAAATTAATCTCAGGATAAACAATATCCAAATTTGTAACAAAGTAGATGACAAATTGCTTGGCGTTCTCATAGACAACAAGCTTAATTTCCAGGGACACATTCTAAATATATAAAAAAAAGTTTCAGAAACTGTTGGCATTCTTTCTAAGATCATATATTATGTACCTCGCCCTTCCCCGGTGAAGCACTAGTACTCTCTCATCTATCCTTATCTCAATTATGGTATTTGTGCTTGGGGTTCTACTACACAAAATCATTTACGCCTTCTAATTATTCAACACAAAGCTGCTATTAGAACAATATCTAACTCTGGCCCCAGACATCACTCGGTACCCTTACTCAAATCTCTGAATATGTAAGATATTAAGTCACTGCACATCTTCTCATGTGTACTTAATATATTTAAAACTCTGAACTGCTATGTCAATCCTGAACTTAGAAGCTTCCTAGAAGGTTGTAACAGAACTCATTGGCATCGCACCAGAAACAAATACCTATTTGATATTCCAAGAGTGCGACTTAACCAAACTAGAAATGCTCTACAATTCAAGGGACCCAGAATGTGGAATGACCTCCCAAATCATGTCAAAGACTGTACCTCCCTCAACCAGTTTAAGAGTAAAACCAAGTACTACCTAATTAACTCCATGTAACCTACCTTACTCTCTAAATGTCAACCCATGTCGTGCTATTTTTTTTTAAACAATGCTGTTTGTTCACCAACTTGCACAATTTCTGATTTCTGCCATGTCCCCCCCCCCCTTTTTTTATTTTTTATTCCTTGTTTCAACATAATAGTAATTGGGATTTTGTATAAATTAAGTTTTATTCTAAGTTATACGTGGAATCTGCAAAAGATCCAATGCTATTAAACATTGTTTTGTGCACGATGGTAAAATAATAGCTAGGAAGACTGACACTGGAAAAACTTATGTCATAACCACTGAGAAACACCTCACTTCTTTCCTGGATGACTGTGGGATAACAGCTGAATTACTAGAACATAATTTGTAGTCTCACACACTACCAAAGTGTACTTAAGCTCTGCCTTTCCTTTCCAAAGGTTTTTATTTTTATTTTATTTTTATTTTTTTGTTTGTCATCTTTGCCTGTTTTATACTCTTAATTATTTGTTCTTAGTTAATCCCCTTGTCACTAAACCTAAGGCTTTTCATTACCTGTTACTTAAAGTAACTTGGTATTTGTGTCTTGTAATCATTTATTGGAATTAATTAATAGTATAATTGTTTATATAAGCATCTACCTCAGTATCTTAGTAAAATCTTCCACATGAATATACTCTCACCCTGTTTATTTTTACACTTAGATTTATATTAGAGTAAATTTCAAGATTTAATTAGGTTTACATGTCATCTTTTTTTTCTTTTTTTTTCTCTCGGAATTATCTATTTGAGCTCACTGTTTTCTTAGGTTCATACCAATTATAGGATTTTAATTAACCATTACTAAGCTAATTATCTTCAAGATCATTTTACTTTATATAAACTTTAACTTTATATAAAATTTAACTTTATATAAACTTTATATAAACATTTTACTTTATATTTATATTATTTTTCTTATTATTTTTTATTTTACATTTATATTGTCAGTCTTTACTGATTTTTTGTTTTTTATTTTATGTAACTTCTGTGTCCTTCCTGGCTATCTATTGGATCTTTATTTTACTTCTAAATTGTTACTATTTTATTGCATTTGCTTTTATTCTTGTGTTTTGCTTTATCGTGTATCGTGATCCCTCTGCATCTCCATGCACACTGATATTGATCCTGATCAAAATCTTCTGTCTCATATCTACACCAACCAGCACATCATTATTGCAAGTATTTCACAGCACACCAGGCTAAAAACAAACTCCAAAATAGCACCTGTCTATCAGTTTACAATCAAAATGTTAGATCACTTGGTAAACATTTTGACGATTTAAATGCATTACTCACAGCACTAGGTACTAACTTAGCGTTCATTATTTTAACAGAAACTTGGCTAAATAAAGACTATACCCAACTCTACAACTTAGGTGGTTATAAAGTCATTCATAACTGTAGGCCTAATAAAAAAAAAAAACCTACCCGAGTCACTCAAACATCAGCCACTACCTTGGACCACATATGGACAAACATAACAGCTCCCCTTGTATCTGGTATAATCTACGACAGAACAACTGACCACTATCCTACCTTTCTCATAGCGAACATGGACATAACACCACCAAAAAGCAAGAAACTTTCATTTAGGCTACACAGTGAATCAGCTTTAGGCAATCTTACAGATGCACTTCACAATATTAACTGAGATTCTGAATTCAATAATACCCATGATATAAATTCATTAGCTAACCTCTTCCTCTCCAAAACTATAAGCCTCTACAACCTTCATTGTCCCCTTCTTACCAAGCAAGTAACTGACAAAAGATTAAACAATCCATGGTTCACAAGTGGCATTCTCAACTCAATCAACAAAAAACATGAATATGAACAGAAACTTAGGATTGGCCTAGTTTCAAACGAAGTAGCTAAAAGGTACTCATCAATGCTTACCAGTAGCATAAGAAAGGCAAAACTTGCATATTATGTAAATAGACTCAATGAAGCAAAAGGCAACATGAAAAGCACTTGGAAAACAATCTCTAGTATCCTAGGAACTAAACAACACTCACATAACTAAATAAAACTCTAGAAATGGCAAATGAATTTAATAGTTTCTTTTCAACGGTTGGTGCTAATCTTGCCAGTAAAATCCCACAGACTCAGACACATATTAACACATATCTCTCAGGCAGCTATCCAAACTCTCTTCTCCTTTCACCAATCAGCCCGGCAGATGTTGTGTCCATCATACACTCTCTAAAAACCAAGGCAGGGAACACCAGTGAAATTCTGTCCTTTGTGTACAAGAGAGCCTCCCATGCCCTTGCCCCACCCATAGCACTACTGTTCAACAAATCTATAGAGTGTCACACCTTCCCTCATATCCTCAAAAAAGCAAGAGTAACGCCAGTCCATAAAGGAGGCAATCCGGCGGACATAAACAATTATAGACCAATATCAAATCTACCCATTCTATCAAAAATATTTGAAAAAATTATTGTAATTATTGACTGTAATTACCATATTATGTATCCTCACATTCCCAATGTACCTTCTTGTATATGCATAAATAAATAAATAAATAAATAAATTAAATAAATATAACGCACTTCTCGGCCTACTATGCCGGACTCGACTTGTGATCCTGTGGTCCTATATTCGATCCCAGGCACTGGCGAGAAAGAATGGGCAGAGTTTCTTTCACCCCTATGTCCCTGTTACCTAGCAGTAAAATAGGTACCTGGGTGTGAGTCAGTTATTACAGGATGCTTCCTGGGGGTGGAGGCCTGGTCGAGGACCAGGCCGCAGGCACACTAAAAAAAAAAATAATTATGAATTATTATTCAATAACTGTTAGAGTGCCACAGGGCAGCATCTTGGGACCTCTCCTATTTCTTATATACATCAATGATCTGCCTATTGTCTCTAACATTTGTTTCAAACTGCAGGTACTGCAGGCAACTACTACAACACTACTGAACCGGTACAAACTGCAGGTACTGCAGGCAACTACTACAACACTACTGAACCGGTACAAACTGCAGGTACTGCAGGCAACTACTACAACACTACTGAACCGGTACAAACTGCAGGTACTGCAGGCAACTACTACAACACTACTGAACCGGTACAAACTGCAGGTACTGCAGGCAACTACTACAACACTACTGAACCGGTACAAACTGCAGGTACTGCAAGCAACTACTATAACACTACGGAACCGGTACAAACTGCAGGTACTGCAGGCAACTACTACAACACTACTGAACCGGTACAAACTGCAGGTACTGCAGGCAACTACTACAACACTACTGAACCGGATCATTCACGTAGTAACAAAGGAAAAAATCTACAGGAAGGTAATGTGAAAAAATAACATGCAGCATTTTTTTTTATTTCTATGGTACTATACTTTGCTCAGTTATTAATTTTATATGAAGTTCTCACAAATTCATTAATAATAGGTGTTTTTACATTGAACTTTATTACCATCCTTATCTCTAACTTTAAAAAATGTGATATGAACCGCCAAATTCTATTATTTGTGGCTACGTCTATGGTGTCCCATCCCAGCACTGTCATATAATGCTTTGAAACTACTGATGGTTTTGGCCTCCACCAACCTCTCACCTAACTTGTTCCAACCATATCTACCACGCTGCTTGCGAAAGTTAATTTTCTAATATTTCTGTGGCATCTTTGTTTGGTTACCTTTTACAATATCTTCTTTTTATTCTACCATCTAGTTTTGGCATTTTATGCCTCTAACCTGGGAGCCACTTATTGGCATGTCTATACCTTTTCCAGTTTGTTGATGTGAGTCTTTAGATATGGGCACCATACAACCGCTGCATATTCCAGCTGTGGTCTAACAAAAGTTTTAAACAATTTCTTTAGTATTTGACCTATGTATTTAAAAGCAATTCATAAATGTAAGCAAGTGTAGCATTTGTCTCCAGGTGTTCTTCACATTTAGCTTTAATTATTTTTTCCAATATTTTCACTTACACTTGTAATACAGGGTTCGAGGTTCCCTATAGTGTCCTTTATTGAAATAGAGTTTAACAACCATTTCAATGTCCCTATTTTCTTTTAGATTATATCTTAACATATAATTAATGTCCAACAGGACATGATTACTCTTTCCAAAGGGAGGATGGTATTGAATATCAAATATCTCTTCTCCTTTTTTTGTGAATATTTGATCTAGTACTGATGGAATAATTTATATAATAATCACTAGAAATTATTTAGATAAGAATTTGAATTTATGCATGTCTTTGTTTTGGCATGCCTCTATTTCCACATGTTACATTTCTGCATGTCTCCAATTCTGGAAGTGTTCACTTTTGCATGTGCCTGACAAGGATGTTATATGCACCAGCTTTAATTATTACTCACTCTTGTAACAACCCCCACACCAGCTTTTCTCAGCAGACAGTTTCCCACAAATTGTATATAATGCATGACTTATTTTTAGAATTTTAATACATATTGCATCTGTCAATACATTATTAACAATAATATAGGTAATACGGTAGTCTAATGTAGAAATTTGACACTCAGAATGTACGAGTATAAGCGTAATGTAATAATTCAATAATTACTATTTGTAGTTTTATGTATTTAAAACTATTTGGTAAATATTTTCTATACAATGCTAATACGCTTCCACCCCTGACAGAATCTGTGGTGCAAGCCTTACCTTGTTGAGCGCAAGAAGAAAAGTGTCTTCAAAACCTTGAATATTTGCAATGTAATATTAAGTAAGTAAATTTTATAATTTTTGTATTATATATGTATGTGTATATACTGTATATGGATATATGTGTATATATTTGCATATCAAGTATTGCTGATATGTTGAAGCATGTACTAAACAAGATTGGTGGAAACAGATACACGGTTAAGATTGCCAATTTACTGTAGTCTAGTCTAATTCAATAATTTTTAGTAATCTTTGAGAACATTTATGGTTGAAGTTGCCGGTGCCAGTGGACCACTTTGTGCTTTAGGCCTGGTGGAGCTTGGTCTACCAGGCTGTTGTTTGGAGTGGCCCGCAGATCCACATACAGTCTGCATATGATATACAGTCTGTTGATCAATTGAACTACAGTAGTTAGTTTTTATCATCCGAATGTACCAATATGTCTTTATTCTTCCCAGATAAAGGAACTAGGTAATGTTCATCATCTGAATGCACCATCTGAAGCTTTTCCACACTCATGATACACGAGAGGTTTATCAGCTGTATGCACCATCCTGTGAGTTTTTATAAGTCGCAAACAACTGAATCCCTTGCCACACTCAGGACATTCATGAGGTTTATCATCCGTATGCACAATCATGTGACTTATTGTACTGGAACGTTTTCTGAATCTTTGGCCTGCATTCAACACACTTGAAATGTTTAGCACCCGTTTGTAGCGTCCTATGGGCATTTATTTACTTTATATATATATATATATATATATATATATATATATATATATATATATATATATATATATATATATATATATATATATATATATATATACATATATATATATATATATATAATAGGAAGGGAGTACCACCTCTAGCTGGAAGAAGGGGGACCCATAGCCTCGGAGGAAACCACGCATAACGCATTAGAGGGAATGTTTAGATCCCCTCCAATACAGTTTCTGTGTGCTTTTCTCCTACCACCCCCTTCCTTGAATATTTTTTGTGCTTTATTATGCATTTGATGGTTACAAGATATACATGGGTTGATACAAAAATAATAATGCAAAAAGGTGCTTAAAGGTTATGGATCTCTTGAAGAACACAACAATGGGAAACATTGATGAATGTCACAGACGGGTTCGATCATTGTTGCAAGTCAAACACTTCTTCGAATTCCTCTGAAGTTGGACTAGTGCCCAAGACGCAACAGGCATTTCCCCTCTGAATCGCAACACTGAGGCGCTGGAACAAGAAACTTTTTGCTCTCTGGTCTTTTGTAGCGCTGATCAATTTGTCCCCCAATTCCTTCAGGAACTTCAATGCACATTTTCCCCATGAACCGAGGGTCTCCGAGCCGATCGGAACAAAGCTGTAGCAGTGTGCTAGACCTCTGTATTTAATAATTTTCTGCGATTCCCTGAAAGAAGCAGCACCACCGCTTTCACGTGTGCTGTAGTGGAGGTAGGTACTGGCCAGTGTGGCAGCGCACGTGTAGTCCCATACCACTTGCTTACCATCCTTCCAAGGTAGCAAGGTGACCCCATCAGGGCGCTTCTGAGGGTCGTTAGGTCTGGATAAGTGTGGTTCTCTTTGTGCCGGGCAGCGGGCTGTGGCGAGGCTCCTCTTGATGATGTCGTTGACTTCTTCATGTCTTGCAATTTTACCCTGTGATTTACGACATACCAGACCATGACGACCATATTGGTCTGCCATCGCAGTTCCGCAGATGCACCTATGTTCGGTGAGGATGGGGGCGGCAAGGCGAAGGGCAACTCCAATGCGGAGAGCGTCATGACTGAGGCGAGTTCCCAGGGCTGCATTGGGCACAGCAAATAAAAAATCCCCGGCGTGGGGTGCTGTTACCGCTAGGAGGCGGGCTTTGTTTTCAGCATCAGCGTTGTCAATCATTGCTGTGACAGTCTTTTCCATTATGGGGCTATCCCAGTGGGCCTGCTTGTGGTCTTTTGGGACTTGTGGTCGGGGTTGAGGGTGTGCAATGGTGTCCCATTGTCTGGCTGCTTCGATGAACGTTTGATCATGAGTTCCCGCTGTCTCTCTCATACGCTCTGGTAGGATCTGCCCTACCAATTCGTTGGCTGCTGTACATGAGGATAAGAATGCTGGAAGTGCTACCTCAGTTGCCTTTCGTATGCCTATCCCTCCAAATCTCACTGGTAGTGTTGCTTGGTCCCACTGACTGTCATCTAAATCTAGGTTGAGCGCCATCCTGAATATTGACCTGAGGAGCTCATCATATTGATTTAGAAGTGGGTTGCCAAAAGTTGGTGCACACCTTAAGAAGTATGTTAGCCTGGGCAGGGTAAGGCACTTTGTGAGAAGGTAGAGGGCATCGTGGGAGTCCAAGTCCCCAATTCTCTCTTCCATCCTCTTTAGGTCTCTAAACTTTTCGTCAAGGACTGCAGCAATGGCATTGTGGCCCAGAGGTGCTCCGAGTAGTGTGCTGTCGGTAGGTTTAACGACTGAGGCTTCTGGTAGAACTGATTTCACTGCTCTAATGATTACTTCACTAGATGCAATAATTTCGCACTTGGAGGGGCTAAGAACGAGACCCATGGACTCCCCCCGTGTCTTCACCAGCTGTAAGTCTTCTAGCAGGGAATCTTGTGTGCCTGCCAGAGTGCCATCATCCAGGAACCAGATGTTGAGCTCGCTGGACAGTCTGGTTGTAATTTCTCGAACCGCTATGCAAAAGAGGAACGGTGCAAGTGGGTCACCCTGTTGAATTCCCTCTGCTGAGGTGACTTCATGTTTGCCAAACAGGAGGGTTGAGTCTTTGCTGTAGCCTGCTGACACAAACGGGAGAATGCTTGGGCAATGTTCCTGGACTGCAGTGAGGATTGCTTCCCTTTTGACCGAGTTGAAAGCGTTTTTAAAATCTAATTTTACTACTGCCTGGTCTTCAGTAAGAGAGCTAATGTAGGCTCGTGCAGCATGAGCCGCTGCTTCACAGCCTTGGGGGACTCCAAACCCCAGCTGGTTGGGTTGCAGCATGGTGGCTGCTTCCGTTCGGATACTTCTGACAGCAGCCCTTGCAACTAGGCGGCGAAGGGTATTACCAACGGCAATGGGTCTGATTCCTCCCCCCTTCTTTTTGAGGGCACATAGGGATGCACCAAAGAAGAATGGTTTGATTTCATCAGGGATTAACCCGGCGAGGCAGTTGTTGACAAACGTTGTGATTTCTGTCAGGAGCGCTTCTGCAGCTGGGCCAAGAACAGGGTTCACCATTTCCTTCACATGTTGAGGTCTTACCCCTGTGTAGCCTCCTGAGGAGCCCGGGGGAAATGAAACGATAGCTTTATAAACCTCTGACTCCCGGAGGACGAGAGGTTCCTGATTAGGGGCGAGCCTGACCTGTGGGGGAGGTCCACCTACGGCCCTGACGGGGTGTTTTTCTCTCAGTGTTTGGGCTGTGGTTTCATCCCTGGGCAAAATTTTGTCCTCACTTGTGATTAACCTGAGTGCCCCGACTGTATTGCCCTCTTCAATTTTCTTGCTGACTTGGGTACCTAATTTTCTGTTGTCGCTGATTGTCGTACTTGGTCTGCCTCGGCGGTGTTTGGTGTGTTTGGGGAGGCGGACTAGGTTGTCAGCCCTCGGAAAATCCCTAATTGCTTTATTGACGGATGAGGCCAGTGTCTTGCCTCCTCTGTCTGGTACACCTAAGCATGCATTGCCAAAAAGTAACAGATTGTGCCAGGCTTTGATGGTATCAGGTGCAACAAGGTTATTTGGCCCTCTGTTGACTTTTGCGATGAGGTCCGTGTATTTCCCTGCAGCAAAAGGGCGAGAGGCCTTTGGGATGTGGGTGAGTGTCCTGGTTGACGTTGCTTTAATTGCCTCTAGCAGGTCGTCTGTTGCAATGTAATCTGTTGCGATTTGTACTGGTGCAACAGGCTCCTGAGTGCTGCCTCCTCCCACGGGAGGCCTCCCTGACCCAGGACAGTCACCATGCTGGCGTATGACTCTGGAGACAGAGTTGATGCTGACGATGTTCCCACAACCACTGCATGTGCCTCTCCTTTGATTGGCTTCGGGAGGGGTGAGCTGGCTGGTAGCGGCTTCTTCTGCCATCCCCTTAGGTAAAGTGAATGTCACCTTGCACTGGAGTATTTGTCTCTCCCTCCTGGCTGGGGGGGACGAGGTTGTCCCCTATACTATGCGTCATGTCTGGGCAGATGTCTGGGGTGGGTGGGCTCGTGGAGGTGGTGGGTGGGGGTTGGGAGGCTGCGCTGGCCCGGTCTGGGAGGGGGGCCGGGGAGGGAAGGCGCGACCACCTGATCGTGGGAGGTGGGGGCGGGGGAGCGGAAGACACTGCACCACACGGAGGGGGGGGGGGGGGGAGACACTACACAGGTGGAGTGGTCGAGCGGGAGACACTACACTCAGGGGTTGGGGGGGGGCACTACACTCAGGGGGTGGGGGGAGGCACTACACTCAGGGGACTACACAGGCACTATATATATATATATATATATATATATATATATATATATATATATATATATATATATATATATATATATATATATATATATATATATATATATATATATATATATATATACATAGAACTTTAGAACACTTTCCCACCAGGAGACTCGAACCCTAGCCAGCACAGAAGCCTTCCAGCAACTGGCATAACAGGTACGCCTTAACCCGCTCCACCACCCGCTCAGACCCTTAAAAGAGATGGTAATTTCGGAGTATTTAAATACACCAAAGATCATCACCTCCCAAGAGCACTAGAGCAAGTGAGGGGTCATTTAGACGTCTAAATGCCTATATATATATATATATATATATATATATATATATATATATATATATATATATATATATATATATATATATATATATATATATATATATATATATATAAATATATACATACATGCATACATACATACATACATACGTACATACATACATACATACATACATACATACATACATACATACATACATACATACATACATACATACATACATACATACATACATACATACATACATACATACATTCATACATTCATACATACATACATACATACTTTGGTTCAAAGGTTTGCCACCAGACTAGTACCCGAGCTGAGAGGTATGAGCTACGAGGAGAGACTTCGGGAATTAAACCTCACTTTGCTGGAAGACAGAAGAGTTAGGGGGGACATGATCACCACATTCAAGATTCTGAAGGGAATTGATAGGGTAGATAAAGACAGTCTATTTAACACAAGGGGAACACGTACAAGGGGACACAGGTGGAAACTGAGTGCCCAAATGATCCACAGAGATATTAGAAAGAACTTTTTTAGTGTCAGAGTGGTTGACAAGTGGAATGCATTAGGGGGTGATGTGGTGGAGGCTGACTCCATACACAGTTTCAAGTGTAGATATGATAGAGCCCGATAGGCTCAGGAATCTGTACACCTGTTGATTGACGGTTGAGAGTCGGGACCAAAGAGCCAGAGCTCAACCCCCACAAGCACAACTAGGTGAGTACATACATACACACACTCACACAAGATGGTACATTAGGTTTATGAGAGTACATAGCATTAATATTTTTAAATTCTTGTAAAGCAATTAACACCCATAGGGCTTTGGGCAGGTCCTTAACCCTTAAGTTGCGCAACACATCATATGATGGGTTGAGTGACTTGCTATAAATTGTGTATCCCATCATATGTTGTATTGGAGTACTACGCAAGATTTAAACGACCTGCGGATACACGGGGTTCACCTCACCTTCATCAGGGCTCTTGTAAACAGACGCCTTTTTTTTTTAAATCGTGGGCCAAATTCCCGGGTGTGAGGGCCTCAGTATTGAGTGAGCCACCAAGCCTGACGCATGCAGCATGAGCTCACAGCACTGCTGTTCAGCTTGTGACCACAGCATCGCCTAAAAGTGCCATAATATACATGTTCATGCTATTATTTAGCTTTGATATTATTACAGAAGACCCCTGACTGTAAAAATTACCAGGATTCTGATAATAGCAGGATTGTTGTGATTATTAGCGCTATAGTGGGAGGAGTAATCTTGGTGGGGAGGGAGGTAGCATTGTCTGCTGACTGTGTGACCACGATTTACTGTCTGGACTCACTAGACTCACGATTTTTTTATTATTTTTCCCATGAACAGAGAACACAAATTAACAGATTAAGAAGAAAAAATAAATTTATATTTTTTTTTGGTATGCACATGTGGGTGACAAATGCTAATTAGCCCTGAGCAACACAAGGGTTAATCAACAGATAAATTTAAGTTGGCCCGGTTGGTCCGTGAGCCCAGTTGGTCCGGCATTTAATTTAGAAAACAATCTAGTTTTCTCTTGAAGATGTCCATGGTTGTTCCGGCAATATTTCTTATACTCGCTGGGAGGATGTTGAACAACTCTGGACATCTGATGTTTATAGTATAAAATCTGCAATTTTGATCATTAAAGTGATGATTGTCATAGATACTTGATAAGAGGTTTAGTTTGGATCTAAACTAGGTTGCCTGTATAATGTTTGATTTCTTTATTTTGACTGCACCTTAGTATTTGAAAATTATCACTGTTAAACATACATCATGTTATTTTCTTCTGCCCAGTTAAAAACTTTATTAACATCTGCTTGCAGTTTTTCAATTTCTTCAGCAGAGGTAATTTTCATGGTTTGTCATAGAGGTCAAGTAACTGTGAGAGTCATGATCTTCCCGCTCTAAAATCTATCATGTACTATCAGCTATTGGGTTTGCCAAAATTATCAGGGTAGGTTAGGTTTGGTCATATTTCTACATTAGTTTTAACTCAAATTCTTCCTTTGCAAAGTCACTTTATTATTAATCCATTTTTCTGGGAGATCTTTCTTTGGGGACACACTGGGCTGCTCTTCTGGAACTTTTAAAACATTTTGACCTATGTATTTAAAAGCAATTCTAAAGTTAGAAAGTGTAGCATAGGCCCCTCGCACAATGTTCTTAATATGATCCTCAGGTTATAGTTTTCTATCTAAAACCACCCCTAGATCTCTTTCTTGATCAGAATTCTTTATAGATCTCTGTGGCTCGATCATAGAAACTGAGTAAATTCGTTACTCTGGACCTTCCAGATCGAATACCATGCTGACAGTCTGATATATCATTCAGTACGTCTGCATCTGAAATTGAGCAATACCGGATTTATTATTTGGTTTTATAAATTTTATACTTATAATCTTAACTTATTTCAGAGACCACGAGTAATCTGGGCTTCAAACTCAACAGAAAAGCCTTCCGTAGACCTGCTTCTTTGCTACATAATAGACAAAATTTAGTAAGTATTGATTTATTATGTGTTTGTTTATTTATTTATTTTTTCTTTATATACAAGAAGGTACATTGGGGGAGAGTACAGTGACTTGAAGTTATACATTCTTGTAAAGCAACTAGCACTCATAGCGTTTCGGGCAGATCTAAGTATAGACCAAGGAACTTACCATCTTTTTTATTTCTGATGTTAACATTGTCTAACTGTAGATGAATTGCATTTGTTGATTTGCTCCCAAGTAAGATGTTGTAGGTCCTTTCTATGTTTAGTGTGAGTTTGTTGGTTGACATTAATAAGTGGATTTTTTTTTAATTTATTGTTTACATCATTATTTAATATGAGTGGGTTGGAGTCTGAGTAGATGAGGTTAGTATCATCATTATCTCATATCTCAGAGATTTTGTCGTAATGGTCAAGTAGCTGTACTGTACAAGTAGAGGACATGAGAGATAGCTGTAAGAGATATTTCAATATCTTCCTGCTCTAAATCCATGTTGGCCTGGATTGTGGAGGTCATTGGTCTCTATAAAACTAGTAACCTGACTCCTGATCACTCTCAAATAATTTTATTATGTGGGATGTTAGTGCAACTGGTCTATAATTCTTTGTCAATGCTTTACTACCTCCCTTGTGTAGAGGAGCTATGTCTGCTGCTTTAAGAGCCTCTGGTATCTCCCCCGTGTCCAAGCTCTTCCTCCACACTATACTGAGTGCCTGTGCTACTGGCACTTTGCATTTATTTATAAATATTGAATTCCATGAGTCTGGACCCGGGGCTGAATGCATGGGCACATTGTCAATTTCTCTTTCAAAATCTGTCACACTCGTGTTGATATCAATTATATTTACAGGGGTTTGGATATCACCCATAAAGAAGTTGTCCGGATCCTCCACTTTCATGCTTTGTATCGGAGTGCTAAACATGTTCTCATACTGCTTTTTTAGGATTTCACTAATTTCTTTGTCATCCTCAGTATATGAACCTTCACTAGTACGAATAGGTCCAATACAATCCAGTGGTTTTTGCTTTTCCTTGTGTAGGATTTTTATTACCTAGAACATTTTCCCAGTGAATGTTTGTAAGTTCCCTGTTTATTTTCTCCCAATCTATCCTTTTATTATTAAAATTGAATATATTGAATAGCCCTTCTCGCTTGTTGTTTCTCTTGGGCCTACTACCGTTATTGATGTTAGTTTGCACTTCAATGAGCTTGTGGTCCAAGTACGTAGTGTCTGAGACAGTAATGTCTCTGATTAGCTCATCATTGTTAGTGAATATGAGGTCGAGTGTGTTCTCGTTCCTAGTCCGTTTTGTTATCTGCTGATTGAGCGAGAATTTGTCACAGAATCTCAGTAGTTCTCTGACCTGTGATTGGTTATTTCCATTTCCATTTTGGGTGTGTTGTTTTGGTAGTGATTCGTCCAGTTCTGGTAGTAGTGCGGTTGTTGTGTGGTGTAGTACTTGTGTGCTTGTTAATGACTTGTATTCCAGTCTTGTGGGTATCTCCTTTCCCCTACGGGCCAACTGCTTTGTTCTTACCTAGCATTTTGCTTTGTTTGGGTATGAATGTTTGCGTGCCGTATATTTTGCAAAATTTGCCATATATCTCATTATTTACTCCTCTGCCTAGCAACAAGTCTGTCTAATTATACTCATTAACTGTTTTTCAAAATTCCCCATAGTGTCCTTTATTGAAATCGAGTTCATGAACCGTTTCAATGTCCTTATTTTCTTCTAGATTATATCTTAAAGTATATTTAAATGTTATTATTATTATTGTTATTAAATGTTATTGTGACATTGCATTGCAATTGAGCTATGTTGTTTACCATACCGTTCATTTCGTGAGTATAAGTATAGATGCCACACTTGTGACAGGTAAAACCATGCCTTTTTTGAAAAACAGCACCGTCTGTTGCACGTAAGAGCAACCCACACTATATTATGTTGCGATATTATTTCAATATTTCCGATTGCATTGATAATTCGAATTTTCATAGATTTCAATATTTTTTCATTTCGATTTAATTATTTTGTGTGACATTGCATTGAAATTGAGCTGTGTTGTTTACCATACTGTTCATTTCATGAGTATAGTTTATTTTTTTTATTTTTTTCATTTAATTTTTTTAGCTGTTCTTATTTTTCAGTGATGGGAATATCAGATCATTTGATGTTCCCAATTTTCTGATGGAAGCATCAGACCATTATAGAATGCATCGGATGAGGTAGTTTGGAATGGTGGGGAGGACGAGAGGGGGGGATGGTGGGGAAGACGAGGGGACAGAGGAGAGGGTAATGGTGGGGAGGACGAGGGGACTGGGGAGTTGGGGATGGTGGGGACAGGGGAATGGAGAATGCTGGGGAGGACAAAGGGACAGGTGAATGGGAGATGGTGGGGGAGGAAGAGGGGACAGGGGAGGGGGAAATGGTAAGGAGGACGATGGGACAGGGAAGTTTGAATAGTGGGGAGAATGTGGGGACGGGGAAGTGGGAAGCACGAGAGGACTGTGGAATGGGGAATGGTGGGAAGGACGAGGGGACGGAGGAAGACTGGAGAACAGGGGAACACCTCAATAAACGCCAACAATGTATTATTACTCTGTAGCTTCTTGTCTCCCGACAAAGTGAATTATAATTATATATATTAATTAATTCTTATAAATTTCCAGAAGCCTGTATCAACACCCACACTAATGCAACTGAAAGAGATGTTGAGACAAGTATTGCTGATATGTTGAAGAACGCCCCAAACAAACTCGGTGGAAACAGATACAAGGTAAAGTTTGCCAATTTGCTGTAGTCTAATTCAATCTCTTTTTAGTAATCTTTGAGAACATTTATGCTATGAATAAGATAAAATAATGTAACTGATTTTGACTAAATATGTAGATATATGTAATTTTCTGAGCACTAATAATGAAAGAAAACCAAAATAAGAGGTGGCTACTATCTCTAATAATGGGCTGGAATAATGCAGGATATAATATTGTTTTATATAGATTCTTGTTTTAGTTTTTTTTCTATAATATGGAAAGGGTTTTTAATTAATAAATTAAATATTATATAATAAAATAATTTATGTATTATTGAAAACAATTAGTAACAAACAATATTTCATTACAGGGTGGTGAAGCAAGAAGACATGTGCATCACACAACAGACTTGGATATGACGAATACTGAAAATGGTGGCGAGCCTGGTGGCATACCGCTGAATCTTCTCTAATGTCTATATAGAATCTATATATATGTGTCTGTGTGTATATATGTATATATATAAAAAATAAATAAATAAATATATATATATATATATATATATTTATATATATATATATATATATATATATATATATATATATATATATATTTATATATATATATATATATATATATATATATATATATATATATATATATATGTGTGTATATCACGAAAATAAACACGTGATTAAGAATGTGACAATGTCAGACCACGGAGGAAAAATGAAACAGGAAATTTCCTTAAGTACTTTCGTATATTAAATACATCTTCAGAAGGACCTTCTGAAGATGTATTTAATATACGAAAGTACTTAAGGAAATTTCCTGTTTCATTTTTCCTCCGTGGTCTGACATTGTCATATATATATATATATATATATATATATATATATATATATATATATATATATATATATATATATATATATATATATATATATATATATATATATATATATATATATATATATATATATATATATATATATGTCGTACCTAGTAGCCAGAACGCACTTCTCAGCCTACTATGCATGGCTCGATTTGCCTAATAAGCCAAGTTTTCATGAATTAATTGTTTTTCGACAACCTAACCTAACCTAACCTAACTTTTTCTGCTACCTAACGTAACCTAACCTATAAAGATAAGTTAGGTTAGGTTAGGTAGGGCTGGTTAGGTTTGGTCATATATCTACGTTAATTTTAACTCCAATAAAAAAAAATTGACCTCATATATAATGAAATGGGTAGCTTTATCATTTCATAAGAAAAAAATTAGAGAAAATATATTAATTCAGGAAAACTTGGCTTATTAGGTAAATCGGGCCTTGCATAGTAGGCTGAGAAGTGCGTTCTGGCTACTAGGTACGACATATATATATATATATATATATATATATATATATATATATATATATATATATATATATATATATATGTCGTACCTAGTAGCCAGAACGCACTTCTCAGCAAACTATGCAAGGCCCGATTTGCCTAATAAGCCAAGTTTTCCTGAATTAATATATTTTCTCTAATTTTTTTCTTATGAAATGATAAAGCTACCCATTTAACTATATATGAGGTCAACTTTTTTTTATTGGAGATAAAATTAAAAAGATATATGACCGAACCTAACCAACCCTACCTAACCTAACCTAACCTATCTTTATAGGTTAGGTTGGGTTAGGTAGCCAAAAAAGTTAGGTTAGGTTAGGTTAGGTAGGTTAGGTCGTCGAATAAACATTAATTCATGAAAACTTGGCTTATTAGGCAAATCGGGCCTTGCATAGTAGGCTGAGAAGTGCGTTCTGGCTACTAGGTACGACATATATATATATATATATATATATATATATATATATATATATATATATATATATATATATATATATATATATATATATATATATATATATGTCGTACCTAGTAGCCAGAACTCACTTCTCAGCCTACTATTCATGGCCCGATTTGCCTAATAAGCCAAGTTTTCCTGAATTAATATATTTACTATAATTTTTGTATTATGAAATGATAAAGCAACCCTTTTCTCTATGTATGAGGTCAATTTTTTTTTATTGGAGTTAAAATTAACGTAGATATATGACCGAACCTAACCAACCCTACCTAACCTAACCTAACCTATATTTATAGGTAAGGTTAGGTTAGGTAGCCAAAAAAAGCTAGGTTAGGTTAGGTTAGGTAGGTTAGGTAGACGAAAAAACATTAATTCATGAAAACTTGGCTTATTAGGCAAATCGGGCCTTGAATAGTAGGCTGAGAAGTGCGTTCTGGCTATTAGGTACGACATATATATATATATATATATATGTTTTCATGAATTAATGTTTTTTCGTCTACCTAACCTACCTAACCTAACCTAACCTAGCTTTTTTTGGCTACCTAACCTAACCTTACCTATAAATATAGGTTAGGTTAGGTTAGGTAGGGTTGGTTAGGTTCGGTCATATATCTACGTTAATTTTAACTCCAATAAAAAAAAATTGACCTCATACATAGAGAAAAGGGTTGCTTTATCATTTCATAAGAAAAAAATTATAGTAAATATATTAATTCTGGAAAACTTGGCTTATTAGGCAAATCGGGCCTTGAATAGTAGGCTGAGAAGTGAGTTCTGGCTACTAGGTACGACATATATATATATATATATATATATATATATATATATATATATATATATATATATATATATATATATATATATATATATATATATATATATGTCGTACCTAGTAGCCAGAACGCACTTTTTGGCCTACTATGCAAGGCCCGATTTGCCTAATAAGCCAAGTTTTCCTGATTTAATATATTTTCTCTAATTTTTTTCTTATGAAATGATAAAGCTACCCATTTCATAATGTATGAGGTTAATTTTTTTTATTGGAGTTAAAATTAACGTAGATATATGACCGAACCTAACCAACCCTACCTAACCTAACCTAACCTATCTTTATAGGTTAGGTTGGGTTAGGTTGGGTTAACCTAACCTAACCTATCTTTATAGGTTAGGTTGGGTTAGGTAGCCGAAAAAGTTAGGTTAGGTTAGGTTAGGTAGGTTAGGTAGTCGAAAACAATTAATTCATGAAAACTTGGCTTATTAGGCAAATCGGGCCTTGCAAAGTAGGCTGAGAAGTGCGTTCTGGCTGCTAGGTACGACATATGTCTATATATATATATATATATATATATATATATATATATATATATATATATATATATATATATATATATATATATATATATATATATATATTATAATATATATACACACACACATATATATATATATATATATATATATATATATATATATATATATATATATATATATATATATATATATATATTATAATATATACACACACACACATATATATATATATATATATATATATATATATATATATATATATATATATATATATATATATATATATATATATATATATATATATATATATATATATATACAAATACAAAATAATACAAAATATTATACAAAAGTAATAATGCAAAAAGGTGCTTAAAGGTTATGGATCTCTTGAAAAACACGACAATGGGAAACATTGATGAATGTCACAGACGGGTTCGATAATTGTTGCAAGTCAAACACTTCTTCGAATTCCTCTGAAGTTGGACTAGTGCCCAAGACGCAACAGGCATTTCCCCTCTGAATCGCAACACTGAGGCGCTGGAACATGAATTTTTTTGCTCTCTGGTCTTTTCTAGCGCTGATCAATTTGTCCCCCAATTCCTCCAGGAACTTCAATGCACATTTTCCCCACGAACCGAGGGTCTCCGAGCCGATCGGAACACAAAGCTGTAGCAGTGTGCTAGACCTCTGTATTTAATAATTTTCTGCAATTCCCTGAAAGAAGCAGCACCACCGCTTCCTGAATATATATATATATATATATATATATATATATATATATATATATATATATATATATATATATATATATATTATAATATAATATATATA
>NC_091209.1:32437555-32512555 GCF_040958095.1 Procambarus clarkii
GAACTGCAGGTTGCAGTTGGGACAGACTTCCTACCCAGTGGAGATGATCGACCATCCCCCAGTTGTAGCTTCAATTAAGAGGAAGCTGAAGTATAATGCGCACTATCCAAAATTGATTTTTAAGTCTCTTCCAGACACAGTTAAGAGGTCATGCGCATTGCATGCATTGACCAAACAGAGTTGCCCACCACATTCTGTAAAATTTATTAAAGTAGCCGTGTGACGTCACATCCAACCAGGTACCACCCTTCAGGTGGCTGGGAGATGTGATAGCTTATTAATTCCTCATCACTTAATTGTAGTGCTCGATAAAGGTGCACTCATTCCAGTTGTCAATCTTTCACATAAAACTTTTCGCTTCACGGCAGGTGACAGGGTATCTCAGGGAACCATAGTGGAGGACACAGAAATCTTTCACCATGAGTCAGCTGAGACGCCAACCGTCACTGCACAATGTAGTGCATTGCACATGTCAGATACGAGAACTCCATCAAAGGTACAATACGAGACGAGAAATGTTGCATAGAATGTAGAAGAAGTAGAAAAATTAATTTCAGCACTTGATTTGCAACATGTTACACAGGCGGATAGGAAGGCACTGAGAGGAGTTTTACGAAAATTCCCGAAATTATTTGCGACAGAGGATGATCAGATTGGTCTCCTTGATAAGATCGAGCACACCATTCCAACTGGTGATCATTTGCCTGTGTACACGAGACAGTGGAGGTTGCCGGAACAGGCAAAGAACGTTACCAGGGAGGAGTGCCAGAAAATGTTGAGACAGGGCGTGATAGAGCCTAGTACGTCACCGTGGCTCTCTCCTGTTGTGCTAGTTCGGAAACCGGACGGTAGTTATCGTTTCTGTGTTGACTACCGGAAGGTGAACGAATTAACTAAGGGTGATGTGTATCCGTTGCCCCGAATACAGGAGATAATAGATCAATTTGGTGCTGCTAAGTATTTCTCAACTCTTGACGCGAAATCGGCGTATTGGACGATTCCGGTGGCAGAACAGGATAGGGAAAAAAGCATTCTCGGATGGTAGGCACACTTATCAATTCCGTAGGATGCCTTTTGGTTTAAAGACAGCGCCTACGTCGTTTCAGAGGGCCATCAACTTTATCCTTAGTCCGGTACTGGGTAGGCATTCTTTAGCGTACCTGGATGATGTGGTGATATATTCCAGGACGTTTGAGGAACACCTACGGGACTTGACTGAGACTTTGAAGTTGTTAGATCAGGCAGGTTTCAGGCTGAATGTTCAGAAGTGCACCCTGGCGGCTCAGAAATTCAAATTTCTGGGGTTCCAGGTGTGCCCAGACGGTATCCGACCTCCCAGCAAACAATTTTAGGTTGCCACAACATATCTGGAAAGTATTTGAAAGTATTGGAAACGTTTGTTTTATCGTATCAGATACGATATTGTGTGTGGACTTAAATAGGTTTCCAAAACTTATAACCAAGACATATGTATCTAACACTAATTTGAGATGTTGTGGCAACTTTACACTCCTAACATGAGTCATTCATAATCCATTCATATACCAATATGAATCTCTTATGAAAGGTTTGAGCCAATAATCTGAACCCTTTTCACATCTTTGTGTGTAAAGTTAAATTTCTTGAAATTAAATTATATTTTATATTATATTATTTTTATTATATTTTATATTATATTATTATTTTCAATTTTAATATTAAAACCAATTGAAGGGTAAAAAAAATCTAATAATTTATATTTCTTTTATTATTTACTAACAATTAAAATTATTTACTAACGGAGAGAGGGGAGGCTGTACGGCGGAGAGTGGCGGCTGTGGCGGACAGTGGCGGCGGTGGCGGATAGTGGCGGCGGGCGGACAGTGGCGGCGGGCGGACAGTGGCGGCGGCGGGCGGACAGTGGCGGCGGGCGGACAGTGGCGGCGGTGGCGGATAGTGGCGGCGGGCGGACAGTGGCAGCGGTGGCGGATAGTGGCGGCGGGCGGACAGTGGCGGCGGGCGGACAGTGGCGGCGGTGGCGGATAGTGGTGGCTGTGGCGGATAGTGGCGGCGGGCGGACCGTGGCGGCTTTGGCGGCGGTGGTGGACAGTGGCGGCGGGCGGACAGTGGCGGCGGCGGGCGGACAGTGGCGGCGGCGGGCGGACAGTGGTGGCGGCGGGCGAACAGTAGTGGCGGCGGGCGGACAGTGGTGGCGGCGGGCGGACAGTGGAGGCGGCGGGCGGACAGTGGAGGCGGCGGGCGGACAGTGGAGGCGGCGGGCGGACAGTGGTGGCGGCGGGCGGACAGTGGTGGCGGCGGGCGGACAGTGGTGGCGGTGGCAGACAGTGGTGGCAGTGGCGGACAGTGGCGGACAGTGGCGGCGGTGGCGGACAGAGACGGCGGTGGCGGACAGTGGCGGCGGTGGCGGACAGTGGCGGCGGTGGCGGACACTGGCGGCTGTGTCTGGCGGTGGTGGCGGGCGGTGGCGGGTGGCGGCGTCTGTGATTAGTGGCGGCTGGCGGTGGTGGGTGGTGGTGGCGGCGGTGGTGGTGGGTGGTGGGTGGCGGCGGCGGTGGTGGTGGGTGGTGGGTGGCGGCGGCAGTGGTGGTGGGTGGTGGGTGGCGGCGGCGGTGGTGGTGGGTGGTGGGTGGCGGCGGCGGTGGTGGTGGGTGGTGGGTGGCGGTGGCGGTGGTGGTGGGTGGCGGCGGCGGGTGGTGGTGGTGGGGGGCGGCGGCGGGTGGTGGTGGTGGGTGGCGGCGGCGGGCGGTGGCGGGCGGTGGCGGCGGGCGGTGGCGGGCGGCGGCGGCTGTGGTGGGTGGTGACGATCGGCGGTGGGGGGGGGCTGGTGGCGGCTGGCGGTGGCGGCTTGCGGTGGCGACTGTGGCAACGGGCGGTGACGGCTGATAGCGGGCGGTGGTGGCGGCTGGTGGCAGGTGGTGGCGGGTGGCGGCTGGTGGTGGGTCGTGGTGGGTGGCGGCTGGTGGTGGGTGGTGGCGGGTGGTGGGTGGTGGCGGGTGGCGGCTGGTGGTGGGTGGTGGCGGGTGGCGGCTGGTGGTGGGTGGTGGCGGGTGGCGGCTGGTGGTGGGTGGTGGCGGGTGGTGGGTGGTGGCGGGTGGCGGCTGGTGGTGGGTGGTGGCGGGTGGCGGCTGGTGGTGGGTGGCGGCGGGTGGCGGCTGGTGGTGGGTGGCGGCGGCTGGTGGTGGGTGGCGGGTGGCGGCGGGTGGCGGCTGGTGGTGGGTGGCGGGTGGTGGCGGGTGGAGGCTGGTGGTGGGTGGTTTTGGGTGGCGGCTGGTGGTGGGTGGCGGCTGGTGGTGGGCGGCGGGTGGCGGCGGGTGGCGGGTGGCGGCGGGTGGCGGCGGGTGGCGGCTGGTGGCGGCTGGTGGTGGGCGGCGGGTGGCGCCTGGTGGCGGGTGGCGGCGGGTGGCGGCGGGTGGCGGCTGGTGGCGGCCAGCTGGGACACACCCTTCACCACTGAAGGTCTGAGTACAACTAACCATATGTCTCTCTCACCCACCAGCCCAGTGTTGCCAGCTCGCGCTCTCAAAATGTTTCCTTCAAAGATTGTATATTATCTTTGAACAACAAGTTTGATTATCAAGGAAATAATGCATATATTATTGTCACATTAATACTGTGCAATATCTTATTACATTCCTGCTAAATAATTATAATTTGAAACAGGACAAAAAATCCAACATATATATAAAAACCAACATTAGAGATCACGAGGCCTAGGCCTCGCCTGTGACCACACATCCTGCCTCCCTGGCCTGCTACTCTCTCACACCTCACACTCTTAACTCTCTCATAATCACTCTCACTCTCTTACTCTGTCACTCTTACTCTCTGTCACTCTTACTCTCTGTCACTCTTACTCTCTGTCACTCTTACTCTGTCACTCTTACTCTGTCACTCTTTCTCTGTCACTCTTACTCTGTCACTCTTACACTCTGTCACTCTTACTCTCTGTCACTCTTACTCTGTCACTCTTATTCTCTGTCACTCTTACTCACTGTCACTCTTACTCTCTATCACTCTTACTCTGTCACTCTTACTCTCTGTCACTCTTACTCTCTGTCACTCTTACTCTCTATCACTCTTACTCTGTCACTCTTACTCTGTCACTCTTACTCTCTGTCACTCTTACTCTGTCACTCTTACTCTGTCACTCTTACTCTCTGTCACTCTTACTCTCTGTCACTCTTACTCTCTGTCACTCTTACTCTCTGTCACTCTTACTCTCTGTCACTCTTACTCTTTCACTCTTACTCTCTGTCACTCTTACTCTCTGTCACTCTTACTCTCTGTCACTCTTACTCTGTCATTCTTACTCACTCTCAGTCACCCTTACCCATTCATACTCACTCTCTCACTCTTACTCTCATACTCTTACTCTCAATTACTCTTACTCTCAATTACTCTTACTCTCAATCACTCTTACTCCCAATCACTCCTACTCCCAATCACTCCTACTCTCAATCACTCCTACTCACATTCTTACTCTTACTCCCAATCACTCTTACTCTCAATCACTCTTATTCTCATTCTTACTCTTACTCTCACTCTTACTCTTACTCCCAATCACTCTTACTCCCAATCATACTTACTCTCAATCACTCTTACTCTCAATCACTCTTACTCTCAATCACTCTTACTCTCATTCTTACTCTTACTCACTCTTACTCTCAATCACTCTTATTCTCATTCTTACTCCTACTCCCAATCACTCTTACTCCCAATCACTCTTACTCTCAATCATTCTTACTCCCAATCACTCTTACTCTCAATCACTCTTACTCTCAATCACTCTTACTCTCAATCACTCTTACTCTCATTCTTACTCTTACTCACTCTTACTCTCAATCACTCTTATTCTCATTCTTACTCCTACTCCCAATCACTCTTACTCCCAATCACTCTTACTCTCATTCTTACTCTTACTCACTCTTACTCTCAATCACTCTTATTCTCATTCTTACTCCTACTCCCAATCACTCTTACTCCCAATCACTCTTACTCTCAATCACTCTTACTCCCAATCACTCTTACTCTCAATCACTCTTACTCTCAATCACTTTTACTCTCAATCACTCTTACTCTCAATCACTCTTACTCTCACTAACTCTCAATCACTCTTACTCTCACTCTAACTCTCAATCACTCTTACGCACTATTACTCACTCTTTCTCTCAGTCATCCTTACTCACTCTCATACTCACTCTTACTCTGTCACTCTTACTCTCTGTCACTCTTACTCTCTGTCACTCTTACTCTCTGTCACTCTTACTCTCTGTCACTCTTACTCTCTGTCACTCTTACTCTCTGTCACTCTTACTCTCTGTCACTCTTACTCTCTGTCACTCTTACTCTCTATCACTCTTACTCTGTCATTCTTACTCTGTCACTCTTACTCACTCTCAGTCACCCTTACCCATTCATACTCACTCTCTCACTCTTACTCTCATACTCTTACTCTCAATTACTCTTACTCTCAATCACTCTTACTCCCAATCACTCCTACTCCCAATCACTCCTACTCTCAATCACTCCTACTCTCATTCTTACTCTTACTCCCAATCACTCTTACTCTCAATCACTCTTATTCTCATTCTTACTCTCACTCTTACTCCCAATCACTCTTACTCCCAATCACTCTTACTCTCAATCACTCTTACTCCCAATCACTCTTACTCTCAATCACTCTTACTCTCAATCACTCTTACTCTCAATCACTCTTACTCTCAATCACTCTTACTCTCACTAACTCTCAATCACTCTTACTCTCACTCTAACTCTCAATCACTCTTACTCTCATACTCACCCTTACTCTCAATCACTTTACTCTCACTCTTACTCATTCTGTCACCCTTACTCTCACTCTTACTCACTCTGGCACTCTTACTCTCAGTCACTCTTACTTATACTCACTCTTACTCACACTTACACACTCTCTGGCACTCTCACTCACCTTCAGTCACTCTTACTCACTCTTACCCACTCTCGCTCACTCTTACTCACTCTAGTTAATAAGAACACGCCAATATAAGACAACAAAACGTTTTCAGATTCTTTCTCACCACTTTCCAGCAACTTTTATAATTTATATAAATTATCTTAGGGAATAATACATAAATTATATATTTAAACATGATATTAGTGTTTAGTGGAATGCATAAGAAGTCAAATTGTGTTAAAAAGAGCGATTTTTAGAAAATTTGGAAAACTACTTTTTTCTGTTCATATTATAACTAAATGGATTTTAAAGGTTTCACTCAGCCAATATATATCATTCACAATTTATTAATGAATTTTACAAAAAAACACCATAAATTTTATATTTAAACATGTAAAAACTATTTGTTTTACATTTGGAAGAAAATAATTGTAGAAAAACTATTTATAATTAAACCTTTGTGTTTGGATTTTTTGAGTAAAAGTTTCTCAAAGGCTCTCCTGCACCATTCTCAATGCAAATCATTCCCACACCTATGGGAAGAGATAGGCGAACGTTGTGTAGATGATTTGTGTTTACTGGGCTGACCCAGATTCTTGCCGCGCCATTGCTGACATGCCTACTCCAAGGACAGCAAAGGACGTGCGTAGGTTTTTGGGGGCGGCCGGTTATTTTCGTCGTCATATTGAAGGTTTCGCTGGCATTTCAGCACCCCTGACTGATCTGACAAAGAAAAATGCGAAGTTTGTGTGGAAATCTAAGCATGACGAGGCCTATCGCAAACTGAAAGACCAACTAATCACGACACCGGTATTGGCTATTCCTGATTTTGAGAAAGAGTGGGAGGTGCACACTGACGCCAGCGGTATAGCTATTGGCGGGTGCTTAATTCAGCGAGATGCTGATAATTTACCCCATCCAGTAGCCTATTTCAGTAGGAAGGTCAAAGGACCTGAAGTTCGTTATTCAGCTACTGATCGGGCGGCACTGGCAGTAGTAGAATCAGTTAGGTATTCCGAACCTTACCTATTTCAGCGGCACTTTGTAATCTACACAGACCATAGAGCATTAACACACATATTTAAGAAGCGAACAAAATGCCCACGAATGTCACGCTGGTCTCACGAACTTTCGGCCCACTCATTCCAGATTTTGTACAAGCCTGGTCCAGCACATGTTGTACCAGATACGCTAAGTAGGAACATAGCGGCAGTTCAAATTAATGAAAATATTGAAACCATTCCATCAGATAAAATGAGAGAATACCAGATGAGCGAGCCTAGATGGAAAGAAATTATTGAGTATTTAGAGTGAGGAAAATACCCAAAAAAGAAAAAGAATTTACCTATTCATGATTTTGAAATGAAACAGGGCGTCCTGTATTATGTTAATAGCCAGAATGATAGGGCAGTATCTCAACTAGTTATTCCGGACGCGTTGCGGTCATCAGCATTAAAGCTTGCGCACGCTTCTAAAATTGCAGGGCATCCGGGATCTTTAAAACGCACTTAAAAGCAAAGTCTCTATTTTATTTTTCAGGATTACTTTCTGAAGTAATCAATTTCGTGAAGTCGTGCCCTCGTTGCCAGAGGAGGAAAGGCACCCTTAAGGTACAAGCCCCACTTCAGGAATTTCCTGAAATTCGTGAGCCTTTAGATCGTGTGGGGGCCGATTTGATTGATTTACACCACAGTCATTCAGGAAATAGATATGTGTTGGTACTAGTTGACCATTTGTCTAGGTACACTACACTAGTTGCATTACCTCAGAAGGATTCTCGTACGGTTGCAGATGCGTTCTTGTGTAGGTTCGTTACTGTATTCGGACCTCCTAAAGTTTTAGTCTCTGACCGGGGTCAAGAATTCAATGGGAATATATTTAGAGAAGTTTGTAAGATTTTAGAGACAACTTCGGCTTTTACAACAGCCTACCACCCACAAGCAAACGGAATGACGGAACGGACTAATCGTTCAGTCAAGGATATGCTTGCAATCCTTGCTGAACATGACGCAAACACCTGGGATGAACACCTACCCTATGTTCAGTTCGCCTTGAATACTGCCATCCACCAATCAATTAACACCCAACCACTTCATTTGTTTATTGGTAATTCATGCAATTTCCCCTCAGGTCTGCTTAACAGACATAATGTTGCATACGGGGAGGACTATCCTTCAGAAGTCCTTGGAAAAATGAGAAATGCATGGAATATTGCAGCTGAAGCGTCCAAGAAGGCACGGACTCGGTATGCTCATTTTTATGACAAGAAAGTGCGCCCCCTTGAGTTGAAGGAAGGAAGTCTCGTATTGAGAGTGAATGAGGCTGCGCCCGCCAATCAGAATAGGAAACTAGCTCCGAGGTGGCGAGGACCATATAGAGTAATTAAAAGGGCGGGGCCGGTTAATCTTGTTATAAAGGGAGTGTTCGAGGACCAGGTGGAAAGGACAATTCATGTAAATAAATTGAAACATTATCGTGCTAGAGAGGAATTAGGACTGCCTTCAGCGGGTCTAGTTCCTGACTCAGCAGTGCTGACTCAGGGCTTCACCGATGAGTCAGAGGATGAGGATGACCCTCTGTCATCGCTCATCAGTAGTCAGGTGCAGTCTCGCCACCCTATGGTGACGAGATCTCGCGCTATACCGTAAAGTAACTTCCTTGGTTAGTATAATTTAGTATTCATTAGATTTTCCTGTAAAGGCAATGAGGTGTACTATCTCTATACTTGACTCAGGTAGCAACTTTTACCGTGCTCTGGGGGTTCCACCTCCACCAAACCCAGAGTATATCTATGCTTCCGCTGTGTTGTGTCTGTCTGTTCCCAGGTCTGATTGGTACACCGACTCAGTTGTTCCAGCCACACGTGAACCCTTGTCTGTAAAGACCGAGGGGGAAGGCACGTTACACAAAGCCCTCCCCCCCACCAGACCCAGTAACCCATACATCAGTTACTTTGGGGATGAGTGACTATCCAAGAGTCACCCGGCCGACGCCTCACGTCACTAACGAGGTTGTCAGGGCCAGCAAGCTGTCCACATTATAGCAGTCACCGGAGGTGCCATACAACGCCGGGGTAGCTGTCTCGAGATCACCACTACCCACCTACTGCGTCATCAAGACTGCAGCCATTCCAGCAGTGTTGGAGGAGAGGTCAAGAAATGGAAAGCACTTAGCAGTACTCAAGAATTTCGCCGGAAGATTAATGATTACGTCATCTGAAGCAACAAGAAAGCGGAACTAAGGCGGTCACAGGTGGAAGGTACGGTTTCCCTACAGAGTGCCGGGACTCGCCAATAGAAGGTCGCAAAATTGTCTCCTTTGGCCTACAGTCGGCGGTACGAGGGTGTACACAATTGGTGTTTACGGCCTAGTAACCTGGTGACATCAAGAAACGCCTGAGATGACGTGAGCAATGATGGAAGACGAGATTCACCTGTTCTGCAAACAAGCAACCCGCCTCTACGACCTTCTAACATCACTTCTGCTACGAGACACCGTTGGTACATCCAGTCCTGCTCGGCTGTGGTCATCTGCGCCGTCAAGTTTAACATCAAGACTGCCGTGTGAACTGTGATTGATATGAAGGCGTGTGGACTGTCGAGAGCAAGATTAATGGCCGAAGTAACAGTATTCTACAGCTGTCACTTGGCACTCCGCTCTACTTCACTCTGTCGTCATTCAAGAGTACCGGATGGGAGTACAAGAGGACCAGGTATTGATGTCTACACATGGGAAGAAGCAAGATCGACATCGTCATCGTCAGTGACTACATTCAGCATCCAGCAGCATCGATTTTTTTTTCTCGATTACTCAATATGAAAAATTGATACAAACGATAAAGTTGGCTCTGAACATCTGTGTAAAGAATATCTGGACACTTTTGTTTAAATGTTGAAAAACAGAGTTAGAATCACAATACTGTTTAAATGTTGAAAAACAGATTTAAAATAATTCTGGTATAATATATGAAAATTTTACTCTATATATTGGTCATTGATTAAAACCGAAGCCCCTGTGTAGTTGTTTAAGCCCAGAACAAACGGTTATGGAAAATTATGTTGTGTGCTATTTTTTCAGAATGTTTGAACACAGGAGAGGCGGACCAATATAAACATTGACACTTTTACAGTGAGTGCGAACACTTGGCTGTACAGTCAGCTGAAACCTGTAATATAGTATAGGATTTTTATTTTTTATTTTTAGATACATGTAATAAACGTTAGGTGTGTTCAAGGTTGTAATTGAGTGGGGAGTGGTCGGTACACGGATGTGAACTTGATAGTTCAGTAGTACGCTCCCGGATGACTGAAAGTTCAGTCTGAAGATATAACTTTAATGTTTATGTTTGAGCACGGTGTGGCCGGCTCTAGAGGACACATGAACTTGGCTAGTGAAGAGCCAAGAGAGTTTAATAGCTAGTCTTTGCTGTTAGAGTAGGGACATGTTATTTAGCTATGTCAGTAAGGATATGATGTATGTTTCCTGATGTTGGAGGATTGCTGTCAGTTGACAGCTGAGAAATTTATGAATATAAACATGTTGATGATATTGGACACTCAAATAATTGTCAAATTTTATTAGTTAGGTTAGCTTTTGTTTGTGGCATGAGTTGAATTGTGGATTTGGATACTAAACCTCGTTATTTTTAACAAATTAACAAGGTTTACTAAGTGCTTGTGCGGGGGGGGGGGGGGTTTGTAAGAAAATAGGCTGTTGTAAGAATTATCCAGAAGGTTCCAGAAGTCGTGTAAGGACCTGACCAACGCGCATTCCTCTGGGGATTAGCAAGTCTGAGTCACAAAATGGCTGACATCTTTGTTCATAGTTATGTATAATGAACCATTCAATAGTATTCACTTATTAGAGAAATTAGCCTTTATTCATTTTGTGTTAAAATGGTATTGTATAATATTCCTGGTTATAGTGCCAAGAGTATTCTAATTATTAGGAGACTTGAGTTAAGTCACCATCAGTGACGTCACGAAGCCAGAACTAGGCAGTAGCGCGGAAGTGACCTCAGCGACTTGGCGGTCATAGGTCAACAGTTTCCACATTCAGTAATTTCTCAAAGGTTAAATAGCCATTTTTGATCGGGATTAGGCCTTCCTTAAGAGGCTTGTGTAATTTAACTTCAATAAAATATTTCAACCAATCTGGATCAATTCAGTACAAACAGAGGTTAATTGTTAAACTTAAGCCTTGCTAGTAACTTGGTAAAACTTAGACTATGCGGAAGGATACAATGCTCTAGTCTGGGGAAGACCAGACGAGGAGAGATTAGTGTGGGCACGAGATCAACTGGGAGAGGTCAACCCATCTCACCTCTTCCCCAAGACCAGCCCCAACATCATAGCTGGTCGACATAGAGGTATAGTTGCTATTGTTATTTATAGGGATAGTCAATTCATTGCCAAGTTGGGAGTGGTAGATTGATAGGGAATGCACATCTTTAGATTTTGTTTTAGTTTTCTTTTAATAAATTAATTAGTTGATAATCTGCATTTTCATTATTTCCATGTGTATGTTATATTTATGTGGACTTGTCCTGGTCATGTGGTCCACACGAGGCAGAGTTGAATTGGGCGCCGATTCTAACATCGAATCGGAATTCATAATTCCCGTTTAATTAATTCCACACTAAGATCTTCAAGGGTATCGGTTATAGTGGGGATCAAGCCCCAAGGTTGATTAATTAGCATGATCGATCCAGACCTCGATCATTGCTCAGTGTTACTGGTCTGGTGGTGGCGGCGGAGGCGACTCTAGGGTTTTGCTCAAAGCCTATGTCACGTCATACGGGTTGTAGAATCCTAAGTCGGTCAATCGTCTTAGGACCACGTGGCGTGGAGTCGGCTTTAGTAAACGTTTTGGAGTCCCTTAGTATAGAGAATAAAAAGTAAGAATACAGGTAGAGGGGAAAAAAAAGCAGGAAAGATCATTCGAGAACCCCCCCCTTCCCCCCGTGTTACAACAAGACACCTGGTGTGGTTCTTAAGCTATTTCTTGCTCTGGTTAGACCCCATTTAGATTATGCAGTTCAGTTTTGGTCGCCTTGCCATAGAATGGATGTAAATTCATTTGAAAGTGTCCAACGTAGGATGTCAAAGTTAAATCCCCAAATTAGCAATCTTTCATACAAAGAAAGATTAACAAAGTTAAAATTGCATTCACTGGAAAGGCGAAGAGATAGGGGTGACAGGATAGAGGTTTACAAGTGGATGATTGAGACATAACAAAGGGGAAATTATTTGGGGTATAAAAAGTATCAACACAAGACAGAACACAAAATAATGGGTATATATTAGATAAATTTAGATTTAGGAAAGACTTGGGTAAATACTGGTTCGGTAACAGGGTTGTTGATTAGGGCCCTGATTAGCAGGGCTGCAATTACCACGTAACGGGGTGGAGGTGGGGTCCCTCGATTGTTTCAAGCATTTGGTTGGACATGTATATGAGTGAGATTGGGTTCTTATAAATATGAACTGCCTCGTATGGGCCAATAAGCCTTCTGCAGTTACCTTTGTTCTTATGTTCTTATGTTAGACTGGTCAACCTGTCCTCGTCCCCACCCACATAGACTTGTTCGGCTGAAGGAATAGAGTTAGGTTCTTCTTTAGTAAATACAGAGATAAAAGATTTATTAAAAATACTACTCATCTCTTCCTCATTATCCAATATATGACCTGTTTCGGTCTTTAATGGACTTATCCTTTCCCTAACCTTTGTTCGATATAACTGAAAAAAAACTTTAGGATTTGCCTTTGCTTAACCTGCTATACGAACTTCATAGTTTCTTTTTTTTCAACTTCATAGTGGTGGAGGAACTATTTTTCGAACTTCATAGTGGTGGAGGTGGGCTCCTTCGATTGTTTCAAGCGTGGGTTAGACATGTATATGAGTGGGATTGGGTTGTTATAGATAGGAACTGCCTTGTATGGGCCAATAGGCATTCTGCAGTTACATTTGTTCTTATGTTCTTATGTTTTTGCCCTCCTTTTTGCACCCCATACCCATCTTGTGGGTGGTAGTGGAAATGGTTACAGAGGCACATATATTGGCTTATGGACTGAACCCCACAATACATTTAGCTAAGCTGGTTACAATCTTGATGATATAGTTACAAAATTCAGTATAAGTCGTCACATTATCAATGGGTTCGAGATCAACCACAATTACAGTTTCTATGCAGGCGATGAGTCACAATAACGTGGTTAAAGTATGTTGACCAGACCACACACTAGAAGGTGAAGGGACGACGACGTTTCGGTCCGTCCTGGACCATTCTCAAGTCAACAATCGTCTTGAGAATGGTCCATGACTTACCGAAACGTCGTCGTCCCTTCGCCTTCTAGTGTGTGGTCTGGTCAACATACAGTTTCTAAATTAAGCAATAGGCAGAATAAGATTGTAGAATATGTAGTTTAGTAGTAGAGTAGTTTACCACATCACATTGTTTGGATGTGTGATAATTGTATGATAGACAGTATGTTAAATGTGCTTTTTGTACTGTGATTTGTGTATTTGTGATTTGTGTATTTGTGTATTTATACTATAATATATAGTATAAATATATACTCTATTATATACTATAGTATACAAATACAACTATTAAATCAGGTAAAGTACATACATACAAGGTAAGATACCAAAGTTGATGGATTTATAGATAGAGCTAGTACATACAATGCCTAAAGCCACTATTACGCAGAAGTTTCGGGCAGGAAAAACACTAGGACTAAAACTTAATACTAATTGAGATTAAAGTACAAATTGTGTTGAGAAAAAATAAGAACAAAATGGAAAAAAGGGGGGGAGGGGAGCATGGCAGAAAAAAAGCAAAAATACAATATGGTCAACAAAACAGCACTGCTTAAAATAGAAGACATGGGTTGACATTTTGGGGGTGAGGTAGGTTCAAGTTCAAGTATGTTTATTGAGATAAGAAAGAAATACATCTCAAATGGATAGAGTAGCTTAGGCTATTTCTACCCCACAAAGGTAGGTTACATTGAGTTAATTTAGGTAGTACTTAGTTTTTATCTTAAGCTGGTTGGGAGAGGTACAGTCATTAACATAAATGGGAAGGTCATTCCACATCCGAGGTCCCTTAATTTGTAGAACATTTCTAGTTTGACTAAATCGTACCCTTGGAATATCAAATAGGTATTTGTTTCTGGTGTGGTGCTCATGGGATCTGATACATCCTTCTAGCAAGCTTTTAAGGTCAGGATTGACATTACAGTTCAGCATTTTATATATATATATTACAATTGAGAGGATGTGCAAGGACTTAATATCTAACATATTCAGAGATTTGAGTAAGGGTACATATATAAGTGTACATATACTGCCCGGTTACCTGAAATGCTATGCATACTAGTGGCTTTAGGTATTGTATGTACTAGCTCTATCTATAAATCCAACATTATGTTTGTAAATCAACTATGTATGTACTTTCCTGAATAAAATGACTTTACTGTATACTTATATACTATGTGGTTTTTTTATCCCTCTCGTTTGTGAGAAAAAAATGACTAATACGTTCGGCCAATGACTTCGATTTGACTTTGACTTCGTTCATGGCATTGTATTTTCCATAATATATAAGGGTATGACAATGCAATTATATTATTGTGTGCAAATAAGTTGGAAATTTCATGTACCCTAAAAATAGTAAAATAAAGAATAAGAATAATAAAATAATTGTTGTAGTAAATTGTCCCACGTTCATCATACACAAACGAACACACAGAAAACACAGCTTCGCATGTAAGTAAAGTCTTTCTCGTACTAACACTGTGTTATACAATAAAATTGATCTTGAATTCACAAATTTAGTTGTTACATCTGACAGAGTAAGTTAGACGGTGTAATGCTGGTTGATGTTGACGTATTTATGGGCTTGGTGGTGGTTTAAATGTGATGGCGTGGTCAGGTGTCGGAGACTCTGTTTTGATAGTATGGGTAGGTTTGATACTGCCTTATAGTTTGTAGTGGTGGTGGTAGTGTGTGGTGGTGGTTGTAAAGTAAAATACCAGTTATGCCGGTTGCTGTAAGGCTTCTGTGCTGGCTAGGGTTCGAATCTCCTGGTGGGAAAATGTTCTAAGGTTGTATAATCTCTCTTGCGTGTTTAGGCAAGTTGTGCATTAAGCATAGACACAGAGTTCTCCCATATTAACAGGAATTTGATGAAAGAACGTGAGTAGCCCCTCACTATGCTCTAGTTGCCCTTGGGAGGTGGTGATCTTTGGAGGTGAAATACTCCAAAATTACCATCTCTTTTAGGGGTCTGAGCTGTGGTGCAGTGGGTTAAAGGCATACCAGTTATGCCGGTTGCTGTAAGGCTTCTGTGCTGGCTAGGGTTCGAATCTCCTGGTGGGTAAGTGTTCTAAGGTGGTATATATATATATATATATATATATATATATATATATATATATATATATATATATATATATATATATATATATATATATATATATATATATATATATATGTGAGGGTACCACCTCTGGTGCCAATGTGGGGACCCATAGCCTCGGAGAAGAAAATAAAAAGTATTCAGAGGAGACCTTGTGGTCTCTCACTGAACACTAATATTATCTTCTCCTACCACCCCCATTCTTTTGTATGTACATATATATATTTACTTTATTTGAACTTTGTTACAAAAAAGGAGTTACATATGGGTTACAAAGATGGTTGTCATAGGTTGTCGAGTTCCTCCAGCTCCTCAGATGGCGGGCAGGAACCCTGGATGCAGTGCGCATTTCCCCTCTGTATCGCCACACTGAGGCGCTGGAAAAGAAAGCTTGCAGCTCTCGGGTCCCTTGTTGTTTCAATGAGCCTAGAACCCAGTTCCTTCAAAAAACTGGTAGCACTTTTACCCCAGGCGCCGAGCGTCTCAGAAGCAATGGGGACAAAATTGTAGTGGTGATCCAGTTCTCTATACTTACGGGATTTGGCTGCTTCCCTGTGGGTGGCAGCGCCACCTGGTTGTGCAACACTGAGGTTAATGTAGGTGTTAGCCAGGGTTGATACGCACGTGTAGTCCCATACCAACTGCTTGCCATTCTTCCAGGGGTTCACTGTGATACCATCCGGGCGACCAATAAGAGCATCAGAGTTACGGGGCGTTAGGTAACGGGGCTCTCTTTCAGCTGGGCATCCAGCTGTAGTGAGGCTCCTCTTGATGATGTCGTTAACTTCACTGTGCCTCGAGTGCCATCCCCCTGTGCTTTGGCAGAGTAGGCCATGGTGACCGTACCTGTCAGCCACCACCTCGCCGCAAATACACCTATATCTGGTGTGGATTGGGGCAGCAAGGCGGAGGGCCACAGCAATTCGGAGGGCGTGTGGTGTGAGACGCGTGCCAGTTGCCGACATTGGGGTTGCTAACAGGAAATCCCCTGCATGTGGTGCTGCTACTGCTGTGAGGCGAGCAATGTCGTGTTGTGTTGTTGCAGCACCCAGGCACTCTGCAGCAACTTGGTCTACAATGGGACCATCCCAGCTGGATTGCTTGTGGGATTTTGGGGATGGTGGTTGAGGTGATTGGCCTGCACGAGAGGCCCACTCTGTGGCACAGCGTGTAAAATTGGGATCATGTACACCTGCCAGCTGATGTAAGTGGGCAGGTAGAATTTCCTTCACAAGGTCGTCGGATGCTGATAAGGAGGACAGGAAAGCTGGAACAGCGATTTGCGTTGCTGTTCGAACTCCGAGGCCCCCAAGTCTTACGGGAAGAGAGGCTTGTTTCCACTGTAGGTCATCGAGAGAGAGGTTAAGGGCTTTTTCTAGCATTGATTTCAGTAACCGGTCATACTCACTTAGTTATATAAGTTAACTTAGTTGTTATATAACAACTTAGTTATATCACATATATATATATATATATATATATATATATATATATATATATATATATATATATATATATATATATATATATATATATATATATCAGAGTTAGCCAGAACGTACCTAGTAGCCAGAACGCACTTCTCAGCCTACTATGCAAGGCCCGATTTGCCTAATAAGCCAAGTTTTCACGAATTAATTGTTTTTCGACAACCTAACCTACCTAACCTAACCTAACCTAACTTTTTCGGCTACCTAACCGAACCTAACCTATAAAGATAGGTTAGGTTAGGTTAGGTAGGGTTGGTTAGGTTCGGTCATATAATTACGTTAATTTTAACTCCAATGAAAAAAAATTGACCTCATACATAATGAAATGGGTAGCTGTATCATTTCATAAGAAAAAAATTAGAGAAAATATATTAATTCAGAAAAACTTGGCTTATTAGGCAAATCGGGCCTTGCATAGTAGGTTGAGAAGTGCGTTCTGGCTACTAGGTACGACATATATATATATATATATATATATATATATATATATATATATATATATATATATATATATATATATATATATATATATATATATATATATATATATATATATGTCGTACCTAGTAGCCAAAACGCACTTCTCAGCCTACTATGCATGGCCCCATTTGCCTAATAAGCCAAGTTTTCATGAATTAATTGTTTTTCGACTACCTAACCTACCTAAACTAACCTAAGCTAACTTTTTCGGCTACCTAACCTAACCTATAAAGATAGGTTAGGTTAGGCCCACCAAACACACACCGAAACCACGACGTTGGTACAACGTTCGAACAAGATTTAACACCTCCTAACCTGTTATAACAACCAATATAGCAAGTTGTAACAACGTTCTAATACGTCATAAACACGTTAAGCCAAGATGTAACAACTTTATTACAAGTTGTAACAAGCGGAAAATAGAAAGAGTTTCGGTTTGTGTTTCCAGGGGGATAGGTAGGGTTAGTTAGGTTCGGTCATATATCTATGTTAATTTTAACTCCAATAATAAAAAATTAACCTCATACATAATGAAATGGGTAGCTTTTTCATTTCATAAGAAAAAAATTAGAGAAAATATATTAATTCAGGAAAACTTGGCTTATTAGGCAAATCGGGCCTTGCATAGTAGGCTGAGAAGTGCGTTCTGGCTACTAGGTACGACATATATATATATATATATATATATATATATATATATATATATATATATATATATATATATATATATATATATGCGAACAAGCCTGAATGGTCCCCAGGACAATATGCAACTGAAAACTCACACCCCAGAAGTGACTCGAACCCATACTCCCAGAAGCAACGCAACTGGTATGTACAAGACGCCTTAATCCACTTGACCATCACGACCGGACAAAATGAGGTGATAGCCGAGGCTATTTGAACCACCCCACCGCCGGCACTCGGATAGTAATCTTGGGCATAGCATTTTTACCAAATCACCTCATTCTTTGGGGCACACGTGAGGAACACAAATGCGAACAAGCCTGAATGGTCCCCAGGACAATATGCAACTGAAAACTCACACCCCAGAAGTGACTCGAACCCATACTCCCAGAAGCAACGCAACTGGTATGTACAAGACGCCTTAATCCACTTGACCATCACGACCGGACAAAATGAGGTGATAGCCGAGGCTATTTGAACCACCCCACCGCCGGCACTCGGATAGTAATCTTGGGCATAGCATTTTTACCAAATCACCTCATTCTTTGGGGCACACGTGAGGAACACAAATGCGAACAAGCCTGAATGGTCCCCAGGACAATATGCAACTGAAAACTCACACCCCAGAAGTGACTCGAACCCATACTCCCAGAAGCAACGCAACTGGTATGTACAAGACGCCTTAATCCACTTGACCATCACGACCGGACAAAATGAGGTGATAGCCGAGGCTATTTGAACCACCCCACCGCCGGCACTCGGATAGTAATCTTGGGCATAGCATTTTTACCAAATCACCTCATTCTTTGGGGCACAAGTGAGGAACACAAATGCGAACAAGCCTGAATGGTCCCCAGGACAATATGCAACTGAAAACTCAGGTGATTTGGTAAAAATGCTATGCCCAAGATTACTATCCGAGTGCCGGCGGTGGGGTGGTTCAAATAGCCTCGGCTATCACCTCATTTTGTCCGGTCATGATGGTCAAGTGGATTAAGGCGTCTTGTACATACCAGTTGCGTTGCTTCTGGGAGTATGGGTTCGAGTCACTTCTGGGGTGTGAGTTTTCAGTTGCATATTGTCCTGGGGACCATTCAGGCTTGTTCGCATTTGTGTTCCTCACGTGTGCCCCAAAGAATGAGGTGAATCGGTAAAAATGCTATGCCCAAGATTACTATCCGAGTGCCGGCGGTGGGGTGGTTCAAATAGCCTCGGCTATCACCTCATTTTGTCCGGTCGTGATGGTCAAGTGGATTAAGGCGTCTTGTACATACCAGTTGCGTTGCTTCTGGGAGTATGGGTTCGAGTCACTTCTGGGGTGTGAGTTTTCAGTTGCATATTGTCCTGGGGACCATTCAGGCTTGTTCGCATTTGTGTTCCTCACATGTGCCCCAAAGAATGAGGTGATTTGGTAAAAATGCTATGCCCAAGATTACTATCCGAGTGCCGGCGGTGGGGTGGTTCAAATAGCCTCGGCTATCACCTCATTTTGTCCGGTCGTGATGGTCAAGTGGATTAAGGCGTCTTGTACATACCAGTTGCGTTGCTTCTGGGAGTATGGGTTCGAGTCACTTCTGGGGTGTGAGTTTTCAGTTGCATATTGTCCTGGGGACCATTCAGGCTTGTTCGCATTTGTGTTCCTCACGTGTGCCCCAAAGAATGAGGTGATTTGGTAAAAATGCTATGCCCAAGATTACTATCCGAGTGCCGGCGGTGGGGTGGTTCAAATAGCCTCGGCTATCACCTCATTTTGTCCGGTCGTGATGGTCAAGTGGATTAAGGCGTCTTGTACATACCAGTTGCGTTGCTTCTGGGAGTATGGGTTCGAGTCACTTCTGGGGTGTGAGTTTTCAGTTGCATATTGTCCTGGGGACCATTCAGGCTTGTTCGCATTTGTGTTCCTCACGTGTGCCCCAAAGAATGAGGTGATTTGGTAAAAATGCTATGCCCAAGATTACTATCCGAGTGCCGGCGGTGGGGTGGTTCAAATAGCCTCGGCTATCACCTCATTTTGTCCGGTCGTGATGGTCAAGTGGATTAAGGCGTCTTGTACATACCAGTTGCGTTGCTTCTGGGAGTATGGGTTCGAGTCACTTCTGGGGTGTGAGTTTTCAGTTGCATATTGTTCTGGGGACCATTCAGGCTTGTTCGCATTTGTGTTCCTCACGTGTGCCCCAAAGAATGAGGTGATTTGGTAAAAATGCTATGCCCAAGATTACTATCCGAGTGCCGGCGGTGGGGTGGTTCAAATAGCCTCGGCTATCACCTCATTTTGTCCGGTCGTGATGGTCAAGTGGATTAAGGCGTCTTGTACATACCAGTTGCGTTGCTTCTGGGAGTATGGGTTCGAGTCACTTCTGGGGTGTGAGTTTTCAGTTGCATATTGTCCTGGGGACCATTCAGGCTTGTTCGCATTTGTGTTCCTCACGTGTGCCCCAAAGAATGAGGTGATTTGGTAAAAATGCTATGCCCAAGATTACTATCCGAGTGCCGGCGGTGGGGTGGTTCAAATAGCCTCGGCTATCACCTCATTTTGTCCGGTCGTGATGGTCAAGTGGATTAAGGCGTCTTGTACATACCAGTTGCGTTGCTTCTGGGAGTATGGGTTCGAGTCACTTCTGGGGTGTGAGTTTTCAGTTATATATATATATATATATATATATATATATATATATATATATATATATATATATATTGTGACGGTAAAGCATTGGTGTTCGGCTGTTTCAAAAGCTAGGGGCAGGGCCTCGTCACATAATAGAAAAAAAAAGAGAAAAGCTGGAGCTTTCGTCTGTGGTAAGGTAATGGGAAGACACACAAAACACAAGTAAATTAACAATGAAATTTTAATTACTTTAGAAAAACAAGACATGAATAAAGTTAAGCACATAAAAATATGAAAGACAAGTCAACAAACAAAATAATATGAATAATCACTGGCAAATGAAAAGTTACGTTAAGACAAGTGAGTTACAGTGATAGCAAAATGAAGTATTAGTGGTGCTGGAATACCGGCTTCGAGCTGCCACCTCCCTTAGTACACGAAAGCCAAGGCTTAGTCTACCAGCGAGAGATGTCAACTGCTTGGAGCACTGAGATATTCTGACGATATTAGCGCACTGCAGCCCAGACGTCAACTTGTGGCGGAGGCAGAGGGCAGGTGCGACGGGACACCAGCCAATCAGCGACAGGCAGGCAAAGGATGAGCAGTTTGCTGGTTACGGCGGTGGTAGGTAGCAGGTGTCACTGTGTGCTGGGTACGATTTGCTCTCTGGGCAAAACGTTTGGTGATACTTGGTGGACGTATCTTCTATATTATCTTGTATATTGACGTACTTTGTAGGGAAGAGCAGGCTCAATCTCTTTTGAAAGAGATTATCGTCACAACTCTCCCCCGAAGCCTGCGGTTCTTTAAGAAGTACGTTGTCATGTGGTGGAGTAATAGGTGGAGTTGCTTCTACTTCATAAACTCTGGAGAGGGCGTTGGCTATGATGTTGTCAGAACCCTTGATATAGCGGATCTCCAGGTTGAAATCTTGTAGGTATAAAGCCCATCGTAGAAGACGCTGGTTAGTGAATTGGGCTTGATGTAAGAAGCGGAGAGGGTTGTGGTCTGAGAAGATGGTGGTAGACCTAGCACCTTGCAGGTATGGAGGAAAGTGCTGGAGATTCAGGACGATGGATAGTAGCTCCTTTTCAATAGTGCTGTAGTTCCTCAGGTGGGGTTTCAATTTGTAGCTGTAGTAGCTGACAGGTAGAACCTCCTTGCCTCGTTGCTGCATCAGGACACCACCAATGCCGGTACCACTGGCGTCGACATGAAGGACGAAAGGCTTGGTGATATCTGGCGAGGCGAGAATGGGATTAGAACAGAGGAGGAATTTGAGTTGTTCGAAAGCAACGGTTTGCTGCATGGTCCAATTATACCGTTGCTTGGGACTGGTTAAAATGATTAAAGGCGTGGCGACTGTACTGAAATTTCTCACAAACCTACGGTAGTAGGAGGCAAGACCAAGGAAGCGCAGGAGTAGCTTCCTGGTGGTAGGCTGTGGATAATGCTGGATGGCTTGAGTGTGTGTGTCTAACGGAGCTAGGCTGCCACTCCCAATTACATGACCCAGATAACGCACTTTACCTTTGGCGAAGGTGGACTTGCCCAGGTTGATGGTGAGGCCGGCTGTCGGGAGCTTGACGAACAGTCGTTGCAGCTGGAGCAGATGTTCGCTCCAGGTGTTGGATGCTACGACGATATCATCCAAATAGGCGTACGTGTTATCCAAGCCCTGGATGACGCGGTTGACAGCTCTCTGAAAGGTGGCCGGGGCATTACATAGTCCGAAAGGAAGGCGTTCATATCTGAAAAGTCCAAAGGGAGTGATAAAGGCAGATATTTCTTTGGCTCGCTCCGTTAAACACACTTGGTAATACTGCTTAAGCAAGTCCACTTGGGACAAGTACTGGGCATTACCAATGGCGTCAAGAATGTCATCTATCCTTGGCAAGGGGTTGCATCCTTGACAGTCACATTATTTAACGTACGGTAGTCAGTGCAAAGTCTCACCTTACCTTGGGGTTTTGGCACCAAGATACAGGGTGAGGCCCAGGGGGACTCACAAGGTGTAGCCAGTCCATGATCTAAGAGGTACTGCACCTCAGCACGCATGACTTCCTTCTTGCTAGGGCTGATTCGGTAGAAGGGTTGACGAATCGGCCGGGTGTCAGGGAGCAGTTGGATGTCGTGCTGGGTAACATTACACTCTTGGGGGTCATCTCGGAACAACTCCTGATGTTCTTTGAAGATCTTGACGAGAGGTGCACTATGATTGTCCTGAAAATAGTTGGGAAGATCAGTAAGGATTTCCGAATTAGAAAGCGCCGACTCCTTGTCAGTGCTTTCGGGAGGAGAAGCAGGGAAGGTCTCACTGTGGATATATGGCTCTGTAAAGGCAGAGTAATTAAGCATGACAGTGGGAGGAGTACCGTTATATAGCTTCAGGAGGTTGACGTGGCACAGCTGGGTCTTCCGCCGCCTATCTGGAGTCTCTAGAACGTAGTTATGGTTGTTTCTGCACTCCTTGATGCGGTAGGGTCCTGAAAACCTGTTTTGTAAAGGAGAACCTGGGATAGGAAAATAAGCAAGTACGAAGTCTCCCGGCTTAAATTTTCTTACTTTGCTGGTCTGGTCGTAATGAGTCTTCATCCTCTCCTGTGCTTTCAATAGATTATCTTGGGCAAAACTGTGGACTCTCTCTAGAATGTGTTGTAAGTTTTGAAGAAACTGGGGCACATTCTGATGCTCACTGAAGGTGGCATCACGTAGAGAGTCTTTGAAAGCCTTGAGGGGATTACGGCACTTACGTCCGTAGAGCATCTCATAAGGAGATACTCCTAGGGACTCATTGGGAAGACTTCTATATATGCACATTATAAGATCGATTTGCTTATCCCAATCCTTAGAGGTTTCATTACAAAACTTCTTCAGGAGTGCTTTAATAGTCTGATGACTACGCTCAAGAGAACCCTCTGAAGCAGGATGATAGGGGCTGGACAATACCTGTTTGATGTTGAACTCCTCCAGTGTCCTCTTGAAGAGATCACTGGTGAAGTTGGTGCCACAGTCGCTCTGAACCTCCCTTGGAAATCCATACTGGGTGAAGATCTTCAATAAGTGTTTCACAACCATAGCAGCCGTGATGTTCTTTACTGGAACTGCTATGGGGAATCTGGTGGTAGGACACAGGATGGTTAAGATATAGGCGTTACCTGAACTGGTCCGAGGTAAAGGACCAACACAGTCTATAATAAGTCTGTGGAAAGGTTCCGCAGGCACCTGTATGGGAATCAGTGGCGCTCTGGGAATAGAGATGTTCGGTTTACCTGCCATTTGACATGTATGACACTGTTTGACGTACTGTTTGACGCTATTTACCATACCTGGCCAGTAGTAGTCTTGACGGATTCCATGGTAAGTCTTGTTAAATCCGTAGTGGGAGAGTGCTCCGTGGGCCAGGTGTAGAATAGTGGGCCGCAGGCTGGCAGGAATTACTAGTTGTTCGACGTTGGCCCAATCGTCCTCCTCCTTCAGTTTACTTGGTCTATATCTGCGTAGAGCAACTCGTTCTCTAGGAAGAACCCAGGAATACTGTCAGGTTGAGTCTCAGCCTGGAAAAATAATGGTGTCAAGGTAAGATCTTCCCTCTGTAACTTACGGAACTCCAACTTGGTCAGATTCGGGGGTAGTTTCTGAGGGTCTTGAGGGACAGCGGTAGCAGTAGAGTCAGCTGGCTGTGGTCGTGCGGCTTGTGCACGGGTGGTCACTAAAACCGGAGGAGAAACTTCCTCACTCTCTTGAACCTTTGCTAGAACCTACTCAAAAATGGGATTATCCATCACAGAGGTACACACCTGGGGTTTGTCCATGACGATCAGGTTGGTCGGTTGCAGGTCTTCTGCCAAGTCGTTGCCCAGGGGAAGTTGCACTCCAGGTATGGGAAAAGGCTTTTCCCTGATGGCGACTTGGACTTCTCCGCTCACGAAGGGACAATCCAGGTGGACTCTGGCGAGAGGATAAGGAGTGGTAGCAGTGAGGTCAGTGATGAAGACAGTTTCTCCGGTGTAGGCGATGTTGGGCACAGCCGACTTCAAAATAATGGATTGAAGGGCCGCTGTGTCCCTCAAGATCTTCAATTTGAAACGTCCCTCCGGATTTGAACCGTTGGCAGAGACAGTTCCAGTATACAGGTGTTTACTGAAAAGAGAAAGATCATTAACATGAACACCAACATTCATCACAGGCTTACCGGACTTAGGAGGAGTTGGTTTGGGTTTTGGTGATTCGGTGGTTCCTTTGTATTGAGACTTACCACATTTATCTATGGTATGTCCATAGAGTCTACAATACTTACAGTACAATTGCGAGCCAGCTTGATCGGTACTCACTTTCTCGTAACTGTACCACGACTTCTTACTGGAAGATGGTTCTGGTGTCAGCCGGTGGATGAGGCTGTAAGTGTCAGCCGACTTAGCACACTTTAGGTAGTCGGTTTCTTCTTTATCTGCTAAATATAGACGGACAGGAGGCGGCACACGCCTCAAGAATTCTTCAACTAGCATAAGGTTGACGAGGTCTGCAAATGTAGAGACATGTGCTGCTTCCAGCCATTTCATAAAATATCTCCTTTTGGTATTAGCAAACTCGAGAAAGGTAGTGGTACTTACCTTCAGGTGGTCACGGAATTTCCTTCGATAGCTTTCGGTGGAGAGAAGGTAGGCGTCCAACACTGCTTGTTTCAGAGTCTGGTAGTCATTCTCAGACGCCAAAGTACTGAGTGTGACTGCAGCTCTACCTGTAAGATGTACTCTGAGAAGGGTTGCCCATTGGTCGGCAGGCCAACTAAGTTGATTAGCAAGGGTTTCAAAGGTGGTGAAAAACACATCAACTTCTGTTTCTATGAATGGTGGCATTAACTTACTTGCATGTGATATATTGAAACTGATGGGAAGTTTGGCGGTAGCTTGCTGGCGTTGAGCGAGGTGTGAAGTTTCCAACGCGAATTCTCGTTGACGACATTCCATAGCCAGAGTTGCGAGTTGCTTGTCATGTTCGTGTTGCATCTCCAATTGGCGTCGTTTTGTTTCAAGCTGTATTCGTTCACGTTCACGGAGTATTGCAATCTCACGTTCTTGTTCTTCCTTCCTCAAGGCGGCTTCTCGTTCTTGTTCTTCCTTCCTCAAGGTAGCTTCTCGTTCTTGTTCTTCCTTTCGTATGGCAGCTGCTTCCCTTTGTTGCTCGAGGGCTTCTCTTTGCATAGCAGCTGCTTCCCTTTGCTGCTCGCGTTCAATCTTGGCCAACTCTAGTTTGAGTTTCATCGTTGTCAAATCAGTTTTATCTGCAATAAAGTAAGTTTCCTGAGTTTCAGAGTCTATCTTACCTTGCTCTAAGAGATGATCCAGTAACAGATTATGTATTTCACTTTTGTTGGCTTGGTAGGGAACTGCTAGTTGATACTCATGTGCAAGAGTTTGTAATTCAGTCTTCTTGGCATGACTTAAAGTCCCTATTGCACCTGCTGGATCTGCACGGAAAGCTTGGAGACGAAACATGGTGAAATTAGCAAATAAATGCACAACGAATATACTGTTGTGATATGGTGAATGTCAGAAGCAGGACAACGTGGCAACTGGTACCTATCCTGTGGAATCTTTTAACAATTAATGTTAATTACAAGATGATAAATGATTAATTAAATCAATGTCGCAGGAAATCTTGTACCCGGTACTCATGTAAGAGGATAAGGGCAAGAAAATCCTACTAAACAAGCGAAACTGAGTTTCTAAAACAAATGAAACAGTTAATTGCCTCAAAAGTAAAATTGGTAGTCCAAGAATGTAGGCATACCTTGCCGAGTCTCTATAGGACATAAGCAAGTTTTCCCACTGAAATTAATATGATACTTACAGAATTAGCGAACTTTTGTGCTCTGAAAAAAAAGCTAATTCCCTACCAATGTAAATATCATCATCTCTGACCGACGTGTAGGGGTGCGAAATGTCAACTGGTGACGAGAACTGCTGCTGAGGTCCCAATTCAGCAACTAAAGTTCGTGCTAGAGGAACTATGGCCCTCTTTATCCTCCTACTGTCGGATTGCAGAAGATTAGCTGCACTTGACCCGGGGACAGACCACAGTACCAGGGTACCAATATGATGATCTGTTGAAAATATGAGAAATATCCTAGGGACAAAAGATGGTAAACACGAGTAATAACACGGAGGGAGAGATGACCAATTAAGAGAATGACTGAGGCCTACAGTCACCACGTAATCCAAAGTTGTCTCACCTTCACCATATGCTACTCTCGGAATGCACAATACACACAGCACCTTATAAAAATAAAATTGAAAATTGAAAATAGTAAAAAACTACGTTACCAAAGCCAAATACGCTTACCATAAATTTACTACTTGGCACCAGTACCTGAGTGAAGCTCCTAGGACAGGCCCCCACTTTATGCGACGGTAAAGCGTTGGTGTTCGGCTGTTTCAAAAGCTAGGGGCAGGGCCTCGTCACATAATAGAAAAAAAAAAGAGAAAAGCTGGAGCTTTCGTCTGTGGTAAGGTAATGGGAAGACACACAAAACACAAGTAAATTAACAATGAAATTTTAATTACTTTAGAAAAACAAGACATGAATAAAGTTTAGCACATAAAAAAATGAAAGACAAGTCAACAAACAAAATAATATGAATAATCACTGGCAAATGAAAAGTTATGTTAAGACAAGTGAGTTACAGTGATAGCAAAATGAAGTATTAGTGGTGCTGGAATACCGGCTTCGAGCTGCCACCTCCCTTAGTACACGAAAGCCAAGGCTTAGTCCAACAGCGAGAGATGTCAGCTGCTTGGAGCACTGAGATATTCTGACGATATTAGCGCACTGCAGCCCAGACGTCAACTTGTGGCGGAGGCGGAGGGCAGGTGCGACGGGACACCAGCCAATCAGCGACAGGCAGGCAAAGGATGAGCAGTTTGCTGGTTACGGCGGTGGTAGGTAGCAGGTGTCACTGTGTGCTGGGTACGATTTGCTCTCTGGGCAAAACGTTTGGCGATACTTGGTGAACATATCTTCTATATTATCTTGTATATTGACGTACTTTGTAGGGAAGAGCAGGCTCAATCTATCTTGAAAGAGATTATCGTCACAATATATATATATATATATATATATATATATATATATATATATATATATATATATATATATATATATATATATATATATATATATATATATATATATATATATATATATATATATGTTTGTTTCCTTAGTGTAGACTGCAGTGTGGAAACCTCCGCCCTTTTCCATGACTGTTACGTCTAGAAAGGGCAGCTTCCCATCCTTTTCCAACTCGTAAGTGAAACGCAGCACGGAACTCTGCTCAAATGCCTCCTTCAGCTCCAGGTTTCCACACTGCAGTCTACACTAAGGAAACAAACATAGGAATGTGCCTAAATGCCAACAGCGACTGCCCAGACAGGTACAAGAGGAGTGTTGTTAACCAACCCGTTCTCACACAAGACAGCACATATATGACTTAATGCTTAAAGTCAATATGTTGAATATGAATTAGTAAATATGTGATATATTCCCAGTTACTTTTTTTCCAAAGCCCAAACTCTTCCTCCCGTACCAATTTACGTCTCACAGTACCCGTCCGTCAACCTAGATAGCAGAATAGTCGTGATTGGTTCAATTATAAGGAAAATTGTACTTTTCAGGTCCCACATGGGTTGTGAAATTTACCTACTATTGTCCATGCTCTTAGAATATTATAGATCAGCTACTTCCTATTGAAGGCTCGTAGTTTTGTTTTGAGAAATATTAGTTGTTCTTAGTAAATTATAATAAGCACTAAAAATGATTACATAGAATAACAGTCCTTCACCAATCAATATTATATACCATAGTTTGTGCTTTACAAATCTTTAAAGGATGTTTTGTAGGAACGCTAACAGAAAACGATGGTTCATTGGAATGTCTATGGGGTAAACTACTGTAAACAGGATGGTATTGTGTCTACTATACCAACTACAGGATCGGTATATTGTCCACTACCACCTGTTAGGTGAGTAAGGGGTGCAATACCACCCACAGGATGGGTATGAGGGTCACATCCACCCAGAGGATGAGTATGGGGATCACATTCACCCACAGGATGGGTATGGGGCTCCAACCACCCATAGAATAGGTATGGGGCTCCAACCACCCATAAAATGGGTATGGGGTCCAATAACACCCACTGGATATGTATGGCGTCCATTGTTGAGCTCGCAAACCGCAGCATTCATCTCAGAACCATGCCTATTTCACGCAGATTCCTTAATAAACGTAAGAGTTTTATATGTCACAAGAAAGATTAGAAATATAAGCTTTATTCTAAATACCTGTTACAACTGATAAGAGTGGGGCTTCTATGGGGTACTGGTACTATTAAGGGGTATAGGTAGTTAGAAGACAGGAGTATCAAATATGGGAGAGCTAAAAGGCCCGGCCCCCAAAATAAACTATCCACAGTAGTAATTAATAACTTGCTACAAGACCAAATACGTTAGTCTAAGGGTTGATCACTGCGCTCCCACCTTGGAAGAAGAGATACTCTGTAATTCATGTACTTATTTATTAACCCGTTAACAACCCCCCATATACACTCACACCAATAACAATAATAATAATAACTTTACCACACTATCTTACGTTAAAAGCCTTGGTCCACGTAGGCAGGATACAAGGTTTACACTAATAACAAGCTAGGGTAAAGTACTACTGGATAAGCACTGAAGCTGGATGCAGCTTAGGGTAGTGAAACCACGTGGGACCCTAATACAAAACACAACACTTAGGGGTACCCAAACACTGGCAAAATACTATCCCCAGGTCTCACCAATCGTTACTACCAGAGTAGGCACACTCACTAATGCCCTGTACTTAGCTTAAGGATACAGGAACTTCAGGTAAGGGAAATAAGTAAGAGGAGAAGGAAGGAGAGTAGGGGAGCAGCCACAGAGTAGGTCTATACCGCACCACACCAGCCAGAGAAGAGCGAGCTAGCCACCAGCTGCCTCCCTCATGTCGTGGTGCCGGGAGGAGCCTAATTGATCGTGCAGCTAAGCACATTAAAGATCTTCCCCTATGCAACGTATTGTTACTTTATGAATGATTAGAAAGTATTAGTAAGCAAAGTTGGTGCCTATGTTATTATTTAATAATCAACCCCCAGCTCAGTCTTTAAATGCTCTTTGAGAAACAATAATAGTCTTACGTCTGGCAGGGAAGATACAAACAATTGACATTCTAGATGCCCAACTGTGCTACCAGGAAGTTTAATAGCTCAATTTTGACCTCTGGTTTCCACTGGAGAACCCAGGGTCGTAACAATACCTTACCATGGGCATATTTAAATTTAAAGCGAAGATACGTGTACTTTTATAATAGCCGAGCTCCGACCCCGGACAGATCGATCGACCGAGCAACTCTCTCTCATAACAATGTTTATTTCACGTGAATTCGTTAATAAACATATATGTTTTATATGTCTCAAGAAAGACAGACATATAAGCTTCACTTTAAACACTTTACCATAGACATACTTAAAGTTCTAATGAAGATACATGTATTTTAAAAATTACGGACCTCCCACCCCGTACAGACTGAACGACAGAGCAACTCTCTCTCAGATCAATGTTTATTTCACGTAAATTCGTTAATAAACACAAATGTTTTATAAGTCTTAAGCAAGATAGAAATAAGAGCTTCATTTTAAATACATTACAATAGACATATTTATAGCTCAAGTGAAGATACATATGTTTTTATAGTAGCACTCAGTAGCTTGGGGGCATGGAGTGCAGACGCCTACGCACTTGCCGATATATTGTATAATTAACAAAGATTCGCTAATAAAGCCTAAAATCTTATATGCCTCCAGAAAGACCGAGATATGAACATTATTATGATTGCACCAAATGAAATATATCATGTTCGAGGACAAAGATATATCAATTTTAAATTAAGTTTCGACTCTCTCTTGGGTGAGAGAGATGGGGCGACTCTCGCCCCATCTATTGGAGATTCTGTGCACTAAATACCCAAAGCTACTCAAACCCTCATAGCATTATTTAAGTAATGAAGTAATATGGTATATTTACTCACTATAATGTGGGTGCTGAATGCAGAACATGAGAAAACATATATTTACTCCAAACTAATGTAATTTCATTATTAAATAAGTAGCATCAAAGGAAGTCGACGGTCCAAGCGTCAATGTTGTGGAGCGACTTATCCAAGATATATCGTTGTTTGGAAAGTGTTTGTTGGCATATCCAGGGGTCGCACTTCTCTGCTCAAATTATCACAAATTTAAATTATAATGTTAACAAGTAGAATACGTATTTTTAATAAAATCTAACATAACTAGCCAGAAAACATTTAACATTTATTAAAAAATATATGTTTGGAAGTTAAATCGACTTCATATTCAATTTCTTTCTTTATTATGCACCCCATACCCATCCCGTGGGCGGTGGTGTACAGGATTACAGAGGCACATAATAGGTTCAGGAACTGAACCCTCTAGTTCGTTTAGCTAAGCAAATAACAATATATGACGCTAGTTAAAAAATTATCAATGTTGTATACACATGTACACACCCTCATACATACAGTATATATATATATATATATATATATATATATATATATATATATATATATATATATATATATATATATATATATATATATATATTTATATATATATATATATATATATATATATATATATATATATATATATATATATATATATATATATATATATATATATATACGTATACACATATACATACATATCTAATCACCCACACAATTACACACATCAATAATCTTTGTGTCACAAGTGACATTACAAGAGGCTCACAACAGTCACTATACGAGGCACTTTACATCTATAGTGAGTCACACAGTTACTAGTCTTGCTGCACACCCACCCAACTGGGCGGCAGCTTTACAGTCATGTGCATGCATTACCTACAGTAAGCAAATTTTGGATACTTCGCTAAAATTTCTGGCAGCACATCATTATGAATGAAGTACTTACACATTTCTTGGACACTATTGATGGTGTTATTTCTAAATTCCGCAATTTTTTCACATTCCATTATATAATGACGCAAAGTATGCGAATAGTTCTGCTGACAGAGTTTACATTTAGTCAAATGTAAATCAGCAGATGTTACAAACTCCCAGAGGTACTTGTAGCCGAGCCTAAGCCTAGCAGTGGTAACATCTAGAAGTCTGAGTATCTAGTGGGCCATTTTTGGTAAGCAGAACTGGCGCTGTGGGATGAACCAAACGTCGAGTTAAGGGGCCTAAATGAATGCTCATTCATATATGGCCCACTAGATGCATTCGGAGATCAATATGGGAAGGAATCCACAGGAGACAAACTCTGACTCCATCATTGATTATTTCACTATATCTGTGTCTAGCTTCAGAGATAAGCACGTCACAGTTATGCCTTGGGAAGCTGAGGGCAGTCAAGGATGACAAGGAGTCACTTACAATTAGCGTGTCAACTTTGGATTCATATACGCGCTCTAGTGCAAGAATTATGGCAACCAATTCTGTTTGAAGAGTGGAGGCCCAGTTACTTCGACGCGCTCCACACTCATGGGAGATGGAACCATCTCTCCCTGTCACAACAACTGCACTTCCAGCTGCACCATGCATATCAGCTTATCATCCTGGCAATTAGCAAGAGCACACAAGATAACTGCAGTAGATTTGGATGGTAATTTATGCCTGGTGTCGTATATGTTAATTTGTCCAGTTACTCCAATGTTGGAAACGTTGATGGTTGGTGACCCCAGTGACATCCATCAACTTGGATAATTTGAATAAATTCATCAATTGTAACTGGCCAGGAGAGGTCCCGCTACAACGCTGGGTCATGAAGGCCTTCTAGGCTTGGCACAGTTTCATGAGGTCACATGCAGATTTTATGTGAAGGTCAGAGAGCTGTACATTTGTTCCAATGTTCATTATCTCGTCATCTGTTAAATAATTTAACATTGTCGAATGTGAAGCACTGTTATCACTCTCCTTATTGTTGCATTGGTGTGAGGAGTGGCAGTGATTGGTGCAGTTTATTTTTCTTTAAATAGGGGACATATATTTGTACTCCAGATACCAGTACAGTTGCACCGTTTCTTTATATATTTTATACTTGGGTTAGCAAGGCGAGACGCTTCTCTTAACGTGATACTGTTGGTATCAAATAGAAATAGTTTTAAAGTATGTATCTTGATAAATTTGAACCTTATATTATTTAACATCAACAAATTAGATTTCGAATGTTAAAACCAATTTCAACCAATTAAAGAATTTATCCTTTAATGTTAAAAATTGTTCAAACTGAAATAAATATATAACACTGTACGGTACAGTTGTGTTTGCCTGCCACAGCCTGCCACAGCCTTGAGAGCACGGTGCCTCTCTCTACATTGGCGACCCAGTCTGGCTAAAACATTGCGATTCAGTAGAACCTCAAGACCAAGGTATTTGTATCTGGTAACATAGTCGAGCAGAGAGCCATCATCCAACTGCATTTTGCGAAGGGCCCCACCCCGTCTGGGTGGGTGTCGGTTCAGGATCTTTGTTTTCTCTACTGAGATGACTAAGCATAGTTCCTGACATGTGTACAATACAGAGTTCAGAACATTTTGGGTGTTGGTATACCCATTGGTGCGGATCAGTATATCATCCACATAGCTAATAATGTGTTCGCTGGACCTTCTAGTTACTAAGTTTAAAAGTGCATTGATTAACACATTGAACAGAGTACGACTGAGGACACCTCCCTGTGGAGTGCCAAGTTCAAAATCTCTCGTTACACGCCTATGCCCCTGGAACAGTACAGAAGACTTCCTGTTGGATAGATAGCCTCTTATCCACCGTAGAAGCCATCCTCCAATATTCAATTTAGCAAGTTCTCTCAGAATGACGTGTGGGCTAGCAATGTCAAAGGCTGACTTAAGATCTAGAAAAGTGGTATATGACCTATCAGTATGCAGGGTGAGGAATGTGGTAATACAGTGATGTACACTCTTTCCATGCGTAAAGCAATATATCTGGGGAGACAACATATTATTAATTTTGTAAAGGAGACGGTTGAGAACCATCCTCTCAAGACACTTATAGAGACAACTAGTGAGGGAGATTGGGCGAAAAGCACTCGGCTGGTGAGGCTTAGGAATGGGAATAATAACACTGTTGGTCCATGACTTAGGAAGCTCCCCAGTTACATAGCTCATATTATACAATTGAAACAAGGGATTCCCTGGAACTAGCCGAAGCATATGCAGTATGCCGTAAGTAACTCCATCCTCCCCGGGTGATGTAGCTTTACCTTTATGTAGAGCAGAATCTAGTTCGTATTCAGTAAAAAGCATGTCATAGTCATCCTCTTGATGACGCATGAAGTCAAGGAGCCTTGCCCTATCAGTATACTATTATTTAGTTCATTCTGTGAGGGTAGAGGAAGACTGTCAAAGCTGGAAGTCGTGGCCCAAGCATCAACAAGCTCATTTGCTCTGTGCAGAGGATTAGGGTACGAGATCTCTGCAGCATTTTTCCCATTGGCATTGTTGATATCCTTCCATGCCCGACTTAAGTGGCGTGTGAGAATTGAGACCACGGACAAAAGTTTCCCAGTCTGTCTGCCTCAGCTCCACCATACGTTCCCTGGCCTCTGCCAGAGCCGCTTGAAAGAGCTTAAGCATTTCAGCAGTGCGGGTCCTTCTACAAGCTAGTCCAATTATTCTGGCAGTGCGTTTTAGTGCATGCAATTTAGAATCATTATAATAAACATAAGTGCTATGACCAGTGTAATTTGGGTTACGTGGCCTGGACGATGGATCAAGTGATTCTATAAACTGCTCGATAGTACCAGTGAGCTTACTGTTAAAATCTTCAACTGATGAAGGCTCAGATGTACTGCACCAATCTGACACATGAGCAACAAGATTGTCTCGTTGATCGATGGGCACAGTCAGCCTCTTCCGCTTGAACATTCCACCAGGGAGGAATGCTCCCTGGAATGCTTCCAATGCTTATAGTGGCTAATATGGCCAGATGATCAGACGCCATATCTGGCACTATTGCTAAGGCGCACACGGTGTGGGAGACGTTGAAACCGAGACATAGATCAAGAATACCTCCGTAGATATGCGTTGGTTCAAGGTCACCCACAATCTGTGCATCATCGTGACTACCTAATAGTGACAACAGTTGGTTGCCGTTACGATTACTGAACTGCGAATTACCAATATTCCTATGTCTAGCGTTATTATCACCTTTAATGATGGTAGGCTCAGTCTGAATACAGATAGGAAGGTCAGCATAATTAAAGTTACAAGGAGTTGATTATTTAGTACATAGTTGTTTTTCTCTTTAATTGGATGATAGAGGAGGAGTCTTTAACGTGATTGGGATTACATACATACACACATACATACATACACATACATACATACATGCATACATGAGTACATACATACATACATACATACATACATACATACATACATACATACATACATACATACATACATACATACATACATACATACATACATACATGCATGCATACATACATACATACATACATACATACATACATACATACATACATACATACTTACATACATACATACATACATACATACATACATACATACATACATACATACATACATGCATACATGCATACATACATGCATACATGCATGCATGCATACATACATGCATACATACATACATACATACATACATACATACATACATACATACATACATACATACATACATACATACATACATACATACATACATACATACATGCATACATACATACATACATACATACATACATACATACATACATACATACATACATACATACATACATACATACATACATACATACATACATACATACATACATATACGTCCAGTCATTTCGTCATTTCGTGACAAAATCCAATACAGCTTATATTGGTGAGACGCCACTGTGATGAGGTTTATATATCACAGGAACTGTAGGTTAATGTGTGACATAAGTGAGGTTAGATGAGGCATCTACAAGCACCAGCTGGAGGCTGATGGAGTGTTGTGGAGGCTGCTGGTACTATGCCCAGATGTTGGAGGGTGGATTTGACCCCCCCTCCCCCACGTTGACCACAGAACTTCTAAGGTTACCTGCCACTCTCCCTTACCAAGGGTATAACCCCCCCCCCCCCCAACACACACACATGCATCAGATTCTTAACTTACAATATTTATGATTTACCAATTTATGTTACTACACTGACTCTCAATTTCACAATATTGTATAAACTTTGATGAATCGCTCGTCTATGGGTCATTCAATAATGTTAGCAGACTTCTAGATGTTAATTACCACTGCTAGGTTTAGGCTCAGCTACAAGTACCTCTGGGAATTTGTAACATCTGATGATGTAGATTTGACTAAATGTAATTTCTGTCAGCAGAACTATTCGCATACTTTGAGTCATTATATAATGGAATGTGAAAAAATCGCGGAATTTAAAGATAACAACATCAATAGTGTCCATGAAATGTGTAAGTACTTCATTCATAATGATGTGCTGCCCGAAATCTTAGCGAAGTATCCAAAATTTGCTTACTGTAGGTAATGCATGCACATGACTGTAAAGCTGCCGCCCAGTTGGGTGGGTGTGGAGCACATGACTGTAAAGCTGCCGCCCAGTTGGGTGGGTGTGGAGCATATGACTGTAAAGCTGCCGCCCAGTTGGGTGGGTGTGGAGCACATGACTGTAAAGCTGCCGCCCAGTTGGGTATGTATGCAGCACATGACTGTAAAGCTGCCGCCCAGTTGGGTGGGTGTGGAGCAATTAGACTAGTAACTGTGCGACTCCTCATGGATGTAAAGTGCCTTTTATAGTGACTGTTGTGAGCCTCTTGTTGAATCACTTGTGACACAAGATTACTGATGTGTGTATTTGTGTGGGTGATTAAATATGTATGTGTATGTATATATGTATACGTATGTAGATGTACATGTATGCATAAGTATGTGTACATTAATAATTTTGTAACTAGCATCAAAAGATTGTTATTTGCTTAGCTAAACGAACTAGAGGGTTCAGTTCCTGAACCGATTATGTGCCTCTGTAATCCTTTACACCACCGCCCACGGGATGGGTATTATGGGGTGCATAATAAAGAAAAAATGAATGGACCGAACCCCACAATTCATTTAGCTAAGCAAGTTACAATCTTGATGAGCTAGTTACAAAATTCACTATAAGTCGTCACATCATAAATGGGTTCGAGATGGACCACAAGTAGTGCATTACATAATTTATCAGTATTGTGCAGCCTGTGATCCCCGCCTGGCTGGATACTGATACCTAGGTAATTTTCATGTGTCCGGACACCGGCGATAAGGTGGTATTATTTATTTAACTTAAGATATATATATTTTTAAATGTTGTCACATTAACGGCTACATCTTCCTTTCTTCTGACATATAGATTTTTAAGATTATTTAAAATATATGGAAACTAATTATACAATTTATTGGCTGGTGTGCAGGGCTTCACACTCTCAGAGCAAGCCATCAAGTAACTATCAAAACGCATATATCTTCGTTTTCACTTCAGTTATATTTATGACAAAGGATTTTAAATGTAGCCTATATTTCTACCTTTCTGATGACATAAATACTTTCGTTAATTACAATATCTAGATCAAACTAACATTGATATTCAAAAGGTTGTATATTTTCCATCAATGGAGAGCATCAGCCAAGAAGCCTTCTTTAAAATATGAATATCTTTCCTCACCCAATAAGATCTAATCTCTGAATAAAACGCAAAAAACGACTTGATTGTAACCTATCCACCGCTGCCAATTGGATGGGGGAGAGGGGGTAATGTGTAGGATAAACATTTAAATTGTGACACTAGCCCTCCATATAAATCAGTTGCTTAAATTATAAACTGTACTTGTGGTCGGTCTCGAGCCCATTGTTGATGTGACAATGTGTATTGACTTTTGTAACTAGCTTATCAAGATTATAACTTGCTTGGCTATATGAATTGTGGGGCTCAGTCCCTGAGCCAATTATGTGCCTCTGTAACACTGCACTATCGCCCATAGGATGGGTATGGGGTGCATAATAAATGAACTAAACTAAGCTCTGCCTTTTTGATAACATATACAATTATAAGCTTTATTTGTGAATCTCAATTAATTAAACAATATATCACAGAGCCTGTAGGGTTCGGTGAGATGAGTGAAGAGACATGGGAGATTTTACATAAGTACAGTACATGGTAGTTTAAGTAGCGAACGCATGTCAACGAATAACGAGTATATATAGCAAAACTATTGTCCTATGAACTAGGCTTGGTCACCTCAGTAGAGAAAACAAAGATCCTGAACCGACGCCCACCCAGACGGGGTGGGGCTGTTCGCAAAATGCAGTTGCATGATGGCTCTCTGCTCGACTATGTAACCAGATACAAATTCCTTGGTCTTGAAGTTCCTTACTGTACCGCAATGTTGAGACCGTTTCTCTAGTGCCTGAGAGAATGCTTGGAGAGCTGGAAAAGATGCAAAACGAAGCCATGAGGATTATCCTCGGATGCCCCCGTACAACTAAATTACTAAACATGAGGAAGGAACTGAATATTTCATGTGTAAGTGATTGTATCACTGAAATTAATGCTTTAATTGGTATCAAGATGCTTAGGCTAACCCACCCTAACCCCTGCACTGAAGCCCTCCAAGCCTTCTTCCTTGAAGATCAGCATCCCTCCAAATGGGTTACGGTAACTGCCAATGTGCTCAGAATGTATAACTTTCATCACCCCTACCAAGAGAGACAACAACAACACATTCCTGCCTCATGGGAGATCACTCCTTTCCAAATTACTGTCCCCCCTTTCCCACCCAAGAAGCTGATTAAAGAACAGTCCTTGCTTCGACAAGAAGCAAAGTACAATGCCTTAAGCCAAATTGATGCTTTAGTCAGAGAGCGCTCCCTTTCCCAAATTATTTACACTGATGGATCCTTGGATCAGTCCTATGGTGCAGCTGGAAGTGCAGTTGTTGTGACAGGGAGAGATGGTTCCATCTCCCATGAGTGTGGAGCGCGTCTAAGTAACTGGGCCTCCACTCTTCAAACAGAATTGGTTGCCATAATCCTTGCACTAGAGCGCGTATATGAATCCAAAGTTGACACGCTAATTGTAAGTGACTCCTTGTCATCCTTGACTGCCCTCAGCTTCCCAAGGCATAACTGTGACGTGCTTATCTCTGAAGCTGACACAGATATAGTGAAATAATCAATGATGGAGTCAGAGTTTGTCTCCTGTGGATTCCTTCCCATATTGATCTCCGAATGCATCTAGTGGGCCATATATGAATGAGCATTCATTTAGGCCCCTTAACTCGACGTTTGGTTCATCCCACAGCGCCAGTTCTGCTTACCAAAAATGGCCCACTAGATACTCAGACTTCTAGATGTTACCACTGCTAGGCTTAGGCTCGGCTACAAGTACCTCTGGGAGTTTGTAACATCTGCTGATTTACATTTGACTAAATGTAAACTCTTTCAGCAGAACTATTCGCATACTTTGCGTCATTATATAATGGAATGTGAAAAAATTGCGGAATTTAGAAATAACACCATCAATAGTGTCCAAGAAATGTGTAAGTACTTCATTCATAATGATGTGCTGCCCGAAATTTTAGCGAAGTATCCAAAATTTGCTTACTGTAGGTAATGCATGCACATGACTGTAAAGCTGCCGCCCAGTTGGGTGGGTGTGCAGCAAGACTAGTAACTGTGTGACTTACTATAAATGTAAAGTGCCTCGTATAGTGACTGTTGTGAGCCTCTTGTAATGTCACTTGTGACACAAAGATTATTGATGTGTGTAATTGTGTGGGTGATTAGATATGTATGTATATGTGTATACGTATATATATATATATATATATATATATATATATATATATATATATATATATATATATATATATATATATATATATATATATATATATATATATATATATATATATATATATATAAGCCTATACTTGCATAAACCACAAGTGAAGATAAACAATCTTTGGACAACACCCACCAGTGGGACTCGAACCCAGAAAGCACAACTACCTTCCAGTAGCTGGCATAACTAGTATGCTTTAACCCACTACGCCATCAGACCTTACAAAAGAAGTAGATAGTTCGAGATATATATATCTCAAACATCTCTACCTCCCGAAGGCACCAGATGAGTGAGGGGTCAGTCTGCATTTTTCGTCAAGCCACTGTCAATGTGAGAGAACTCGTGTCCAGCTTATAAGCCTATACTTGCATAAACCACAAGTGAAGATAAACAATCTTTGGACTACACCCACCAGTGGGACTCGAACCCAGAAAGCACAACTACCTTCCAGTAGCTGGCATAACTAGTATGCTTTAACCCACTACGCCATCAGACCTTACAAAAGAAGTAGATAGTTCGAGATATATATATCTCAAACATCTCTACCTCCCGAAGGCACCAGATGAGTGAGGGGTCAGTCTGCATTTTTCGTCAAGCCACTGTCAATGTGAGAGAACTCGTGTCCAGCTTATAAGCCTATACTTGCATAAACCACAAGTGAAGATAAACAATCTTTGGACAACACCCACCAGTGGGACTTGAACCCAGAAAGCACAACTACCTTCCAGTAGCTGGCATAACTAGTATGCTTTAACCCACTACGCCATCAGACCTTACAAAAGAAGTAGATAGTTCGAGATATATATATCTCAAACATCTCTACCTCCCGAAGGCACCAGATGAGTGAGGGGTCAGTCTGCATTTTTCGTCAAGCCACTGTCAATGTGAGAGAACTCGTGTCCAGCTTATAAGCCTATACTTGCATAAACCACAAGTGAAGATAAACAATCTTTGGACAACACCCACCAGTGGGACTCGAACCCAGAAAGCACAACTACCTTCCAGTAGCTGGCATAACTAGTATGCTTTAACCCACTACGCCATCAGACCTTACAAAAGAAGTAGATAGTTCGAGATATATATATCTCAAACATCTCTACCTCCCGAAGGCACCAGATGAGTGAGGGGTCAGTCTGCATTTTTCGTCAAGCCACTGTCAATGTGAGAGAACTCGTGTCCAGCTTATAAGCCTATACTTGCATAAACCACAAGTGAAGATAAACAATCTTTGGACAACACCCACCAGTGGGACTCGAACCCAGAAAGCACAACTACCTTCCAGTAGCTGGCATAACTAGTATGCTTTAACCCACTACGCCATCAGACCTTACAAAAGAAGTAGATAGTTCGAGATATATATATCTCAAACATCTCTACCTCCCGAAGGCACCAGATGAGTGAGGGGTCAGTCTGCATTTTTCGTCAAGCCACTGTCAATGTGAGAGAACTCGTGTCCAGCTTATAAGCCTATACTTGCATAAACCACAAGTGAAGATAAACAATCTTTGAACAACACCCACCAGTGGGACTCGAACCCAGAAAGCACAACTACCTTCCAATAGCTGGCATAACTAGTATGCTTTAACCCACTACGCCATCAGACCTTACAAAAGAAGTAGATAGTTCGAGATATATATATCTCAAACATCTCTACCTCCCGAAGGCACCAGATGAGTGAGGGGTCAGTCTGCATTTTTCGTCAAGCCACTGTCAATGTGAGAGAACTCGTGTCCAGCTTATAAGCCTATACTTGCATAAACCACAAGTGAAGATAAACAATCTTTGAACAACACCCACCAGTGGGACTCGAACCCAGAAAGCACAACTACCTTCCAGTAGCTGGCATAACTAGTATGCTTTAACCCACTACGCCATCAGACCTTACAAAAGAAGTAGATAGTTCGAGATATATATATCTCAAACATCTCTACCTCCCGAAGGCACCAGATGAGTGAGGGGTCAGTCTGCATTTTTCGTCAAGCCACTGTCAATGTGAGAGAACTCGTGTCCAGCTTATAAGCCTATACTTGCATAAACCACAAGTGAAGATAAACAATCTTTGGACAACACCCACCAGTGGGACTCGAACCCAGAAAGCACAACTACCTTCCAGTAGCTGGCATAACTAGTATGCTTTAACCCACTACGCCATCAGACCTTACAAAAGAAGTAGATAGTTCGAGATATATATATCTCAAACATCTCTACCTCCCGAAGGCACCAGATGAGTGAGGGGTCAGTCTGCATTTTTCGTCAAGCCACTGTCAATGTGAGAGAACTCGTGTCCAGCTTATAAGCCTATACTTGCATAAACCACAAGTGAAGATAAACAATCTTTGGACAACACCCACCAGTGGGACTCGAACCCAGAAAGCACAACTACCTTCCAGTAGCTGGCATAACTAGTATGCTTTAACCCACTACGCCATCAGACCTTACAAAAGAAGTAGATAGTTCGAGATATATATATCTCAAACATCTCTACCTCCCGAAGGCACCAGATGAGTGAGGGGTCAGTCTGCATTTTTCGTCAAGCAACTGTCAATGTGAGAGAACTCGTGTCCAGCTTATAAGCCTATACTTGCATAAACCACAAGTGAAGATAAACAATCTTTGGACAACACCCACCAGTGGGACTCGAACCCAGAAAGCACAACTACCTTCCAGTAGCTGGCATAACTAGTATGCTTTAACCCACTACGCCATCAGACCTTACAAAAGAAGTAGATAGTTCGAGATATATATATCTCAAACATCTCTACCTCCCGAAGGCACCAGATGAGTGAGGGGTCAGTCTGCATTTTTCGTCAAGCCACTGTCAATGTGAGAGAACTCGTGTCCAGCTTATAAGCCTATACTTGCATAAACCACAAGTGAAGATAAACAATCTTTGGACAACACCCACCAGTGGGACTCGAACCCAGAAAGCACAACTACCTTCCAGTAGCTGGCATAACTAGTATGCTTTAACCCACTACGCCATCAGACCTTACAAAAGAAGTAGATAGTTCGAGATATATATATCTCAAACATCTCTACCTCCCGAAGGCACCAGATGAGTGAGGGGTCAGTCTGCATTTTTCGTCAAGCCACTGTCAATTTGAGAGAACTCGTGTCCAGCTTATAAGCCTATACTTGCATAAACCACAAGTGAAGATAAACAATCTTTGGACAACACCCACCAGTGAGACTCGAACCCAGAAAGCACAACTACCTTCCAGTAGCTGGCATAACTAGTATGCTTTAACCCACTACGCCATCAGACCTTACAAAAGAAGTAGATAGTTCGAGATATATATATCTCAAACATCTCTACCTCCCGAAGGCACCAGATGAGTGAGGGGTCAGTCTGCATTTTTCGTCAAGCCACTGTCAATGTGAGAGAACTCGTGTCCAGCTTATAAGCCTATACTTGCATAAACCACAAGTGAAGATAAACAATCTTTGGACAACACCCACCAGTGGGACTCGAACCCAGAAAGCACAACTACCTTCCAGTAGCTGGCATAACTAGTATGCTTTAACCCACTACGCCATCAGACCTTACAAAAGAAGTAGATAGTTCGAGATATATATATCTCAAACATCTCTACCTCCCGAAGGCACCAGATGAGTGAGGGGTCAGTCTGCATTTTTCGTCAAGCCACTGTCAATGTGAGAGAACTCGTGTCCAGCTTATAAGCCTATACTTGCATAAACCACAAGTGAAGATAAACAATCTTTGGACAACACCCACCAGTGGGACTCGAACCCAGAAAGCACAACTACCTTCCAGTAGCTGGCATAACTAGTATGCTTTAACCCACTACGCCATCAGACCTTACAAAAGAAGTAGATAGTTCGAGATATATATATCTCAAACATCTCTACCTCCCGAAGGCACCAGATGAGTGAGGGGTCAGTCTGCATTTTTCGTCAAGCCACTGTCAATGTGAGAGAACTCGTGTCCAGCTTATAAGCCTATACTTGCATAAACCACAAGTGAAGATAAACAATCTTTGGACAACACCCACCAGTGGGACTCGAACCCAGAAAGCACAACTACCTTCCAGTAGCTGGCATAACTAGTATGCTTTAACCCACTACGCCATCAGACCTTACAAAAGAAGTAGATAGTTCGAGATATATATATCTCAAACATCTCTACCTCCCGAAGGCACCAGATGAGTGAGGGGTCAGTCTGCATTTTTCGTCAAGCCACTGTCAATGTGAGAGAACTCGTGTCCAGCTTATAAGCCTATACTTGCATAAACCACAAGTGAAGATAAACAATCTTTGGACAACACCCACCAGTGGGACTCGAACCCAGAAAGCACAACTACCTTCCAGTAGCTGGCATAACTAGTATGCTTTAACCCACTACGCCATCAGACCTTACAAAAGAAGTAGATAGTTCGAGATATATATATCTCAAACATCTCTACCTCCCGAAGGCACCAGATGAGTGAGGGGTCAGTCTGCATTTTTCGTCAAGCCACTGTCAATGTGAGAGAACTCGTGTCCAGCTTATAAGCCTATACTTGCATAAACCACAAGTGAAGATAAACAATCTTTGGACAACACCCACCAGTGGGACTCGAACCCAGAAAGCACAACTACCTTCCAGTAGCTGGCATAACTAGTATGCTTTAACCCACTACGCCATCAGACCTTACAAAAGAAGTAGATAGTTCGAGATATATATATCTCAAACATCTCTACCTCCCGAAGGCACCAGATGAGTGAGGGGTCAGTCTGCATTTTTCGTCAAGCCACTGTCAATGTGAGAGAACTCGTGTCCAGCTTATAAGCCTATACTTGCATAAACCACAAGTGAAGATAAACAATCTTTGGACAACACCCACCAGTGGGACTCGAACCCAGAAAGCACAACTACCTTCCAGTAGCTGGCATAACTAGTATGCTTTAACCCACTACGCCATCAGACCTTACAAAAGAAGTAGATAGTTCGAGATATATATATCTCAAACATCTCTACCTCCCGAAGGCACCAGATGAGTGAGGGGTCAGTCTGCATTTTTCGTCAAGCCACTGTCAATGTGAGAGAACTCGTGTCCAGCTTATAAGCCTATACTTGCATAAACCACAAGTGAAGATAAACAATCTTTGGACAACACCCACCAGTGGGACTCGAACCCAGAAAGCACAACTACCTTCCAGTAGCTGGCATAACTAGTATGCTTTAACCCACTACGCCATCAGACCTTACAAAAGAAGTAGATAGTTCGAGATATATATATCTCAAACATCTCTACCTCCCGAAGGCACCAGATGAGTGAGGGGTCAGTCTGCATTTTTCGTCAAGCCACTGTCAATGTGAGAGAACTCGTGTCCAGCTTATAAGCCTATACTTGCATAAACCACAAGTGAAGATAAACAATCTTTGGACAACACCCACCAGTGGGACTCGAACCCAGAAAGCACAACTACCTTCCAGTAGCTGGCATAACTAGTATGCTTTAACCCACTACGCCATCAGACCTTACAAAAGAAGTAGATAGTTCGAGATATATATATCTCAAACATCTCTACCTCCCGAAGGCACCAGATGAGTGAGGGGTCAGTCTGCATTTTTCGTCAAGCCACTGTCAATGTGAGAGAACTCGTGTCCAGCTTATAAGCCTATACTTGCATAAACCACAAGTGAAGATAAACAATCTTTGGACAACACCCACCAGTGGGACTCGAACCCAGAAAGCACAACTACCTTCCAGTAGCTGGCATAACTAGTATGCTTTAACCCACTACGCCATCAGACCTTACAAAAGAAGTAGATAGTTCGAGATATATATATCTCAAACATCTCTACCTCCCGAAGGCACCAGATGAGTGAGGGGTCAGTCTGCATTTTTCGTCAAGCCACTGTCAATGTGAGAGAACTCGTGTCCAGCTTATAAGCCTATACTTGCATAAACCACAAGTGAAGATAAACAATCTTTGGACAACACCCACCAGTGGGACTCGAACCCAGAAAGCACAACTACCTTCCAGTAGCTGGCATAACTAGTATGCTTTAACCCACTACGCCATCAGACCTTACAAAAGAAGTAGATAGTTCGAGATATATATATCTCAAACATCTCTACCTCCCGAAGGCACCAGATGAGTGAGGGGTCAGTCTGCATTTTTCGTCAAGCCACTGTCAATGTGAGAGAACTCGTGTCCAGCTTATAAGCCTATACTTGCATAAACCACAAGTGAAGATAAACAATCTTTGGACAACACCCACCAGTGGGACTCGAACCCAGAAAGCACAACTACCTTCCAGTAGCTGGCATAACTAGTATGCTTTAACCCACTACGCCATCAGACCTTACAAAAGAAGTAGATAGTTCGAGATATATATATCTCAAACATCTCTACCTCCCGAAGGCACCAGATGAGTGAGGGGTCAGTCTGCATTTTTCGTCAAGCCACTGTCAATGTGAGAGAACTCGTGTCCAGCTTATAAGCCTATACTTGCATAAACCACAAGTGAAGATAAACAATCTTTGGACAACACCCACCAGTGGGACTCGAACCCAGAAAGCACAACTACCTTCCAGTAGCTGGCATAACTAGTATGCTTTAACCCACTACGCCATCAGACCTTACAAAAGAAGTAGATAGTTCGAGATATATATATCTCAAACATCTCTACCTCCCGAAGGCACCAGATGAGTGAGGGGTCAGTCTGCATTTTTCGTCAAGCCACTGTCAATGTGAGAGAACTCGTGTCCAGCTTATAAGCCTATACTTGCATAAACCACAAGTGAAGATAAACAATCTTTGGACAACACCCACCAGTGGGACTCGAACCCAGAAAGCACAACTACCTTCCAGTAGCTGGCATAACTAGTATGCTTTAACCCACTACGCCATCAGACCTTACAAAAGAAGTAGATAGTTCGAGATATATATATCTCAAACATCTCTACCTCCCGAAGGCACCAGATGAGTGAGGGGTCAGTCTGCATTTTTCGTCAAGCCACTGTCAATGTGAGAGAACTCGTGTCCAGCTTATAAGCCTATACTTGCATAAACCACAAGTGAAGATAAACAATCTTTGGACAACACCCACCAGTGGGACTCGAACCCAGAAAGCACAACTACCTTCCAGTAGCTGGCATAACTAGTATGCTTTAACCCACTACGCCATCAGACCTTACAAAAGAAGTAGATAGTTCGAGATATATATATCTCAAACATCTCTACCTCCCGAAGGCACCAGATGAGTGAGGGGTCAGTCTGCATTTTTCGTCAAGCCACTGTCAATGTGAGAGAACTCGTGTCCAGCTTATAAGCCTATACTTGCATAAACCACAAGTGAAGATAAACAATCTTTGGACAACACCCACCAGTGGGACTCGAACCCAGAAAGCACAACTACCTTCCAGTAGCTGGCATAACTAGTATGCTTTAACCCACTACGCCATCAGACCTTACAAAAGAAGTAGATAGTTCGAGATATATATATCTCAAACATCTCTACCTCCCGAAGGCACCAGATGAGTGAGGGGTCAGTCTGCATTTTTCGTCAAGCCACTGTCAATGTGAGAGAACTCGTGTCCAGCTTATAAGCCTATACTTGCATAAACCACAAGCCTTCGGGAGGTAGAGATGTTTGAGATATATATATCTCGAACTATCTACTTCTTTTGTAAGGTCTGATGGCGTAGTGGGTTAAAGCATACTAGTTATGCCAGCTACTGGAAGGTAGTTGTGCTTTCTGGGTTCGAGTCCCACTGGTGGGTGTTGTCCAAAGATTGTTTATCTTCACTTGTGGTTTATGCAAGTATAGGCTTATAAGCTGGACACGAGTTCTCTCACATTGACAGTGGCTTGACGAAAAATGCAGACTGACCCCTCACTCATCTGGTGCCTTCGATAGGTAGAGATGTTTGAGATATATATATCTCGAACTATCTACTTCTTTTGTAAGGTCTGATGGCGTAGTGGGTTAAAGCATACTAGTTATGCCAGCTACTGGAAGGTAGTTGTGCTTTCTGGGTTCGAGTCCCACTGGTGGGTGTTGTCCAAAGATTGTTTATCTTCACTTGTGGTTTATGCAAGTATAGGCTTATAAGCTGGACACGAGTTCTCTCACATTGACAGTGGCTTGACGAAAAATGCAGACTGACCCCTCACTCATCTGGTGCCTTCGATAGGTAGAGATGTTTGAGATATATATATCTCGAACTATCTACTTCTTTTGTAAGGTCTGATGGCGTAGTGGGTTAAAGCATACTAGTTATGCCAGCTACTGGAAGGTAGTTGTGCTTTCTGGGTTCGAGTCCCACTGGTGGGTGTTGTCCAAAGATTGTTTATCTTCACTTGTGGTTTATGCAAGTATAGGCTTATAAGCTGGACACGAGTTCTCTCACATTGACAGTGGCTTGACGAAAAATGCAGACTGACCCCTCACTCATCTGGTGCCTTCGGGAGGTAGAGATGTTTGAGATATATATATCTCGAACTATCTACTTCTTTTGTAAGGTCTGATGGCGTAGTGGGTTAAAGCATACTAGTTATGCCAGCTACTGGAAGGTAGTTGTGCTTTCTGGGTTCGAGTCCCACTGGTGGGTGTTGTCCAAAGATTGTTTATCTTCACTTGTGGTTTATGCAAGTATAGGCTTATAAGCTGGACACGAGTTCTCTCACATTGACAGTGGCTTGACGAAAAATGCAGACTGACCCCTCACTCATCTGGTGCCTTCGGGAGGTAGAGATGTTTGAGATATATATATCTCGAACTATCTACTTCTTTTGTAAGGTCTGATGGCGTAGTGGGTTAAAGCATACTAGTTATGCCAGCTACTGGAAGGTAGTTGTGCTTTCTGGGTTCGAGTCCCACTGGTGGGTGTTGTCCAAAGATTGTTTATCTTCACTTGTGGTTTATGCAAGTATAGGCTTATAAGCTGGACACGAGTTCTCTCACATTGACAGTGGCTTGACGAAAAATGCAGACTGACCCCTCACTCATCTGGTGCCTTCGGGAGGTAGAGATGTTTGAGATATATATATCTCGAACTATCTACTTCTTTTGTAAGGTCTGATGGCGTAGTGGGTTAAAGCATACTAGTTATGCCAGCTACTGGAAGGTAGTTGTGCTTTCTGGGTTCGAGTCCCACTGGTGGGTGTTGTCCAAAGATTGTTTATCTTCACTTGTGGTTTATGCAAGTATAGGCTTATAAGCTGGACACGAGTTCTCTCACATTGACAGTGGCTTGACGAAAAATGCAGACTGATCCCTCACTCATCTGGTGCCTTCGGGAGGTAGAGATGTTTGAGATATATATATCTCGAACTATCTACTTCTTTTGTAAGGTCTGATGGCGTAGTGGGTTAAAGCATACTAGTTATGCCAGCTACTGGAAGGTAGTTGTGCTTTCTGGGTTCGAGTCCCACTGGTGGGTGTTGTCCAAAGATTGTTTATCTTCACTTGTGGTTTATGCAAGTATAGGCTTATAAGCTGGACACGAGTTCTCTCACATTGACAGTGGCTTGACGAAAAATGCAGACTGACCCCTCACTCATCTGGTGCCTTCGGGAGGTAGAGATGTTTGAGATATATATATCTCGAACTATCTACTTCTTTTGTAAGGTCTGATGGCGTAGTGGGTTAAAGCATACTAGTTATGCCAGCTACTGGAAGGTAGTTGTGCTTTCTGGGTTCGAGTCCCACTGGTGGGTGTTGTCCAAAGATTGTTTATCTTCACTTGTGGTTTATGCAAGTATAGGCTTATAAGCTGGACACGAGTTCTCTCACATTGACAGTGGCTTGACGAAAAATGCAGACTGACCCCTCACTCATCTGGTGCCTTCGGGAGGTAGAGATGTTTGAGATATATATATCTCGAACTATCTACTTCTTTTGTAAGGTCTGATGGCGTAGTGGGTTAAAGCATACTAGTTATGCCAGCTACTGGAAGGTAGTTGTGCTTTCTGGGTTCGAGTCCCACTGGTGGGTGTTGTCCAAAGATTGTTTATCTTCACTTGTGGTTTATGCAAGTATAGGCTTATAAGCTGGACACGAGTTCTCTCACATTGACAGTGGCTTGACGAAAAATGCAGACTGACCCCTCACTCATCTGGTGCCTTCGGGAGGTAGAGATGTTTGAGATATATATATCTCGAACTATCTACTTCTTTTGTAAGGTCTGATGGCGTAGTGGGTTAAAGCATACTAGTTATGCCAGCTACTGGAAGGTAGTTGTGCTTTCTGGGTTCGAGTCCCACTGGTGGGTGTTGTCCAAAGATTGTTTATATATATATATATATATATATATATATATATATATATATATATATATATATATATATATATATATATATATATATATATATACATGTATGTATGAGGGTGTGTACATGTGTATACAACATTGATAATTTTTTAACTAGCGTCAAATATTGTTATTTGCTTAGCTAAACGAACTAGAGGGTTCAGTTCCTGAACCGATTATGTGCCTCTGTAATCCTGTACACCACCGCCCACGGGATGGGTATGGGGTGCATAATAAAGAAAGAAATTGAATATGAAGTCGATTTAACTTCCAAACATATATTTTTTAATAAATGTTAAATGTTTTCTGGCTAGTTATGTTAGATTTTATTAAAAATACGTATTCTACTTGTTAACATTATAATTTAAATTTGTGATAATTTGAGCAGAGAAGTGCGACCCCTGGATATGCCAACAAACACTTTCCAAACAACGATATATATTGGATAAGTCGCTCCACAACATTGCCGCTTGGACCGTCGACTTCCTTTGATGCTACTTATTTAATAATGAAATTACATTAGTTTGGAGTAAATATATGTTTTCTCATGTTCTGCATTCAGCACCCACATTATAGTGAGTAAATATACCATATTACTTCATTACTTAAATAATGCTATGAGGGTTTGAGTAGCTTTGGGTATTTAGTGCACAGAATCTCCAATAGATGGGGCGAGAGTCGCCCCATTTCTCACCCAAGAGAGAGTCGAAACTTAATTTAAAATTGATATATCTTTGTCCTCGAACATGATATATTTCATTTGGTGCAATCATAATAATGTTCATATCTCGGTCTTTCTGGAGGCATATAAGATTTTAGGCTTTATTAGCGAATCTTTGTTAATTATACAATATATCGGCAAGTGCGTAGGCGTCTGCACTCCATGCCCGACAAGCTACTGAGTGCTACTATAAAAACATATGTATCTTCACTTGAGCTATAAATATGTCTATTGTGATGTATTTAAAATGAAGCTCTTATTTCTATCTTGCTTAAGACTTATAAAACATTTGTGTTTATTAACGAATTTACGTGAAATAAACATTGATCTGAGAGAGAGTTGCTCTGTCGTTCAGTCTGTACGGGGTGGGAGCTCCGTAATTTTTAAAATACATGTATCTTCATTAGAACTTTAAGTATGTCAATGGTAAAGTGTTTAAAGTGAAGCTTATATGTCTGTCTTTCTTGAGACATATAAAACATATATGTTTATTAACGAATTCACGTGAAATAAACATTGTTCTGAGAGAGAGTTGCTCGGTCGATCGATCTGTCCGGGGTCGGAGCTCTGCTATTATAAAAGTACACGTATCTTCGCTTTAAATTTAAATATACCCATGGTAAGGTATTTAGAATAAAGCTTATATTTCTATCTTTCTTGTGACATATAAAACTCTTACGTTTATTAAGGAATCTGCATGAAATAGGCATGGTTCTGAGATGAATGCTGCGGTTTGCGAGCTCGACAATGGACGCCATACATATCCAGTGGGTGTTATTGGACCCCATACCCATTTTATGGGTGGTTGGAGCCCCATACCTATTCTATGGGTGGTTGGAGCCCCATACCCATCCTGTGGGTTGTAGTGGACGCCATACTCATCCTGTGGGTGGTATTGGACCCCATACCCTTCCTGTGGGTGGATGTGATCCCCATACTCATCCTCTGGGTGGATGTGACCCTCATACCCATCCTGTGGGTGGTATTGCACCCCTTACTCACCTAACAGGCGGTAGTGAACAATATACCGATCCTGTAGTTGGTATAGTAGACACAATACCATCCTGTTTACAGTAGTTTACCCCATAGACATTCCAATGAACCATCGTTTTCTGTTAGCGTTCCTACAAAACATCCTTTAAAGATTTGTAAAGCACAAACTATGGTATATAATATTGATTGGTGAAGGACTTATTTTATGTAATCATTTTTAGTGCTTATTATAATTTACTAAGAACAACTAATATTTCTCAAAACAAAACTACGAGCCTTCAATAGGAAGTAGCTGATCTATAATATTCTAAGAGCATGGACAATAGTAGGTAAATTTCACAACCCATGTGGGACCTGAAAAGTACAATTTTTCTTATAATTGAACCAATCACGACTATTCTGCTATCTAGGTTGACGGACGGGTACTGTGAGACGTAAATTGGTACGTGAGGAAGAGTTTGGGCTTTGGAAAAAAAGTAACTGGGAATATATCACATATTTACTAATTCATATTCAACATATTGACTTTAATCATTAAGTCATATATGTGCTGTCTTGTGTGAGAACGGGTTGTGTTAACGCATATGTCGACCGTGCTCTCAGCCACAGCTCAGAATGGAAGCAAGTCGACAAAGAACTCTGTAGGGTAAGGCAGGTCCTAGTCAATAACGGCTTCTCCAATGGTTTCGTCGAAGACATCATAAGAAGGAAAGTGAAAAGCCATGCAACCTCTGAAGAGACAACTAACACAACACCTATACCCCCTATTAGACTATTTTACAGGAACTTCTTTTCCACAGCTCATAAAACGGAGGAAAGGGTCCTGAAAGATATTGTTAATAGAAACGTTATCCCTACAGACAAAAATCAGAGGATACAACTGACGATTTACTATAAAACCAGAAAAACGGCCAGCCTACTCATGAGAAACTCTCCAGACACAAAACAGAACGCTTTAAAAGAGACTAACGTCGTCTATGCCTTCAAATGCCCTCTTGGGGACTGTAAGCTCCAAAAAACCCAGTATATAGGCAAGACAACAACATCTCTTTCTAGGCGTTTAACGATGCATAAGCAACAGGGCTCCATTAAGGAACATATAATCTCTTCCCACAACCAAACTATCGCCAGAGAAATCCTAGTAAACAACACAGAAATCATCGATAGATACAGCGATAGCAGGCGGCTTGACGTTTGCGAGGCACTACACATCAAGAAGTCAACACCAGCAATCAACAGCCAATTATTGCACAACTATATTCTACCCACCTCAAGACTCCGCTCCAATATAGAAGCATCAAGAAATATGGACCAATAGGCTTTCTACAAACACTTCTATTCAATATCCATTGTTTCGTGTTCTGTCTTGTGTTGATGAAATTAATACCCTATTAATACCACATCTTGTTCTGTCTTGTGTTAATGCCACATCACCCCTTCCACCTCACTCAAATGTAGATATAAAATCGGAGATGCGTAAGTTCTATTCAGTTGTGTATTTGTGAACTAAAGTCTTTGAAAATGTAATAAGTTTTACGAAACGCGCTCGTGTCGCGTCAGACTAGAAATAAAAATGAATTTTTGAGAATTGATTTTTTATTTACCTCCAACAGTGAAGCGAAATGTACGAAAGATTGAGAAAATTCGTGTTAGAATTATTAATCTTACTTTTTCGGTCATATTTAATAATATATGTCTACAGGAAAGACTGCTACCAAAATATACTAATATTAAAACGCACGACCCAGCAGCTAGGAATCAAGCCTTCACGATAAAATATCGCCAGGATCTGATTCGTGATCAGATATACAAGGCAGAGAATGAAATCAAAGACAACAAAACGCAACTACTTCATGCTACAAACGAGTGGAGAAATAGCAACATCGACGATAGTATCCGTACCCGCATTGAACAACACCTCGACATCCTCACAGACCAACATCACCTCAGCACTGAAACAAGGATTATCAAGAAACTAACAACATTATATGGAGGACCTATGGCAATTCCACGACCAAGAGATGGCTTCCTGAACCTTGCAGGAATTAACCTCACTGAGGACCAAGTCACTCTCCTAAATCTGGGCATAAACTGTCATGTTATGTCCAGACCGAGTGAGATGGCCCGGAAAGTAGAGTTGGAAATTCTGTTGGACGACATATTCGACCTCGAGACACAAAAGAAGGTCACTACCAAAGATACCTTACAAGCAGAACTTATTGCAGACGGAGGAAAGAATCGAGGCAACTACAGAAGCACCATACTGTCCCCCGAGCTCAAAGCGGCAGCTAAAAGCCTTCGTGAGAACAAGGAGATAGTTGTCAGGAGAGGTGACAAGTCGCCAATATATGTCATTCTTAAAAAAGACGAATATCTGGCGAAAATGAACATCATACTCTCTGACCAAACTAAGTTCCAAAGGGTAACGAAGGACACTACAGCCGAATTAAAAGCAAAGGTCAACAAACTGATCGAAACTGTGAACGCCAAGAAATCCGGACTCCACCTGCCAAAGATCATTGGGGAATATAAACCTGGATATGCGTATGGAAATGTCAAGACGCACAAACCTGGAAACCCACTTCGGCCAATCATTAGCCAGATACCCACACCCACGTACAGACTGGCGAAGCGACTCAACGGCCTGCTGACTCCTTATGTTCCTTGCGCCTTCAGCCTGAAGTCTCCAAAGGAATTTGTTGACTTACTGCGGGGCACACGGGCCACAGGGATAAGAGCCTCGTTGGACGTAGAATCGCTGTTTACCAACGTACCTGTGGACGAGACAATCAGAATGATAGCCGACAGAGTGTATCGTGATCCAGCCTGTACTCCTCTTGACATACCAGAAAATATTCTGAGGAAACTACTCCAAGCTTGTACTAAAGAGGCACCCTTCTTGAGCCCGGATGGGTACATGTACAAGCAAGTAGATGGGGACGCCATGGGTTCTCCCCTAGGTGTCCTGTTTGCAAACTTCTGCATGGGTACCATCAAGCAAAAAGTCTTAGTCGACATGAACTTGAAACCGGCCATATACTGCAGGTATGTTGACGACATTTTTACACAGGTACCTGATGTCAGACATCTGCAGGAGATGAAGGAGGCATTTGAGCAGAGTTCCGTGCTGCGTTTCACTTACGAGATGGAAAAGGATGGGAAGCTGCCCTTTCTAGACGTAACAGTCATGGAAAAGGGCGGAGGTTTCCACACTGCAGTCTACACTAAGGAAACAAACATAGGAATGTGCCTAAATACCAACAGCGACTGCCCAGACAGGTACAAGAGGAGTGTTGTTAACGCATATGTCGACCGTGCTCTCAGCCACAGCTCAGAATGGAAGCAAGTCGACGAAGAACTCTGTAGGGTAAGGCAGGTCCTAGTCAATAACGGCTTCTCCAATGGTTTCGTCGAAGACATCATAAGAAGGAAAGTGAAAAGCCATGCAACCTCTGAAGAGACAACTAACACAACACCTATACCCCCTATTAGACTATTTTACAGGAACTTCTTTTCCACAGCTCATAAAACGGAGGAAAGGGTCCTGAAAGATATTGTTAATAGAAACGTTATCCCTACAGACAAAAATCAGAGGATACAACTGACGATTTACTATAAAACCAGAAAAACGGCCAGCCTACTCATGAGAAACTCTCCAGACACAAAACAGAACGCTTTAAAAGAGACTAACGTCGTCTATGCCTTCAAATGCCCTCTTGGGGACTGTAAGCTCCAAAAAACCCAGTATATAGGCAAGACAACAACATCTCTTTCTAGGCGTTTAACGATGCATAAGCAACAGGGCTCCATTAAGGAACATATAATCTCTTCCCACAACCAAACTATCGCCAGAGAAATCCTAGTAAACAACACAGAAATCATCGATAGATACAGCGATAGCAGGCGGCTTGACGTTTGCGAGGCACTACACATCAAGAAGTCAACACCAGCAATCAACAGCCAATTATTGCACAACTATATTCTACCCACCTCAAGACTCCGCTCCAATATAGAAGCATCAAGAAATATGGACCAATAGGCTTTCTACAAACACTTCTATTCAATATCCATTGTTTCGTGTTCTGTCTTGTGTTGATGAAATTAATACCCTATTAATACCACATCTTGTTCTGTCTTGTGTTAATGCCACATCACCCCTTCCACCTCACTCAAATGTAGATATAAAATCGGAGATGCGTAAGTTCTATTCAGTTGTGTATTTGTGAACTAAAGTCTTTGAAAATGTAATAAGTTTTACGAAACGCGCTTGTGTCGCGTCAGACTAGAAATAAAAATGAATTTTTGAGAATTGATTTTTTATTTACCTCCAACAGTGAAGCGAAATGTACGAAAGATTGAGAAAATTCGTGTTAGAATTATTAATCTTACTTTTTCGGTCATATTTAATAATATATGTCTACAGGAAAGACTGCTACCAAAATATACTAATATTAAAACGCACGACCCAGCAGCTAGGAATCAAGCCTTCACGATAAAATATCGCCAGGATCTGATTCTTGATCAGATATACAAGGCAGAGAATGAAATCAAAGACAACAAAACGCAACTACTTCATGCTACAAACGAGTGGAGAAATAGCAACATTGACGATAGTATCCGTACCCGCATTGAACAACACCTCGACATCCTCACAGACCAACATCACCTCAGCACTGAAACAAGGATCATCAAGAAACTAACAACATTATATGGAGGACCTATGGCAATTCCACGACCAAGAGATGGCTTCCTGAACCTTGCAGGAATTAACCTCACTGAGGACCAAGTCACTCTCCTAAATCTGGGCATAAACTGTCATGTTATGTCCAGACCGAGTGAGATGGCCCGGAAAGTAGAGTTGGAAATTCTGTTGGACGACATATTCGACCTCGAGACACAAAAGAAGGTCACTACCAAAGATACCTTACAAGCAGAACATATTGCAGACGGAGGAAAGAATCGAGGCAACTACAGAAGCACCATACTGTCCCCCGAGCTTAAAGCGGCAGCTAAAAGCCTTCGTGAGAACAAGGAGATAGTTGTCAGGAGAGGTGACAAGTCGCCAATATATGTCATTCTTAAAAAAGACGAATATCTGGCGAAAATGAACATCATACTCTCTGACCAAACTAAGTTCCAAAGGGTAACGAAGGACATTACAGCCGAATTAAAAGCAAAGGTCAACAAACTGATCGAAACTGTGAACGCCAAGAAATCCGGACTCCACCTGCCAAAGATCATTGGGGAATATAAACCTGGATATGCGTATGGAAATGTCAAGACGCACAAACCTGGAAACCCACTTCGGCCAATCATTAGCCAGATACCCACACCCACGTACAGACTGGCGAAGCGACTCAACGGCCTGCTGACTCCTTATGTTCCTTGCGCCTTCAGCCTGAAGTCTCCAAAGGAATTTGTTGACTTACTGCGGGGCACACGGGCCACAGGGATAAGAGCCTCGTTGGACGTAGAATCGCTGTTTACCAACGTACCTGTGGACGAGACAATCAGAATGATAGCCGACAGAGTGTATCGTGATCCAGCCTGTACTCCTCTTGACATACCAGAAAATATTCTGAGGAAACTACTCCAAGCTTGTACTAAAGAGGCACCCTTCTTGAGCCCGGATGGGTACATGTATAAGCAAGTAGATGGGGACGCCATGGGTTCTCCCCTAGGTGTCCTGTTTGCAAACTTCTACATGGGTACCATCAAGCAAAAAGTCTTAGTCGACATGAACTTGAAACCGGCCATATACTGCAGGTATGTTGACGACATTTTTACACAGGTACCTGATGTCAGACATCTGCAGGAGATGAAGGAGGCATTTGAGCAGAGTTCCGTGCTGCGTTTCACTTACGAGATGGAAAAGGATGGGAAGCTGCCCTTTCTAGACGTAACAGTCATGGAAAAGGGCGGAGGTTTCCACACTGCAGTCTACACTAAGGAAACAAACATAGGAATGTGCCTAAATACCAACAGCGACTGCCCAGACAGGTACAAGAGGAGTGTTGTTAACGCATATGTCGACCGTGCTCTCAGCCACAGCTCAGAATGGAAGCAAGTCGACGAAGAACTCTGTAGGGTAAGGCAGGTCCTAGTCAATAACGGCTTCTCCAATGGTTTCGTCGAAGACATCATAAAAAGGAAAGTGAAAAGCCATGCAACCTCTGAAGAGACAACTAACACAACACCTATACCCCCTATTAGACTATTTTACAGGAACTTCTTTTCCACAGCTCATAAAATGGAGGAAAGGGTCCTGAAAGATATTGTTAATAGAAACGTTATCCCTACAGACAAAAATCAGAGGATACAACTGACGATTTACTATAAAACCAGAAAAACGGCCAGCCTACTCATGAGAAACTCTCCAGACACAAAACAGAACGCTTTAAAAGAGACTAACGTCGTCTATGCCTTCAAATGCCCTCTTGGGGACTGTAAGCTCCAAAAAACCCAGTATATAGGCAAGACAACAACATCTCTTTCTAGGCGTTTAACGATGCATAAGCAACAGGGCTCCATTAAGGAACATATAATCTCTTCCCACAACAAAACTATCGCCAGAGAAATCCTAGTAAACAACACAGAAATCATCGATAGATACAGCGATAGCAGGCGGCTTGACGATTGCGAGGCACTACACATCAAGAAGTCAACACCAGCAATCAACAGCCAATTATTGCACAACTATATTCTACCCACCTCAAGACTCCGCTCCAATATAGAAGCATCAAGAAAGATGGACCAATAGGCTTTCTACAAACACTTCTATTCAATATCCATTGTTTCGTGTTCTGTCTTGTGTTGATGAAATTAATACCCTATTAATACCACATCTTGTTCTGTCTTGTGTTAATGCCACATCACCCCTTCCACCTCACTCTAATGTAGATATAAAATCGGAGATGCGTAAGTTCTATTCAGTTGTGTATTTGTGAACTAAAGACTTTGAAAATGTAATAAGTTTTACGAAACGCGCTCGTGTCGCGTCAGACTAGAAATAAAAATTAATTTTTGAGAATTGATTTTTGATTTACCTCCAACAGTGAAGCGAAATGTACGAAAGATTGAGAAAATTCGTGTTAGAATTATTAATCTTACTTTTTCGGTCATATTTAATAATATATATATATATATATATATATATATATATATATATATATATATATATATATATATATATATGTATTTTTATATATATATATATATATATATATATATATATATATATATATATATATATATATATATATATATATATATATATATATATATATATATATATATATATATATATATATATATATATATATATATATATATATATATATATATATATATATATATATATATAACTGAAAACTCACACCCCAGAAGTGACTCGAACCCATACTCCCAGAAGCAACGCAACTGGTATGTACAAGACGCCTTAATCCACTTGACCATCACGACCGGACAAAATGAGGTGATAGCCGAGGCTATTTGAACCACCCCACCGCCGGCACTCGGATAGTAATCTTGGGCATAGCATTTTACCAAATCACCTCATTCTTTGGGGCACACGTGAGGAACACAAATGCGAACAAGCCTGAATGGTCCCCAGGGCAATATGCAACTGAAAACTCACACCCCAGAAGTGACTCGAACCCATACTCCCAGAAGCAACGCAACTGGTATGTACAAGACGCCTTAATCCACTTGACCATCACGACCGGACAAAATGAGGTGATAGCCGAGGCTATTTGAACCACCCCACCGCCGGCACTCGGATAGTAATCTTGGGCATAGCATTTTACCAAATCACCTCATTCTTTGGGGCACACGTGAGGAACACAAATGCGAACAAGCCTGAATGGTCCCCAGGGCAATATGCAACTGAAAACTCACACCCCAGAAGTGACTCGAACCCATACTCCCAGAAGCAACGCAACTGGTATGTACAAGACGCCTTAATCCACTTGACCATCACGACCGGACAAAATGAGGTGATAGCCGAGGCTATTTGAACCACCCCACCGCCGGCACTCGGATAGTAATCTTGGGCATAGCATTTTACCAAATCACCTCATTCTTTGGGGCACACGTGAGGAACACAAATGCGAACAAGCCTGAATGGTCCCCAGGGCAATATGCAATTGAAAACTCACACCCCAGAAGTGACTCGAACCCATACTCCCAGAAGCAACGCAACTGGTATGTACAAGACGCCTTAATCCACTTGACCATCACGTCCGGACAAAATGAGGTGATAGCCGAGGCTATTTGAACCACCCCACCGCCGGCACTCGGATAGTAATCTTGGGCATAGCATTTTACCAAATCACCTCATTCTTTGGGGCACACGTGAGGAACACAAATGCGAACAAGCCTGAATGGTCCCCAGGACAATATGCAACTGAAAACTCACACCCCAGAAGTGACTCGAACCCATACTCCCAGAAGCAACGCAACTGGTATGTACAAGACGCCTTAATCCACTTGACCATCACGACCGGACAAAATGAGGTGATAGCCGAGGCTATTTGAACCACCCCACCGCCGGCACTCGGATAGTAATCTTGGGCATAGCATTTTACCAAATCACCTCATTCTTTGGGGCACACGTGAGGAACACAAATGCGAACAAGCCTGAATGGTCCCCAGGACAATATGCAACTGAAAACTCACACCCCAGAAGTGACTCGAACCCATACTCCCAGAAGCAACGCAACTGGTATGTACAAGACGCCTTAATCCACTTGACCATCACGACCGGACAAAATGAGGTGATAGCCAAGGCTATTTGAACCACCCCACCGCCGGCACTCGGATAGTAATCTTGGGCATAGCATTTTACCAAATCACCTCATTCTTTGGGGCACACGTGAGGAACACAAATGCGAACAAGCCTGAATGGTCCCCAGGACAATATGCAACTGAAAACTCACACCCCAGAAGTGACTCGAACCCATACTCCCAGAAGCAACGCAACTGGTATGTACAAGACGCCTTAATCCACTTGACCATCACGACCGGACAAAATGAGGTGATAGCCGAGGCTATTTGAACCACCCCACCGCCGGCACTCGGATAGTAATCTTGGGCATAGCATTTTACCAAATCACCTCATTCTTTGGGGCACACGTGAGGAACACAAATGCGAACAAGCCTGAATGGTCCCCAGGACAATATGCAACTGAAAACTCACACCCCAGAAGTGACTCGAACCCATACTCCCAGAAGCAACGCAACTGGTATGTACAAGACGCCTTAATCCACTTGACCATCATGACTATCCGCTATGCTAGGCTAGGTAAAATGCTATGCCCAAGATTACTATCCGAGTGCCGGCAGTGGGGTGGTTCAAATAGCCTCGGCTATCACCTCATTTTGTCCGGTCGTGATGGTCAAGTGGATTAAGGCGTCTTGTACATACCAGTTGTGTTGCTTCTGGGAGTATGGGTTCGAGTCACTTCTGGGGTGTGAGTTTTCAGTTGCATATTGTCCTGGGGACCATTCAGGCTTGTTCGCATATATATATATATATATAATGAAGGTGAAAACATGGGGGGATACATAAGGGATAAACATAGGGGCTGCAGAAGGCTTATTGGCCCATACGATGCATCTCCTGTCTAAACACAAAGATTAATCCAGTGTAATTGGCCTGTTATGTTGGATATTGTCTTCTGTGTTGGCATCGATATGTTCTTCTCTTGTCCTTACTAGTAAGGACAAGACAAGAACATATCTTGTCCTTACTAGTAAGGACAAGACAAGAACATATCTTGTCCTTACTAGTAAGGACAAGACAAGAACATATCGATGCCAACACAGAAGACAATGTACAACATAACAGGCCAATTACACTGGATTAATCTTTGTGTTTAGATAGGAGATGCCTCGTATGGGCCAATAAGCCTTCTGCAGCCCCTATGTTTATCCCTTATGTATCCCCCCATGTTTTCACCTTCATTGTATTATCACCTGACCTAATGCGGGTATAAAATCAACTAATATATATATATATATATATATATATATATAACTTTAGAACACTTTCCCACCAGGAGACTCGAACCCTAGCCAGCACAGAAGCCTTCCAGCAACTGGCATAACAGGTACACCTTAACCCTCTCCACCACCTGCTCAGACCCTTAAAAGAGATGGTAATTTCGGAGCATTTAAATACCACAAAGATCACCACCTCCCAAGAGCACTAGAGCAAGTGAGGGGTCATTTAGACGTTAATTTCATCAAGTCCCTGTTAATATGGGAAGACACAGTGTCTATGCTTAAGGCACAACTCTCCTAAACACGAGAGTCAAGTATACAACTTTAGAACACTTTCCCACCAGGAGACTCGAACCCTAGCCAGCACAGAAGCCTTCCAGCAACTGGCATAACAGGTACGCCTTAACCCTCTCCACCATCTGCTCAGACCCTTAAAAGAGATGGTAATTTCGGAGTATTTAAATACCACAAAGATCACCACCTCCCAAGAGCACTAGAGCAAGTGAGGGGTCATTTAGACGTCAATTTCATCAAGTCCCTGTTAATATGGGAAGACACAGTGTCTATGCTTAAGGCACAACTCTCCTAAACACGAGAGTCAAGTATACAACTTTAGAACACTTTCCCACCAGGAGACTCGAACCCTAGCCAGCACAGAAGCCTTCCAGCAACTGGCATAACAGGTACGCCTTAACCCTCTCCACCACCTGCTCAGACCCTTAAAAGAGATGGTAATTTCGGAGTATTTAAATACCACAAAGATCACCACCTCCCAAGAGCACTAGAGCAAGTGAGGGGTCATTTAGACGTTAATTTCATCAAGTCCCTGTTAATATGGGAAGACACAGTGTCTATGCTTAAGGCACAACTCTCCTAAACACGAGAGTCAAGTATACAACTTTAGAACACTTTCCCACCAGGAGACTAGAACCCTAGCCAGCACAGAAGCCTTCCAGCAACTGGCATAACAGGTACGCCTTAACCCTCTCCACCACCTGCTCAGACCCTTAAAAGAGATGGTAATTTCGGAGTATTTAAATACCACAAAGATCACCACCTCCCAAGAGCACTAGAGCAAGTGAGGGGTCATTTAGACGTTAATTTCATCAAGTCCCTGTTAATATGGGAAGACACACTGTCTATGCTTAAGGCACAACTCTCCTAAACACGAGAGTCAAGTATACAACTTTAGAACACTTTCCCACCAGGAGACTCGAACCCTAGCCAGCACAGAAGCCTTCCAGCAACTGGCATAACAGGTACGCCTTAACCCTCTCCACCACCTGCTCAGACCCTTAAAAGAGATGGTAATTTCGGAGTATTTAAATGCCACAAAGATCACCACCTCCCAAGAGCACTAGAGCAAGTGAGGGGTCATTTAGACGTTAATTTCATCAAGTCCCTGTTAATATGGGAAGACACAGTGTCTATGCTTAAGGCACAACTCTCCTAAACACGAGAGTCAAGTATACAACTTTAGAACACTTTCCCACCAGGAGACTCGAACCCTAGCCAGCACAGAAGCCTTCCAGCAACTGGCATAACAGGTATGCCTTAACCCTCTCCACCACCTGCTCAGACCCTTAAAAGAGATGGTAATTTCGGAGTATTTAAATACCACAAAGATCACCACCTCCCAAGAGCACTAGAGCAAGTGAGGGGTCATTTAGACGTTAATTTCATCAAGTCCCTGTTAATATGGGAAGACACAGTGTCTATGCTTAAGGCACAACTCTCCTAAACACGAGAGTCAAGTATACAACTTTAGAACACTTTCCCACCAGGAGACTCGAACCCTAGCCAGCACAGAAGCCTTCCAGCAACTGGCATAACAAGTACGCCTTAACCCTCTCCACCACCTGCTCAGACCCTTAAAAGAGATGGTAATTTCGGAGTATTTAAATACCACAAAGATCACCACCTCCCAAGAGCACTAGAGCAAGTGAGGGGTCATTTAGACGTTAATTTCATCAAGTCCCTGTTAATATGGGAAGACACAGTGTCTATGCTTAAGGCACAACTCTCCTAAACACGAGAGTCAAGTATACAACTTTAGAACACTTTCCCACCAGGAGACTCGAACCCTAGCCAGCACAGAAGCCTTCCAGCAACTGGCATAACAGGTACGCCTTAACCCTCTCCACCACCTGCTCAGACCCTTAAAAGAGATGGTAATTTCGGAGTATTTAAATACCACAAAGATCACCACCTCCCAAGAGCACTAGAGCAAGTGAGGGGTCATTTAGACGTTAATTTCATCAAGTCCCTGTTAATATGGGAAGACACAGTGTCTATGCTTAAGGCACAACTCTCCTAAACATGAGAGTCAAGTATACAACTTTAGAACACTTTCCCACCAGGAGACTCGAACCCTAGCCAGCACAGAAGCCTTCCAGCAACTGGCATAACAGGTACGCCTTAACCCTCTCCACCACCTGCTCAGACCCTTAAAAGAGATGGTAATTTCGGAGTATTTAAATACCACAAAGATCACCACCTCCCAAGAGCACTAGAGCAAGTGAGGGGTCATTTAGACGTTAATTTCATGAAGTCCCTGTTAATATGGGAAGACACAGTGTCTATGCTTAAGGCACAACTCTCCTAAACACGAGAGTCAAGTATACAACTTTAGAACACTTTGACTCTCGTGTTTAGGAGAGTTGTGCCTTAAGCATAGACACTGTGTCTTCCCATATTAACAGGGACTTGATGAAATTAACGTCTAAATGACCCCTCACTTGCTCTAGTGCTCTTGGGAGGTGGTGATCTTTGTGGTATTTAAATACTCCGAAATTACCATCTCTTTTAAGGGTCTGAGCAGGTGGTGGAGAGGGTTAAGGTGTACCTGTTATGCCAGTTGCTGGAAGGCTTCTGTGCTGGCTAGGGTTCGAGTCTCCTGGTGGGAAAGTGTTCTAAAGTTGTATACTTGACTCTCGTGTTTAGGAGAGTTGTGCCTTAAGCATAGACACTGTGTCTTCCCATATTAACAGGGACTTGATGAAATTAACGTCTAAATGACCCCTCACTTACTCTAGTGCTCTTGGGAGGTGGTGATCTTTGTGGTATTTAAATACTCCGAAATTACCATCTCTTTTAAGGGTCTGAGCAGGTGGTGGAGAGGGTTAAGGCGTACCTGTTATGCCAGTTGCTGGAAGGCTTCTGTGCTGGCTAGGGTTCGAGTCTCCTGGTGGGAAAGTGTTCTAAAGTTGTATACTTGACTCTCGTGTTTAGGAGAGTTGTGCCTTAAGCATAGACACTGTGTCTTCCCATATTAACAGGGACTTGATGAAATTAACGTCTAAATGACCCCTCACTTGCTCTAGTGCTCTTGGGAGGTGGTGATCTTTGTAGTATTTAAATACTCCGAAATTACCATCTCTTTTAAGGGTCTGAGCAGGTGGTGGAGAGGGTTAAGGCGTACCTGTTATGCCAGTTGCTGGAAGGCTTCTGTGCTGGCTAGGGTTCGAGTCTCCTGGTGGGAAAGTGTTCTAAAGTTGTATACTTGACTCTCGTGTTTAGGAGAGTTGTGCCTTAAGCATAGACACTGTGTCTTCCCATATTAACAGGGACTTGATGAAATTAACGTCTAAATGACCCCTCACTTGCTCTAGTGCTCTTGGGAGGTGGTGATCTTTGTGGTATTTAAATACTCCGAAATTACCATCTCTTTTAAGGGTCTGAGCAGGTGGTGGAGAGGGTTAAGGCGTACCTGTTATGCCAGTTGCTGGAAGGCTTCTGTGCTGGCTAGGGTTCGAGTCTCCTGGTGGGAAAGTGTTCTAAAGTTGTATACTTGACTCTCGTGTTTAGGAGAGTTGTGCCTTAAGCATAGACACTGTGTCTTCCCATATTAACAGGGACTTGATGAAATTAACGTCTAAATGACCCCTCACTTGCTCTAGTGCTCTTGGGAGGTGGTGATCTTTGTGGTATTTAAATACTCCGAAATTACCATCTCTTTTAAGGGTCTGAGCAGGTGGTGGAGAGGGTTAAGGCGTACCTGTTATGCCAGTTGCTGGAAGGCTTCTGTGCTGGCTAGGGTTCGAGTCTCCTGGTGGGAAAGTGTTCTAAAGTTGTATACTTGACTCTCGTGTTTAGGAGAGTTGTGCCTTAAGCATAGACACTGTGTCTTCCCATATTAACAGGGACTTGATGAAATTAACGTCTAAATGACCCCTCACTTGCTCTAGTGCTCTTGGGAGGTGGTGATCTTTGTGGTATTTAAATACTCCGAAATTACCATCTCTTTTAAGGGTCTGAGCAGGTGGTGGAGAGGGTTAAGGCGTACCTGTTATGCCAGTTGCTGGAAGGCTTCTGTGCTGGCTAGGGTTCGAGTCTCCTGGTGGGAAAGTGTTCTAAAGTTGTATACTTGACTCTCGTGTTTAGGAGAGTTGTGCCTTAAGCATAGACACTTTGTCTTCCCATATTAACAGGGACTTGATGAAATTAACGTCGAAATGACCCCTCACTTGCTCTAGTGCTCTTGGGAGGTGGTGATCTTTGTGGTATTTAAATACTCCGAAATTACCATCTCTTTTAAGGGTCTGAGCAGGTGGTGGAGAGGGTTAAGGCGTACCTGTTATGCCAGTTGCTGGAAGGCTTCTGTGCTGGCTAGGATTCGAGTCTCCTGGTGGGAAAGTGTTCTAAAGTTGTATACTTGACTCTCGTGTTTAGGAGAGTTGTGCCTTAAGCATAGACACTGTGTCTTCCCATATTAACAGGGACTTGAGGAAATTAACGTCTAAATGACCCCTCACTTGCTCTAGTGCTCTTGGGAGGTGGTGATCTTTGTGGTATTTAAATACTCCGAAATTACCATCTCTTTTAAGGGTCTGAGCAGGTGGTGGAGAGGGTTAAGGCGTACCTGTTATGCCAGTTGCTGGAAGGCTTCTGTGCTGGCTAGGGTTCGAGTCTCCTGGTGGGAAAGTGTTCTAAAGTTGTATACTTGACTCTCGTGTTTAGGAGAGTTGTGCCTTAAGCATAGACACTGTGTCTTCCCATATTAACAGGGGCTTGATGAAATTAACGTCTAAATGACCCCTCACTTGCTCTAGTGCTCTTGGGAGGTGGTGATCTTTGTGGTATTTAAATACTCCGAAATTACCATCTCTTTTAAGGGTCTGAGCAGGTGGTGGAGAGGGTTAAGGCGTACCTGTTATGCCAGTTGCTGGAAGGCTTCTGTGCTGGCTAGGGTTCGAGTCTCCTGGTGGGAAAGTGTTCTAAAGTTGTTTACTTGACTCTCGTGTTTAGGAGAGTTGTGCCTTATATATATATATATATATATATAGAGCTAGCTATGTGTGTGTATATATATAGTGTGACGGTAAAGCGTTGGTGTTCGGCTGTTTCAAAAGCTAGGGGCAGGGCCTCGTCACATAATCAAAAAAAAAGAGAAGTTGGTCCTTTCGTCTGTGGTAAGGTAATGGGAAGACACACAAAACACAAGTATATAAACAATGAAATTTTAATTACTCCTGAAAAACAAGACATGAATAAAGGTAATCACATAAAAATATGCAAGATAAGTCAACAAACAAAATAATATGAATAATCACTGGCAAATGAAAAGTTAGGTTAAGACAAGTAAGTTACAGTGATAGCAAAATAAAATATAAGTGATGCTGGAATACTGGTTTCGAGCTGCCACCTCCCTTAGTACACGAAAGCCAAGGCTTAGTCTACCAGCGAGAGATGTCAACTGCTTGGAGCACTGAGATATTCTGACGATACTGGCGTACCGCAGCCCAGACGTCGACTTGTGGCGGAAGCGGAGGGCAGGTGCGACGAGACACCAGCCAATCAGTGACAGGCAGGCAGAGGATAAGCAGTTAGCTGGTTACGGCGGTGGTAGCAGGTGTCACGGTGAGCTGGGTACGATTTGCTCTCTGGGCAAAACGTTTGGCTATACTTGGTGGACGTATCTTCTATATTATCTTGTATATTGACGTACTTATGTAGGGAAGAGCAGGCTCAATCTCTCTTGAAAGAGATTATTGTCACAATAGATATATCTATATATTTATATAGGGCATATGTTTTTTCATTTTTCCTGATTTGTCAGTAACTAATAAAAGAAATATAAAATATTATATTTTTTTCCCCTAAATTTTTAATATTCAATTTGTATTTGTATTTAATATTTACATTGTTTTAAAATTTAAAGACATTTAACTTTTTAAAAACAAAGATGTGAGAACATTTCAGATTAGGTTCAAAGGTTTCATAAAAGATTCAAATTGATTAAACCTTTCTAAACCTTTAGAAAGGTTTAAGAATGATTCATGTTAGGATTTTAAAGGTGTCACCACGTTTAAAATTAGTGTTAGATACGTAGGTTTTGGTTATAAGTTTTGGAAACCTATTATTTCCACACAAAAATCCGTATCTGATACGTGAAAAGAAACGTTTCCAATCCTTTCAAACACTTTCCAGATATGTTGTGGCAACCTTAAATTGTTTCCTGGGAGGGAGTAGCATTCTTATAGATGAATGGGGCAAGCAAGATTATATAGATGTAGATAGAGGTTATAGCGAAAAAGTTGTTCCACAGTCAGTACTCAAAAAAAAATTTATTTGTTGACAAGGCAGATGTAGTGGTATCGTCTGGAAATATATCACTCATTGAGCAGTATACTACTACTTATAATTCTTTGGTTGTTATAATAAATCATTTAGACTCTGAACTTTCCGATTTATTAACATTATTGAAAGATGGAGTCATTACTATAACCGAAATTGAAGTTACAACTAGAGTGCCTAAAATCATTTCAAGATTGTTAAAATATTTCTCAGAAAACATCCTCCGTGACGCTCTTCAAGAAGTATTGTCAGTAATGATGGTCGGAGCGTCAGCTCAACAAATGGTAGTTCAACTTTTGGTGATGATCATTCGATCATCTATGGTCGAAATGGGCATTCAATTTTTACTCCGACTTTTATCTGGTCTCTCGACTTCATTATCAGTTATTTTATCAGTGAGACTAGTGTTGTTACCATTAGAATTATATTTATCTATCAATAATATTGGAGGGTATAATAAAGAAATGATCCGTGCTACATTAAATAACATTCGCAAGGAAATGATTCATAAATTGTTGGAACAGGACATAAATTTGGGTCAATATATTAAACTGGGGCCTCCACAATCTGTAACCACCCCCACAAATATCATTATATATGATATATTTGTCTGCAATATATAAAATAATTCGTCTTTACCCTCAATGTACAAACATAATTGCTATGGATGGGACGACCACAAATTATCAGAGGAAGGCAAGATGATTTTAGACCTGCTTAATCAGTTTGAGGTAACAATCTGGGCCAAGCAATTACTCATAAGCTTAATTCTGAAACTTACGAGAAAGATACTAAAATGATCGATATGAGTCACCATATAATTCATGAAACCAAATATAAACATTATCCCATTCAAACGGCAGAATTTGAAATACAAGAAGTGGAAAATTTAATTTCAAGTTCAAAACGGGATATATTAATATTATGTTCATCTTTGATATTTTTAATAATAAGTCTGCTCCTCTTTAAGAACTAGTCATATAATTATTATGCACTAGGTATAAGTAGTTTCTTTTATATATGTTGGTTTCCTTCTACACCGTGGTTGGGTTAAATTGACGTGTCTGAATAGTATAAGAAGACATCAGGTCAATCTTTGAAGAAAGAAAAAATAAGATGAATGGGGTAAAAAAAACTTTTATAACATATTAATGTACTGTAACGTTGTTATATCCCCAGGAAACAACAAGATCACTCAAGTGTTAAAACAACATTATCCAAAGAATAAAAACTCATGCAGCCTGAGATGATCTATGGCAACATTGGTGATGGTTTAGTTTATAAAACGGTTCCCAAATAATTATTATCTGTACTTATATTTGAATTGAAGGCTACCTCGGCTCTTAATTTTTTTTTTTTATATTTACAAAAATTCCTTTCTCTAATGAGTTGACTCCTTACCATCAACATCCTCTGATTTACTTTCAACTGTTCCTCCCCTTATAATGCTTACATGTCTATCCTTTTGATTCTTTTTCTCTGTTAATGCCTCGACTTGTCACCTGCCTTGAGTCTTATCTTTTGCCCTTTGTTTTGCGTCTTTTAATTTTGTTTTATCTCTTTTTGGTGTGGTTGTTTTCTCAACAGTTTCAGATGATGAAACTTTCTGAGAAGCGATTGCTTTTAAAATGCTGCCATCACCTAATACACTTTCGTACTTAACTTTTAGATTTTTAATGAACCAAGACTTTTCTGCTTCCATATTAGCCTCGTGCAATAACGTGCATGAGATACGTACCATTTATCAGGGTTAATTTACTAATATTGTATAGAATCGGGAGAATGGGTGCTATTTCCATAGCTTCATTTATCATCGGTATGTTTAATATTTCAGATAGCATATCTTGGGGGTCATACATTTCTCGTGAAAAACTGAAGGTTTAATTGAATGGAACGCCGAAGAATATTATCGTTTATTTCCGTGACAAGATTCTTATTGAACTGGGCACAGAACATAAATTCGAAGATATGATATGAAAGTGAAATGAATAATTGCATCATTTCAGATTTGGCCACTTCATTCCTGCAAAACATTTCTCTTATTGAATGTTTGTCGAATGCTTATCACAAATACTTATTGTTGCATGTCCCGGCCAAGTAAGCATCGAGCTGAGTAGTGACGGCTCGAATGATCGAAGTGAATTTATTGATTGAGTTTCTTCGTATTCTATGGGGTCCACCGAAGTCTCATGATGGTTAATCCTCGACAAATGCATTCTTGTCTCACTTAATTCAGAAAGCATTAGTTTGTTGGAATGCTGGAGATTGTCATTTGTCTGTTGAATAATCATCAGGTTAAAAGTTATTGTTTCATTTCTTTGTTGCAAGGTCTTAATATCTAAATTCTTTTGTTGTTGTAAAGCCAGTATTTCATGAATATCATCAGAATGGGACTTGCGAATCACGTTCAAGATAATGTAATAGAAGCGTTGTACATTATTTGCATTCAAATCTTGCCTTATTTCCTTCTGGAATAATATATATAATAGTTACGAATGTTTAAACTTTTTAACTTCCTCATTCGTCCCTTTATGATCTCTTTCCAGGTCAACAATTTGTCTTATTTTAATTTCTTTAACTAAAACTGCTCATGCAAGCGCGTCTATTAACAATTTAGCAACATTATTAGGTTCGTCTAATTGGAGTTTTAAATTACCATTTTAATTTACATGGGGTATTATTTGATGTTCGTGTTTATATACTGTTTCATCTATAATATTAGTTTTAAATTTTTCTAATATTTGATTCAAAAAATTTCTTTCTTCCTCGTTAGTAAAAATATTAAGTATATTATTATTTTGGTGTTGATCATTATTATTAATATAATTTAAACGGGAAATCCTGTCTCTAATGTCCTTGTCAAGTTCTTGGTGAATGTAGTTATCACGTTCAGTATTCAACTGATGAATGAACTTTTTTATTATTGCTTCATTTTGTGATTTTCTTGTTGCTTTCGATTCATCATCATCTAGAAGTAATATACTCTAAAAACAATGAATTATATCACTATTCGATAATGTTGATTTTTTTAAAATCGCTCTAATGTTTCAATATTATATTTATTTGTTTCATTTATATTCTTTACTAATGTATTATATTCATTATACTTAATTTGTTTAGAATTTTCACATTCTAGTAGCCTTTGGTGGCATTCCTCAAGATAATGTTTTTTTGGATAATAATAAATTATTATATGCTTCTTTGTCTGATTGTTTATCATCTGTGCATTTTTGTAGGGCTTGTTGGCATGCCAGAAATTGCATATTCTGGCTCTTTTTATCGTTTTCACATGCTGTTAATTTTAGTTGGTATTCTTCAAGAGACATTAAATTTGTATTTATTTTCCCATTTAATTCTTCTTGATGTTGATGACTTATAGTTAATTGTTCAATTGCACTATTTAATTGTTGCTTACATGTTTTTACTTCATTCTCAAGTGTAACATATTTGGATTTTATTCTAGTATTATTTGAATTTAATAAATCGGTTAGTTTTTATTTTTCATCAGCTAAGTCTTCTATTTGTTTGTCTTTGTCTTCGGAGATATGTTGAATTTGTCTGTCTTTCTCATCAAACATAAATGCATATTTTGTTTCATACTGTTTCTTTTCACCATCATATTGGATTCTAAGCTTCATTAATTCAGTATTGTTTCGATCTTCTAGGTTATTTTTCAATTTATTTTTATTATCTTGAAGAGTTAAATTCTCTATTTCATTTTTTTTCATCTTCCAATTTCTCTGAGAGCTGCACAATAGCAAGTTCTAAATCTCTCACATTTGTAATTAAATCTGTTACTTTAGCATCTTGATTTTCACCTTAAATTTCTATTTCACTTTTTTCATTCTCGCATTCATTACATTTTTATTTAAATGAGCTATTGTTTGTTTTTTGTTGATTCCGACTCTTAAGAGGATATGTTTCGGTTATTAATTTAATATATCTATCATAGATAGTAAACAAATGAAGCATCTAATTCAATAATAGAGTCATTCTTTTATCATCATCTTTCTTAACAACAAAATTGCCAATAAGAGTTTTTATGAATATGCGTTCTCTTAAACCCGAGGAATCGTCGTCTGGGAATGTTATAGTATTCAAGATTGTTTTAACTATTTCGCTCATTATTTAAATTATTGGTTTAATAGAATTTTACGATCAGGTGACAAAAATTCAGCCAGAAAATGAATTATGAGTTTACTGCATTTTCTTGGACTGTTGGAAAGCCTTTGACACAGAGGCTGGTACATAAGTTGAAGAAACTGGAAGGGTGCTACTAAGTGATAAGGGACTATCTAAGTAATATGGGTGAGACTTCAGATTGGAGTAGTAAAGCCACCAGTGAAGTCCCCACAGAGCTTTGTACTCGCTATATTCACAAGTCGGTTTAGTGTGGGTAGGCGCTCACAAGAAATGCCAGGCCCACTCACTGTAGGGTGCGCTGGGATCATCGCCTGGCGGGCCAGGCAAACGATCGCATATTTTCTTTTAGAGAAACCATGAAATCTCAAATGGAAAACGAAACATAGATTATTATTGTAATGTGCTTAATAGCTTATCCAAGAACCCAACTGCTTCTTACAATGTTGGGATCATCTATGAAAAACCGAAGGAATTGTAATATATTATTATTATCATTTATAATACATATCTAGTATATTATAATTTATAATGTGTATATTATATTATAGAATTATATACATTTTTATTAAAGGAAAGAGGGGTTCGAGATATGAGGATGTCTCTTTTCATTTTGATTAAACTTTAATTGTTTTAAGAATTTTACTCATCTGGTATCAAAATAAGTTGTTTGTAAATAACATCATGAATTGAACGAAGAGCATGTATTAAACAATGGAAGTAATTGAGGAATTTTATAAATCCTAAAACATTTTTAACCATTTTCATTCATCTGTTGTACATATTTTTTTTATTTTTTCTTATTGTATATGGATGGGGGGTAGTCATTAAAGTACTATATAAAGAAGCCCCAATCATTTTCATATTCTTCTCATCAGCAAATACAACAGTCCAAAGTACCTTTACAGTCTACATCATTACCAGCATTTCAACCATAACATCACAAAGAAATGCCCCCGAAAATAAATAATGAGAAGAAACATTATGAATGTTCAGGTTGCAATAAAAAATTCAGATGGTTATGCTTCTTAAAGATTCATTTGAGAGTTCATACGGGCGAAGAACCTTACAAGTGTACTACATGTGGGGAAAAACTCAGATGGCTACGCTCCTTAAAGATACATATGAGAGTTCATAAGGACGAAAAACCTTACAAGTGTATTACATGTGGGAATTTTTTTAGTTTTAAATCATGCTTAATTAGACATTTGGTAGCACATACAAAGAAGAAGCCCTTTAAGTGTCCTATGTGCAGTAAACATTTTAAAGAAAAATATAATTTGAAGGCATATCAGAAAATCCATAATGGTGAGAAACCTTTTAAGTGTCCTACATGTGCTAAAGAATTCCTCTACCCTACTAGTCTCAAAAATCATCTAAAAATCCATACTGGTGAGAAACCCTTTAAGTGTCCTATATGTGCTAAACGATTCATCTTCCCTACTAGTCTGAAAAATCTTTTGAAAATCCATACTTGTGAGAGACCTTTTAAGTGCTCGAAATGTGCTAAAGGGTTCATCCAATATATTAGTATGAAAAATCATCTTAATAGACATCATCAGGTGAATCTTTAAAGATTTGTTCTCATTCATCAAGGAAACAAATGTGGAAACAAATAAGTACAACAGATAAATTAACATGTTTTAAAATGTTAAAAGATTTGTAAAATTTCCATGCCTCTTTTCATATTGGCCGTTAGTTTACCACGATACGTTAATGGCTTACTATATAATAAAATATCCAATCGCCCCTCTAATATTTTATACCTAATAAAAGGAGAATTTTATAATGTTCTTTAAAAACCATGAGTGTTGAAAAAAACAAGCTTCAACCAATTTAAATTATATGCTCATTCTCTTTTTTTTTAAAGTATATATAATAATATATGTAAATATTACATATTATTATTATCATCCTGCTATGTCTTTCTGACGAACCTTTACTTGATTCTACACAAATACACCCCACTCTCCAATATATATAATAAAAAATATATATTGCCTAATTGTCCAAGTAGATAGATGGCCATGTCTAACAAGCTTAAAAATCACGAGCTCTGCAAACTTGGCCTACTGCGGTGAGAGCCCTGTATATTAGGCCAAATAGTGAGTTCTGGCTATTAGGTACGATATTCATATATATATATATATATATATATATATATATATATATATATATATATATATATATATATATATATATATATATATATATATATATATATATGACAATGTCAGACCACGGAGAAAAATGAAACAGGAATTTCCTTAAGTACTTTCGTATATTAAATACATCTTCAGAAGGAAGATCATTCCTTATGAAGATGTATTTAATATACGAAAGTACTTAAGGAAATTCCTGTTTCATTTTCCTCCGTGGTCTGACATTGTCACATTCTTAATCACGTGTTTATTTTCGTGATATACACACACACATATATATGTATATATATATATATATATATATATATATATATATATATATATATATATATATATATATATATATATATATATATATATATATATATATATATATATATATATATATATATATATATATATATATATATATATATATATATATATGACAATGTCAGACCACGTAGGAAAAATGAAACAGGAATTTCCTTAAGTACTTTCGTATATTAAATACATCTTCAG
>NC_091209.1:32517555-32522555 GCF_040958095.1 Procambarus clarkii
TGAAGGCAGTTCTTATGTTGGCTAGTCTAGCATATGCCGCTGATGATATTCTTTTGATGTGGGCCTCTGGGGACAGGTTCGGTGTGTGTGTGTGTGTGTGTATTCACCTAGTTGTACTCACCTAGCTGTGCTTGCGGGGGTCGAGCTCTGGCTTCTTGGTCCCGCCTCTCAACCGTCAATCAACAGGTGTACAGGTTCCTGAGCCTATTGGGCTCAATCAAATCTGCACTTTAAACTGTGGATGGAGTCAGCCTCCATCACATTACTTCCTAATGCATTCCATTTGTCAACCACTCTGACACTAAAAAAGTTCTTTCTAACATCTCTATGGCTCATTTGGGCACTCAGTTTCCAACTGTGTCCCCTAGTGTGTGTGCCCCTTGTGTTAAATAACCTGTCTTTTTCAACCCTGTCGATTCCCTTGAGAATCTTGACTGTCGTGATCATGTCCCCCCTAACTCTTCTGTCTTGCAACGAAGTGAGGTTTAATTCCCGTAGTCTCTCCTCGTAGCTCATACCTCTCAACTCGGGTACTATTCTGATGGCAAACCTTTGAACCTTTTCCAGTTTAGTCTTATGCTTGACTAGATATGGACTCCATGCTGGAGCCGCATACTCCAGGATTGGTCTGACATATGTGGTATATAATGTTCTGAAAGATTCCTTACACAAGTTTCTAAAGGCCGTTCTTATGATAGCCAACCTGGCATATGCTGCTGATGTTATCCTCTTGATATGAGCTTCAGGGGACATGTCTTGCGTGATATCAACCCCAGGACTTTCTCTCTTTCTGACTCTTGAAGTATTTCATCTCCCAAATGATACCTTGTATCTGGTCTCCTGCTTCCTACCCCTATCTTCATTACATTACATTTGCTTGGGTCAAATTCTAACAGCCATTTGTTCGACCATTCCTTCAGCTTGTCCAGCTGTCCTCCTCTGTCTTAATCCTTCTCATAATTTTGGCGTCGTCAGCAAACATTGAGAGGAATGAGTCTATACACTCTGGGAGATCATTTACGTATATAAAAAACAGGATAGGTCCGAGTACAGAGCCCTGTGGTACTCCACTGGTGACTTCACGCCATTCTGAGGTCTCACCATTCACTGTAACTCTCTGCTTCCTATTGCTTAGGTACTCCCTTATCCACTGGAGCGCCCTACCAGTTACTTCTGCCTGTTTCTCCAGCTTATGCATCAACCTTTTATGGGGTACTGTGTCAAAAGCTTTCCGACAGTCCAAAAGATGCAGTCCGCCCATCCTTCTCTTTGTTGCCTAATCTTTGTCACCTGATCGTAGAATTCTATCAAGCCTGTAAAGCAAGATTTACCCTCCCTGAACCCATGTTGATGGGTTGTCACGAAGTCTCTTCTCTCCAGATGTGTTACTAGGTTTTTTCTTACAATCTTCTCCATCACCTTGCATGGTATACAAGTTAAGGACACTGGCCTGTAGTTCAGTGCCTCTTGTCTGTCACCCTTTTTGTATATTGGTATTACATTAGCATTCTTCCATATTTCTGGTAGGTCTCCGGTTTCCAGTGACCTACTATACACTATGGAGAGTGTATAGTAGGCACCACGGATTCTTCTTTTGCTTCTCTGTTTTTTCTAGTCGGGCTGGGACAAACCTACTTACAGCCTCCTGACACTTTTAGGTGACATAGTCCATCATGTCTTGTACGGACTTGGATCTGAGTTCTGTGTCCCAATGTATATCCCATAGGAATTTATTCATCTCCTCATAGTTTCCCTTTCGGTACGCCAGCCCTTTGTTTCCCAGTTCTCTTATGGGGGTGATAATTCCTAGCTCAAGCAGGTACTCAAAGCTCAATACACTATGATCACTCATTCCCTAGGGGGCTTCCAACTTAATACATACATATATACACACACGTACACATATCCACACACACACACACACACACACACACACACACACACACACACACACACACACACACACACACACACACACACACACACACACACACACACACACACACACACACACACACACACACACACACACACACACGCATAAACACACACATATATATATATATATATATATGTATATCACGAAAATAAACACGTGATTAAGAATTAAATACGTATATTAATGAAGATGTATTCCTTCTGAAGATGTATTTAATATACGAAAGTACTTAAGGAAATTTCCTGTTTCATTTTCCTCCGTGGTCTGACATTGTCATATATATATATATATATATATATATATATATATATATATATATATATATATATATATATATATATATATATATATATATATGTCGTACCTAGTAGCCAGAATGCACTTCTCGGCCTACTATGCAAGGCCCGATTTGCCTAATAAGCCAAGTTTTCATGAATTTATTGTTTTTCGACTACCTAACCTACCTAACCTAACCTAACCTAACTTTTTCGGCTACCTAACCTAACCTAACCTATAAAGATAGATTCGGTTAGGTTAGGTAGTGTTGGTTAGGTTTGGTCATTTATCTATGTTAATTTTACCTCCAATAAAAAAAATGGACCTCATACATAATGAAATGGGTAGCTTTATCATTTTATAAGAAAAAAATTAGATAAAATATATTAAGTCAGGAAAACTTGGCTAATTAGGCAAATCGGGCCTTGCATAGTAGGCTGAGAAGTGCGTTCTGGCTACTAGGTACGACATATATATATATATATATATATATATATATATATATATATATATATATATATATATATATATATATATATATATATATATATATATATATATATATATATATATATATATTTATATATATCTTCCCTTATATCCGACTCATTTAGGGTAAATATCGGATCAAGCAAGGCTGGTTCATCCCCCTCCTCTCATTCTTGTCGGTCCCTTGACGTGTTGACTTAGAAAGTTTCTTGTTGCCACATCCAGCAGCTTAGCTCTCCATGTGTACTCACCTAATTGTACTCACCTAATTGTGCTTGCGGGGGTTGAGCTCTGGCTCTTTGGTCCCGCCTCTCAACCGTCAATCAACTGGTGTACAGATTCCTGAGCCTATTGGGCTCTATCATATCTACATTTGAAACTGTGTATGGAGTCAGCCTCCACCACATCACTTCCTAATGCATTCCATTTACTAACTACTCTGACACTGAAAAAGTTCTTTCTAACGTCTCTGTGGCTCATTTGGGTACTCAGCTTCCACCTGTGTCCCCTTGTTCGCGTCCCACCAGTGTTGAATAGTTCATCCTTGTTTACCCGGTCGATTCCCCTGAGGATTTTGTAGGTTGTGATCATGTCCCCCCTAACTCTTCTGTCTTCCAGTGTCGTAAGGTGCATTTCCCGCAGCCTTTCCTCATAAGTCATGCCTCTTAGTTCTGGGACTAGTCTAGTAGCATACCTTTGGACTTTTTCCAGCTTCGTCTTGTGCTTGACAAGGTACGGGCTCCATGCTGGGGCCGCATACTCCAGGATTGGTCTTACATATGTGGTGTACAAGATTCTGAATGATACCTTACACAGGTTCCTGAACGCCGTTCTGATGTTAGCCAGCCTCGCATATGCCGCAGACGTTATTCTCTTTATGTGGGCTTCAGGAGACAGGTTTGGTGTGATATCAACTCCTAGATCTTTCTCTCTGTCTGTTTCATTAAGTACTTCATCTCCTATTCTGTATCCTGTGCCTGGCCTCCTGTTTCCACTGCCTAGTTTCATTACTTTGCATTTATTCGGGTTGAACTTCAACAGCCATTTGTTCGACCATTCACTCAGTCTATCCAGGTCATCTTGTAGCCTCCTACTATCATCCTCTGTTTCAATCCTCCTCATAATTTTTGCATCGTCTGCAAACATTGAGAGGAACGAATCTATACCCTCTGGGAGATCATTTACATATACCAGAAACAGTATAGGTCCAAGGACTGTCCCCTGCGGGACTCCACTTGTGACGTCTCGCCAATCTGAGACCTCACCCCTCACACAGACTCGTTGTCTCCTGTTGCTTAGGTACTCCTCTATCCACCGGAGTACCTTCCCTCTCACTCCAGCCTGCATCTCCAACTTTCGCACTAGCCTCTTGTGTGGCACTGTATCAAAGGCTTTCTGACAATCCAAAAATATGCAGTCTGCCCACCCTTCTCTTTCTTGCCTTATTTTTGTTGCCTGGTCGTAGAATTCAAGTAACCCTGTGAGGCAGGACCTGCCATCCCTGAACCCATGTTGATGCTGTGTTACAAAGTTCCTTCGCTCCAGATGCTCCACTAGTTTTTTTCGCACAATCTTCTCCATCAGCTTGCATGGTATGCAGGTTAGGGACACTGGCCTGCAGTTCAGTGCCTCCTGTCTATCCCCTTTCTTGTATATCGGGACTACGTTAGCTGTTTTCCAAATATCTGGCAGTTCCCCTGTTGCCAGTGATTTGTTATACACTATGGAGAGTGGTAGGCTCAGTTCTCTTGCTCCTTCCTTTAGAACCCAAGGGGAGATTCCATCTGGGCCTATAGCCTTCGTCACGTCCAACTCTAGTAAACACTTCCTTACTTCCCCACAGGTAATCTCAAACTCTTCCAGTGGTTCCTGGTTAGCTATTCCCTCACTTACCTCTGGAATTTCTCCTTGCTCTAAGGTGAAGACCTCCTGGAATTTCTTATTCAATTCCTCACACACTTCCTTGTCATTTGTAGTGAATCCTTCCGCCCCTATCCTTAATCTCATAACCTGTTCCTTTACTGTTGTTTTTCTCCTAATGTGGCTATGCAACAATTTAGGCTGAGTCTTTGCCTTGCTTGCGATGTCATTTTCGTATTGTCTTTCTGCCTCTCTTCTGATCCTGACATATTCATTCCTGGCATTCTGGTATCTTTCTCTGCTCTCAAGTGTCCTGTTATTCCTATAGTTTCTCCATGCCCTTTTACTTTGCTGCTTAGCTAGCCTACATCTTTGATTAAACCATGGGTTTCTCATCTTCATTTCTCTGTTTTCCTGAGAGAGAGAGAGAGAGAGA
>NC_091209.1:32527555-32737555 GCF_040958095.1 Procambarus clarkii
TTTCCTTAACCAGGTCATCTGATGCTGAGGAGGAAGACAGGAAGGCTGGGACAGCAATTTGGGTGGTGGTGCAGACACCCAAGTCACCGAGCCTGACAGGAAGCGTGGCTTGGCTTCCAATGGCATTCGTTGAGGGAGAGGTTAACAACTTTTTCTAGCATGGTCTTCAGTAAGAGGTCATACTCTTCAAGCTTTCGGTTGTCGTAAGGTGGGGCGCACCTCAGAAAGTAGGTTAGCCTCGGAAGGGATAGGCATTTGGTGAGGATATATAAAGCATCGCGGGCATCAATGTCACCTATTCTGTCTTCCATCCTCATAAGGTCGGTGATTTTCTTGTCAAGAATCTCCTCAATGGCGTTAGACCCGAGGGGGCTCCAAGGAGGGTGCTGTTCTCGGCCCTAATGACATGGGCTCCAGGCAAGGCAGACCTTATTCTAGCTACGATGTCTGGGTTGGAGGAGACTACTTCACACTTGGAAGGGTTCAGCAAGAGACCCAGGCTTACTTCTTGCTCCCTTATTGTCCTGATATCTGCCAAGAGGTGGTCTACGGTGCCAGCTATAGTGCCATCATCCAAAAACCAGATGTTGAACTTGCTGGACAATCTTTCGGTGATTTCCATGCTTGTGCTGCATGGGCAGCCGCTTCACAGCCTTGGGGGATTCCAAATCCTTGCTGGATTGGTTTCAGCAATTCAGCCGCTTGCTGGCTGACAACCCTCGTAGCAGCCTTGGCAATCAGGCCTCGGAGAGTGTTGCCAACAGCGATTGGCCTGATTCCTTCGTCCTTCTTTTTGAGAGCACAGAGGGAGGCACCAAAAAAGAGAGGCCTGATGACCTCAGGTATATCACCAGCCAGGCACATGTGCACAAACCTTGTGAGTTCCATAAGAAGATCTTGTGCAGCATCACCAACCGCAGGAATTAATATTTGCTTGATGTGTTGAGGTTTTAATCCTTTAAAGCCGCCTACTGACCCAGGTGGTACAGAAAGGGCTGCTTTGTAGACATCAGATTCACCAACAGTTAATGAGTCTGAAATGGTGTCGGCTGGTGGTGGAACGATGTTGCCGCTTTGAGGGGCTCTGGGTGGGTGCTTGCTTTGCAAGGCCCGTGCTGTGGCTGAGTTTCGAGGAGCAATTTTATCGTCACCGGTGAGGACTCTAATAGCACTTGCGGTATTTCCCTCTTCAATTACTCTTAGTGATTTGTGTTCTGATTTTGTACGTTTCCGGTATGTTGTTGTTACTATTTCTGCGGTGGATGTGTTTTGCTCGGAGAGGCAGGCGAACTAGGTTGTCCCTCCTTGGGTATTCATTTATCGCCCTCAGGACCGAGGAAGCAAGTGACTTGTCCCTCCTTGGAGGGACGGAGAGGCATACATTGCTAAACAGGACATTATGCCACACTTGAATGTTTACCGGGGCATCATTGACCCTTTTCAGAAGATTACAGAGTTTGGCTGCAGCATTTGGGCGGGTTGCTTTTGGAATGTGTGGTAATGTTCTAGAAGACGTCGCTATGATCGCTTGGGTGAGGTTTTCAGATGAGATTATTCCATTCCACTATCTGCTAACAGTTTAAACCCAAACAAACGCCTCCACCCACTGGTTCAAACGAGTTTAAACAACATCAACCCCAGCCCTCGATTGATGCACCCCATCCCAAGCATACATTTCATTTCTTCCATAGAAGTGTTACCAGTCATCTATGAAAGATATTGCATTTGATTTGCAAAATTTTTCCAGCCAGAAATTGACACCAAGTGCCCTCGACATCCAGTCATTTCCAACACCCTTTCTTGCAAGAATGACACATATGATCGGAAGTCCTTCCCTGCTCCTAAGTAATTCTATGGCAGTTTTATACCTCTGAATCAGTTCCTCACTCCTAACTCGAACAAGATCATTTCAAAGGAGGAGGCAATAAACTATTCAATTGAGAATAATTTACATGATGTCATCATTCATACCGACTCTAAATCTTCACTCCAGTCATTGTTATCCAGTCAGCACAGAGATAATATACAACTACTCACAGAAATCCGACATATAGGAAAAGAAGCCCAAAATCTAGGGCTGTCAATCACCCTAAATTGGATACCAAATCACATTAACATAGATGATAATGAAAAGGCAGACTCACTAGCAAAAACTGCCACTGCTCTACCTGTTGTACAGGTTTAAATACCACCAAATTTTTCACAGATTAAGGAGCAAATCAAGAAGAAAATACTGGCAAAAAGATATCCAGAGACATTGCAGTAGCAATAAACAGACCCAGACTTGGTTACAAGTGCTGCTGGGAGGTAATGAACCTAATAGTTAAAGAGTGTCTAATCTGTGGAACAGAAGCAGAGGCGCCACTATTGCACTACTTACTGGAATTTGAAGCTACTGAAGCCATGTGCATCGAACGTCAACATTAATCCAACGACAGCAACTATATTAGATGCACATTCCACTGAGACTACAATGATTAGAAAAGCTGTTGATGAATGGGACTCACTAGTGAGCATTCCACATCTACATCTGCCACCAAGATAATGTTATTAAAACAAGATTTAAACCAGTCCCTAAAACAGAAGCGAAAAAGAAACAGGAAAAAAGGAGGAATCCCCACCACCATTTAAAACTTTGACCTAAATATTACAGAAACAAGGTGGTCACGAATAACCGAACTCAATTACGGGCTCATCATAGCCCGTGCTACATGGACACTTCGTTCTGAGTAGCTAAATCTAAAACAATAACAACAACAACATCCACTTGTAAACCTCTATCATGTCACCCTAACTCTTTGCATTTCCACTGAATGCAATTTAAGATTTGTTAATCTTTCTTCATATGAAAGATTTAGAATTTTGGGAATTAACTTTGTCATCCTACGCTGGACACGTTCAAGTGAATTTATATCCATTTTATGTTGACCAAACCACACACTAGAAATTGAAGGGACGACAACGTTTCAGTCTGTCCTTGACCACAATCAACTTGAGAATGGTCCAGGATGCACCGAAACGTCGTCGTCCCTTCACCTTCTAGTGTGTGGTTTGGTCAACATTCTTCAGCCATATTATTGTGACTCATCGCCTGTCAACTCGCTCTCACACAAGACAGCACATATATGACTTAATGCTTAAAGTCAATATGTGTAAATTTTTTTTTTTTTTTTTGTACAGCCACTAGTATGCGTAGCGTTTCGGGCAAGTCCTTAATCCTATGGTCCCTGGAATACGATCCCCTGCCACGAAGAATCGTTTTTTCATCCAAGTACACATTTTACTGTTGCGTTAAACAGAGGCTACAGTTAAGGAATTGCGCCCAGTAAATCCTCCCCGGCCAGGATACGAACCCATGACATAGCGCTCGCGGAACGCCAGGCGAGTGTCTTACCACTACACCACGGAGACTGCTAATGTTGAATATGAATTAGTACATATGTGGTATATTTCCAGTTACATTTTTTCCAAAGCACAAACTCTTCCTCACGTACCAATTTACGTCTCATAAGTACCCGTTCATCGCCGTAGACAGCAGAATAGTCGTGATTGGTTCAATTATAATGAAATTTGTAGTTTTCAGGTCCCACATGGGTTGTGAAATTTACCTGCTATAGTCCATGCTCTTAGAATATTACAGATCAGCTACATCCTATTGAAGGCTCGTAGTTTTGTTTTGAGAAATATTAGTTGTTCTTAGTAAATTATAATAAGCACTATAAATTATTACATAGAATAATAGTGCTTCACCAATCAATATTATATATACTAGTTTGAGCTTTAAAAATCTTTAAAGAATGTATTGTAGGAACGTGAACAGAAAACGATGTTACGTTGGAAAGTCTATAGGGTAAACTACTGCAAACAGGATGGCAGAGTGTCTACTACGTACTGTAGAATGGGTATAGGGTCCACTACCACCTATTAGGTGGGTAAGGGGTCCATACCACTTGTAGGATGGGTCTGAGCCCAATAACTACTCATTGGATAGGTACGGGGTCCACTACCGCCTGCAGGATGGGTATGGGTTCCACTACTGCACCACAGAATGAGTATGGGGGGGTCCACTACAGCCTACAAGATGGGTATGGGGGTCCAATATCGCCCACAGGATGGGTATGGGGTCCAAAACCAACCACAAGATGGGTATGGGGTCCACTACCACACACAGGATGGATATAGGGTCCAATAGCACCCACAGGATGAGTATGGGGTCCACTACCACTGACAAGATCGGTATGGGGTCCACTACCATCCACATGATGGGTATGGGGTCCACTGCTACCGACATGATGGGTATGGGGTCCACTAACACCCATAGGATGGATAAGGGGTCCACTACCACCCACAAGATTAGTATGGGGTCCACTACCACCCACAAGAAGGGTATGGGGTCCATTACCACCCACAAGATTGGTATGGGGTCCACTACCACCCACAAGATGGGTATGGGGTCCACTACCACCCACAAGATGGGTATGGGGTCCACTACCACCCACAAGATGGGTATAGGGTCCACTACCACCCACAAGATGGGTATGGGGTCCACTAAAACCCACAAGATAGGTATGAGGTCCAATACCACCCACAAGATGGGTATGGGGTCCACTACCACCCACAAGATAGGTATGGGGTCAACTAATACCCACAGGATGGGTAAGGGGTCCATTACCACCCACAAGATAGGTATGAGGTCCAATACCACCCACAAGATGGGTATGGGGTCCACTACCACCCACAAGATAGGCATGGGGGTCCACTACCACCCACAAGATAAGTATGGGGCCCACTACCACCCAAAAAATGGGTATGGGGTCCACTACCGCCCACAAGATGTATATGAGGTCCACTACCGCCCACAAAATAGGTATGGGGTCCACTACCGCCCACAAGATAAGTATGGGGCCCACTACCGCCCACAAGATGGGTATGGGGTCCACTACCGCCCACAAGATAGGTATGGGGTCCACTACCGCCCACAAGATGGGTATGGGGTCCACTACCGCCCACAAGATGGGAATGGGGTCCACTACCGCCCACAAGATGGGTATGGGGTCCACTACCGCCCACAAGATGGGTATGGGGTCCACTACCGCCCACAAGATGGGTATGGGGTCCACTACCGCCCACAAGATGGGTATGGGGTCCACTACCGCCCACAAGATGGTATGGGATCCACTACCACAAAGTTATAAATTTATGAAACAGATTGACAAATTTTAAGTTCCACGTTTATACATATTGTGAAATTGAGAGTTTATGTAGTAACATAAATTGGTAAATCATAAATATTGTAAGTTAAGAATCTGATGCATGTGTGTGTGGGGGGGGGGGCGATATCCTTGATAAGGGAGAGTGGCAGGTAACCTTAGACGTTCTGCGGTCAACGTGGGGGGTGGGGGAGGGAGGGTGGGAGGGTCAAACACACACCCTCCAACATCTGGGCATAGTACCAGCAGCCTCCACAACAACACACCCCCAGCCTCCAGCTGGTGCTTGTAGATGCCTCATCTAACCTCACTTATGTCACGCATTAACCTACAGTTCCTGTGATATTTAAACTCATCATCACAGTGGCGTCTCACTAATATAAACTGTATTGGATTTTGTCCCGAAATAGCTATATGCTGACTGGACGTAAATGTATGTATGTATGTATGTATGTATGTATGTATGTATGTATTGTGACGGTAACGCGTTGGTGTTCGGCTGTTTAAGGCTAGGGGTATGGCCTCGTCACATAGTTATAAAAAAAAATAGAAAAACTGGAACTTCGTCTGTGGTAAGGTAAGGAGAAGACACACAAAACACAAGTAAATTTTAACAATGAAAGTTTAATTACGTTAAATAAATCAAAACATGAATAAAATGCACAAACAAATTCTTATAATAAAATCAATCAATCAAAATAATAAGAATACTTAAATGACACAATGAAAAGTTACGTTAAGGCAAAATAACAAGAAGTGCAATACAAAATTAAATGGGAAGGTGCTGGAATATTGGCTTTAAGCTATCACCTCTCTCAGTACACGCTAACGTCTAGCTGGGAGGAGTGATAACCACGAAAGCACTGAACATTCTCAGGTCTGAGGTCGTGGCGACCCCAGACATCAAGTAGTATGGGGGGGCGAGTGCAGGTGCAGCCAGACCGGCGACCAATCAGCGGGGCCGGTAGCGATCAACGAGTAGTTTGGAGGTTTGAGTCTGAACAGGTGTCTCTGGCTGCAACGTTTTGCGCTCTGGCAAGCCTTGCTGGTGTTGTTGTCGTTGTTGGACATTCTTCCATAGTAGTATTATATAATTTCAACGACGTAATTATGGAGGGAAGAGCAGGCTCAATCTCTTGAAGGAGATTATCGTCACAGTATGTATGTATGTATGTATGTATGTATGTATGTATGTATGTATGTATGTATGTATGTATGTATGTATGTATGTATGTATGTACTCACCTAATTGTGCTTGCGGGGGTTGAGCTCTGGTTCTTTGGTCCCGCCTCTCAACTGTCAATCAACAGGTGAACAGGTTCCTGAGCCTACTGGGCTCTATCATATCTACACTATAAACTGTGTATGGAGTCAGCCTCCACCACAACACTTCCTAATACATTCCATTTGTCAACCACTCTGACACTAAAAATTTCCTTTCTAATATCTCTGTGGCTCATTTGGGCACTCAGTTTCCACCTGTGTCCCCTAGTTCGTGTGCCCCTTGTGTTAAATAACCTGTCTTTATCTACCCTATCAATTCCCTTGAGAATCTTGAATGTGGTGATCATGTCCCCCCTAACTCTTCTATCTTCCAGCGAAGTGAGGTTTAATTCCCGTAGCCTCTCCTCGTAGCTCATACCTCTCATGTATGTATGTATGTATGTATGTATGTATGTATGTATGTATGTATGTATGTATGTATGTATGTATGTATGTATGTATGTATGTATGTATGTATGTATGTATGTATGTATGTATGTATTCCCAATCACGTTAAAGACTCCCCCTCTATCATCCTATTAAAGAGAAAAACAACTATGTACTAAATAATCAACTCCTTGTAACTTTAATTATACTGACCTTCCTATCTGTATTCAGACTGAGCCTACCATCATTATGGGTGATTATAACGCTAGGCATAGGAATATTGGTAATTCGCAGTTCAGTAATCGTAACAACAACCAACTGTTGTCACTATTAGGTAGTCACGATGATGCACAGATTGTGGGTGACCTTGAACCGACACATATCTACTGAGGTATTCTTGATCTATGTCTAGGTGTCAACGTCTCCCACACCGTGTGCGCCTCGTCAATAGTGCCAGTTATGGCGTCTGATCATCTGGCCATATTAGCCACTGTAAGCATTGGAAGCTCTATCCTCCCCGGCGGAGTGTTTAAGCGGAAGAGGCTGGCTGTGCCCATCGATCAACGAGACAATTTTGTTGCTCATGTGTCAGATTGGTGCAGTTCATCTGAGCCTTCATCAGTTGAAGATTTTAACAATGAGCTCAGAGGTACTATCGAGCAGTTTATAGAATTACTTGATCCATCGTCCAGGCCACGTTACCCAAATTATACTGGTAATAGCACTTATGCTTATTATAATGATTCTAAATTACATGCACTAAAACGCCAGAAGAATTGGACTAGCTTATAGAAGGACCCGCACTGCTGAAATGCTTAAGCTCTTTCAAACGGCTCTGGCTGAAGCCAGGGAACGTATGGTAGAGCTGAGGCAGACAGACTGGGAAACTTTTGTCCGTGGTCTCAATTCTCACACGCCACTAAGTCGGGCATGGAAGGATATCAACAAGATCAAAGGGAAAAATGCTGCAGAGATCTCGCACCCTAATCCTCTGCACAGAGCAAATGAGCTTGTTGATGCTTGGGCCACGACTTCCAGCTTTGACAGTCTTCCTCTACCCACACTGAATGAATTAAATAATAAATATGCTGATAGAGCAAGGCTCCTTGACTTCATGCTTCATCAAGAGGATGACTGTGACATGTTTTTTACTGAATACGAACTAGACTCTGCTCTACATAAAGTCAAAGCTACATCACCCGGGGAGGATGGAGTTACTTACGGCATACTGCGAATGCTTCTGCTAGTTCCAGGTAATCCCTTGCTTGAATTGTATAATATGAGCTATGTAACTGGGGAGCTTCCAAAGTCATGGACCAACAGTCTTATTATTCCCATTCCTAAACCAAACCAGCAGAGTGCTTTTCGTCCAATCTCCCTCACTAGTTGTCTCTGTAAGTGTCTTGAGAGGATGGGTCTCAACCGTCTCCTTTACAGAATCAGTAACATGTTGTCTCCCCAGATATATGATTTTACGCATGGAAAGAGTGTACATCACTGTATTACCACATTCCTCACCCTGCATACTGATAGGTCATATACCACTTTCCTAGATCTTAAGTCATGTATGCATGTATGAATGCATGCATGTATGTATGTATGCATGTATGTATGTATGTATGTATGTATGTATGTATGTATGTATGTATGTATGTATGTATGTATGTATGTATGTATGTATGTATGTATGTATGTATGTATGTATGTATGTATGTATGTATGTATGTATGTATGTATGTATGTACATGACATTGCCTTTGACATTGCTAACACACAAGTCATTCTGAGCGAACTTGCTAAAATGAATGTTGGAGGATGGCTTCTACGGTGGATAAGAGGCTATCTATCCAACAGGAAGTCATCTGTACTGTTCCAAGGGCATAGGAGTGTAACGAGATATTTTGAACTTGGCACTCCACAGGGAGGTGTCCTCAGTCGTACTCTGTTCAATGTGTTAATCAATGCACTTTTTAACTTAGTAACTATAGAAGGTCCAGCGAAGACATCATTAGCTATACGGATGATATACTGATCCACACCAATGGGTATACCAATACCCAAAATGTTCTGAACTCTGTATTGTACACATGTCAGGAACTATGCTTAGTCATCTCAGTAGAGAAAACAAAGATCCTGAACCGACGCCCACCCAGACGGGTTGGGGCCGCGTTCGCAAAATGCAGTTGGATGATGGCTCTCTGCTCGACTATGTAACCAGATACAAATACCTTGGGCTTGAGGTTCTACTGTACTGCAACGTTGTACCCAGACTGGGTCGCCAATATAGAGAGAGGCCCCGTGTTCTCAAGGCTGCGGCAGGCCTCCCAATGTACCTTCTTGTATCCAAGCTATGGTGCAAATGTGAGAATTGGCAAAATGGTGTATCTCATATATTAGGTCACTGATTGATTATGCTGCACCCATGCTTGCTCTAGTGCCTGAGAGAATGGTTGGAGGGCTGGAAAAGATACAAAACGAAGCCATGAGGATTATCCCCGGATGCCCCCGTACAACTAAATTACTAAACATGAGGAAGGAACTGAATATTTCATGTGTAAGTGATCGTATCACTGAAATTAATGCTTTATTTGGTATCAAGATGCTTAGGCTAACCCACCCTAACCCTTGCACTGAATCCCTCCAGCCTTCTTCCTTGAAAGTCAGCATCCCTCCAAATGGATTATCAAAACTGTCATTATGCTCAGAATGTATAATATTCATCTCCTCCACCAAGAGAGACAACAACGACACTTTCCTGCCGCATGGGAGATCACTCCTTTCCATATTACTGCCTTCCCCCCTTTCCCACCCAAGAAGCTGTTTAAAGAACAAGCCTTGCTTCGACAAGAAGCAAAGTACAATGCCATAAGCCAAATTGATGCTTTAGTCAGAGAGCGCTCCCTTTCCCAGATTATTTACACTGATGGATCCTTGCACCAGTCCCATGGCGCAGCTGGAAATGCAGTTGTTGTGACAGGGAGAGATGGTTCCTTCTCCCATGAGTGTGGAGCGCGACTAAGTAACTGGGCCTCCACTCTTCAAATAGAATTGGTTGCCATAATCCTTGCACTCGAGTGCGTATATGAATCCAAAGTTGACCCGCTAATTGTAAGTGACTCCTTGACATCCTAGACTGCCCTCAGCTCCCCAAGGCATAACTGTGACGTGCTTGTCTCTGAAGCTAGACACAGATATAGTGAAATAATCAATGATGGAGTCAGGGTCTTTCTTCTGTGGATTCCTTCCCATATTGGTCTCCGAATACATGATAGAACTTATAAGTTGGCCAAGACTTTTGCTCGTAAAGAGGGAATTGATTACCAACTTGGACTGCCTTTGAGCAGCCTGAGGGCAGCAATATCCCAGGAACATCAACTGAATTTCGGAGACTTGAGGCAAAGTGAAATTCACTCCAGTTCCTCCATCTATCATCATTCTATTATGCAGGAAGTACAGCACGTCGATGGGTCATCCAATAATATTAGCAGACTTCTAGATGTTACCACTGCTAGGCTTAGGCTCGGCTACAAGTACCTCTGGGAGTTTGTAACATCTGCTGATGTAGATCTGACTAAATGTAAACTCTGTCAGCAGAACTATTCGCATACCGAAACGCTGCGCGTACTAGTGGCTTTACAAGAATGTTATTACTATGCTATGTTATTACTATGCTATGTATCCTCACAATCCCAATGTACCTTCTTGTATATATATAAATAAAAAAATAAATAAATAAATAACTTAACGTCATTATATAATGGCACGTGAAAAAATCGCGGAATTCAGAGATAACACCATCAATTGTGTACAAGAAATTTGTAAGTACTTCATTCATAATGATGTGCTGCCCGAAATCTTAGCGAAGTATCCAAAATTTGATTACTGTAGGTAATGCATGCACATGACTGTAAAACTGCCGCCCAGTTGGGTGGGTGTGGAGCACATGACTGTAAAGCTGCCGCCCAGTTGGGTGGATGTGGAGCACATGACTGTAAAGCTGCCGTCCTGTTGGGTGGATGTGGAGCACATGACTGTAAAGCTGCCGCCCTGTTGGGTGGGTTTGCAGCACATGACTGTAAAGCTGCTGCCTACTTGGGTGGGTTTGGAGCACATGACTGTAAAGCTGCCGCCCAGCTAGATGGGTGTGGAGCACACGACTGTAAAGCTGCCGCCCAGTTGGGTGGGTGTGGAGCACATGACTGTAAAGCTGCCGCCCAGTTGGGTGGGTTTGGAGCACATGACTGTAAAGCTGCCGCCCAGTTGAGTGGGTGTGGAGCACATGACTGTAAAGCTGTCGCCCAGTTGGGTGGGTGTGGAACACATGACTGTAAAGCTGCCGCCTAGTTGGGTGGGTGTGGAGCACATGACTGTAAAGCTGCCGCCCAGTTGGGTGGATGTGGAGCACATGACTGTAAAGCTGCCGCCCTGTTGGGTGGGTGTGCAGCACATGACTGTAAAGATGCTGCCTACTTGGGTGGGTTTGGAGCACATGACTGTAAAGCTGCCGCCCAGTTGGGTGGGTGTTGAGCACATGACTGTAAAGCTTCCGCCCAGCTGGATGGGTGTGGAGCACACGACTGTAAAGCTGCCGCCCAGTTGGGTGGGTGTGGAGCACATGACTGTAAAGCTGCCACCCAGCTGGATGGGTGTGGAGCACACGACTGTAAAGCTGCCGCCCAGTTGGGTGGGTGTGGAGCACATGACTGTAAAGCTGCCGCCCAGTTGGGTGGATGTGGAGCACATGACTGTAAAGCTGCCGCCCTGTTGAGTGGATGTGGAGCACATGACTGTAAAGCTGCCGCCCAGTTGGGTGGGTTTGGAGCACATGACTGTTACGAACCCGGATCCAGCGTCCGAGCACGGAGTAGTAACGACCGCGCCATCTGTGGGTCAGCTCCCGAAACCCCCCTCCAAACGACGACGACACCTGGTGAGGGTGCCGTGTATCAGCTACGAGGGCCAGTTTCCAGTCCCGTTCAGCACTCTACACGCCGCCACTGACCTCTGGTGAGGTGGTGCTCCGACGACAGCGCCATCTATGGGCTGGATACGTCAGGTGTTTGTGCCCGAGCCCGTAAGTGAGGTGTTTTAGTGTCCCAGTTATTGATGACGTGTCTGCTTACAGAGCCGACCTGGGACTGCTGTGATGGAAGTGGAGTCAGTCTACCCGAGGCAGCCAGTCTCCATACCTTGAACCTTGCTGCAGCTGTTGTGAAGTCGTCCCCCCGGAAGAACACTGTGGTGTGTTAGCCTGCCAGTGGAGTGGCAGTAAAAGGATTTACCCGGGACCGACTGTTGGAGACGATCATCCACTGGGGTACTGAAGACAGGAGAGTGATTTGTGGTGTCAGACGAGGCTCCTGTCTAGGGCGTTCCCCTTTTATCGTTCGTGGAGTGGCCGTACCAGCCTTGTTGACTCAGAACCTGCCAGCAGACCAGCTGGACGTGTGGTTGACGGCCTCCACGGCGATGCCCCCAGTGGACATGTGTTTTGGCTGACCTGTGGCCAGGGTAGGCTCAGCTTCTTTGAAGAATTCGTTGTGTGGCCACGAAGTAAGCACCAAGGACTCAGCGCCTAGCTTATGGATCCAGAGTCTTCAGCAGAAGACTAAATTGTGAAGAATCCCCTTGTCAAGTGTTAATATCCCTCCCCCTTGTGCACTCTTTTATGTTATATATTTAATCGGTGATGGTGAAAATTATAATATTAAGTTCTTAGCTTTCTTTCCCTACTCCCTTTAAGTTACTTGCGTCACGGATCTCATCCCTTGATAGCCACTACTGGCTTGGGAACGGATATATATATATCTGACTCTAACAACATCAGAGTGAGAACCCTGTTGCGTCCCGAAAGGGTCGTAACAATGACTGTAAAGTTGGCGCCCAGTTGAGTGGGTGTGGAGCACATGACTGTAAAGCTGCCGCCCAATTGGGTGGGTGTGGAGCACATGACTGTAAAGCTGCCGCCCAGTTAGGTGGGTGTGGAGCACACGACTGTAAAGCTGCCGCCCAATTGGGTGGGTGTGGAGCACATGACTGTAAAGCTGCCGCCCAGTTGGGTGGGTGTAGAGCACATGTCTGTAAAGCTGCCGCCCAGTTGGGTGGGTGTGGAGCACATGACTGTAAAGCTGCCGCCCAGTTGGGTGGGTGTAGAGCACATGTCTGTAAAGCTGCCGCCCAGTTGGGTGGGTGTGGAGCACATGACTGTAAAGCTGCCGCCCAGTTGGGTGGGTGTAGAGCACATGTCTGTAAAGCTGCCGCCCAGTTGGGTGGGTGTAAAGCACATGTCTGTAAAGCTGCCGCCCAGTTGGGTGGGTGTGGAGCACATGATTGTAAAGCTGCCGCCCAGTTGGTTGGGTGTGGAGCACATGACTGTAAAGCTGCCGCCCAGTTGGGTGGGTGTGCAGCACATGACTGTAAAGCTGCCGCCCAGTTGGGTGGCTGTGGAGCACATGACTGTAAAGCTGCCACCCAGTTGGGTGGGTGTGCAGCACATGACTGTAAAGCTGCCGCCCAGTTGGTTGGGTGTGGAGCACATGACTGTAAAGCTGCCACCCAGTTGGGTGGGTGTGCAGCACATGACTGTAAAGCTGCCGCCCAGTTGGGTGGGTGTGCAGCACATGACTGTAAAGCTGCCGCCCAGTTGGGTGGGTGTGCAGCACATGACTGTAAAGCTGCCGCCCAGTTGGGTAAGTGTGCAACAAAACTAGTAACTGTATGACTCACCATAGATGTAAAGTGCCCTGTATAGTGACTGTTGTGAGCCTCTTGTTGAATCACTTGTGATACAAAAGATTATTAATGTGTACTCACCTATTTGTGCTTGCGGGGGTTGAGCTTTGGCTCTTTGGTCCCGGCCCTTTGGTCCTTTGGTTGTGTGTATTTGTGTAGGTGATTGAATATGTATGTGTATATATATGTATATGTATATATATGTACATGTATGTATGAGTATGTGCACATGTATATATAGCATTAATAATTGCGTAACTAGCGTCAAAAGATTATTTGTTTAGCTAAACGAACTAGAGGGTTCAGTTCCTGAACCGATTATGTGCCTCTGTAATCCTGTACACCACCGCCCAAGGGATGGGTATAGGATGCATAATAAAGAAAGAAATTGAATTGGAACTTACCTTATCTCCTAAATGTCAACATATGTCAGTTCAGTTCAAGCTGTTGATCTCAATTAGTCTTAAATCTTAGTTTTTAAGTTTTTTCCCAGATCTTGCCCAAAACGCTGTGCGTATTAGTGCTTTAGGCATAGTATATACTTGTTCTTCCTTGAAATTCAATATTCTACTTGTAACTCCCAACACCACCACCACTTCCAACACCAACACCCCGTGGGAAGTAGTGGAATTTATATCTATCCTTGAGCTGTAGTTGCCCCCATACCCCAGCCCGTGAGTGATAGTGAACCCCATACCTATCCTGTTGGCGGTAGTGGACCTTATACCTATCCTGTGGGCGCTGGTGAACCCCATACCTTTCCTGTGGGTGATTGTAGACCCCATACCCATCCTGTGGTAAAGGTAAAAAAATAAGTAAATGTGGGCGGTATAGTGGACGCCTCACACATCCTTTGGGCGGAAGTGGAACATATACCCATCCAGTGGGAAGTAGTGGACCCCTTACTTATTCTGTAGATGATAGTGGTCCACAAACCCATCCTGTGGGCAGTAGTGAACCCCATACCCATCCTGTAGGCGGTAGTGGACCCCATACACATCCTGTGTGTATTAGTGGACTATATACCCATCCTGTAGGCGGTAGTTGACCCCCATACCTATCCTATGGGTAGTTATTGGGCCCAGACCCATCCTACAAGTGGTATGGACCCCTTATCCACCTAACAGGTATTAGCAGACCCTATTCCCACCCTTTGTAGGTAGTAGACACTATACCATCCTGTTTGCAGTAGTTTACCCCATAGACATTCCAACGTAACATCGTTTTCTGTTATAGTTCCTACAATACAGTCTTTAAGGATTTTTAAAGCAGAAACCTAGTGTATATAATGTTGATTGGTGAAGCACTATTATTCTATGTAATAATTTATAGTGCTTATTATAATTTACTAAGAACAAATAATATTTCTCAAAACAAAACTACGAGCCTTCAATAGGATGTAGCTGATCTGTAATATTCTAAGAGCATGGACAATCGCAGGTAAATTTCACAACCCATGTGGGACCTGAAAATTTAAAACAATTTTCATTATAATTGAACCAATCACGACTATTCTGCTGTCTACGGCGATGGACGGGTACTGTGAGACGTGAATTGATACATGAGGAAGAGTTTGTGCCTTGGAAAAAATGTAACTAGGAATATACCACATATGTACTAATTCATATTCAACTTATTGACTTTAAGCATTAAGTCATATGTGCTGTCTTGTGCGAGAGCGGGTTGCGCCTGTATATCCATTCCATAGTACAGCGACCAAAACTGAACTGCATAATCTAAATGGGGCCTAACTAGAGCAGGATATAGCTGAAGAACAACACCAGGTGTCTTGCTACTAACTCTTCGATTAATAAATATTGTCTTATGTTCTTTGTTCTTATATTCTTATTGTTTCAAGCGTGGGTAGGACAAGTATATGACTGGGATTGGGTGGTTATAAATAGAAGTTGCCTTGCAAGGGCCAATGGGCCTTCTGCAGTTCCCTTTGTTCATATGTTTTTATCTTCTTCTTAAATCCCAGTGTCCTATTCGCCTTATTACGAACATCTATGCATTGATCCTTTTGTTTTAAATTCTTACTAATCATAAATCCCAGATCCCTGTCGCAATCCGACTTCGCAATCTCAACATCATCTAGCTCGTATCTTGTATATACCTAGAGGGATAGAAGCCCTAAACCAGAAGATAGTTAATACAGAATAATATATATATATATATATATATATATATATATATATATATATATATATATATATATATATATATATATATATATATATATATATATATATATATATATATATATGTCGTACCTAGTAGCCAGAACGCACTTCTCAGCCTATTATGCAAGGCTCGATTTGCCTAATAAGCCAAGTTTTCATGAATTAATGTTTTTTCGACTACCTAACTTACCTAACCTAACCTAACCTAACTTTTTCGGCTACCTAACCTAACCTAACCTATAAAGATAGGTTAGGTTAGGTAGGGTTGGTTAGGTTCGGTCATATATCTACGTTAATTTTAACTACAATAAAAAAAATGACCTCATACATAATGAAATGGGTAGCATTATATTTTCATAAGAAAAAAATTAGAGAAAATATATTATTTCAGGAAAACTTGGCTTATTAGGCAAATTTGACCTTGCATAATAGGCTGAGAAGTGCGTTCTGGCTACTAGGTACGATATATATATTATTAAATATGACCGAGAAGTAAAATTAATAATTCTAACGCGAATTTTCTCAATGTTTCTTACGTTTCTTTTTACTGTTGATGGTAATTGAAAAATCAATTCTCCAAAATTCATTTTTATTTCTAGTCTGACGCGACACTTGAAAGCGTTTCATAATAACTTATTACATTTTCAAAGACTTTTAAGGTAACAATGGGTATTGAAGGTAAGAATGGAAGTACCATTCTTACCTTCAATACCCATTGTTTCGTGTTCTATCCTGTGTTGAAAGTTTTGTTCACCTCATCCAAAACTGTTGTAACATATCACCTCACCCAAAATGCGGGTATAAAATGAAAAATGAAAGCTGTTTAAATCATTGCATAGTAAGAACTCTGTTTAGTGTTTGCAGGTTATAGTTGTGTGTGTGTGTAAACTAAAAGTCTTTGAAAATGTAATAAGTTATTACGAAACGCGTTCAAGTGTCGCATCAGATTAGAAATAAAAATGAATTTTGGAGAATTGATTTTTCAATTACCATCAACAGTGAAAAGAAACATAAGAAACATTGAGAAAATTCGTGTTAGAATTATTAATCTTACTTTTTCGGTCATATTTAATAATATGTCTACAGGAAAGACTGCTGCCAAAATATATATATATATATATATATATATATATATATATATATATATATATATATATATATATATATATATATATATATATATATATATATATATATATATATATATATATATATTATTAAATATGACCGAAAAAGTAAGATTAATAATTCTAACACCAATTTTCTCAATCTTTCGTACATTTCTTTTCACTGTTGGAGGTAAATCAAAAATCAATTCTCCAAAATTCATTTTTATTTCTAGTCTGACGCGACACGAGCGCGTTTCGTATAACTTATTACATTTTCAAAGACTTTAGTTTACAAATACACAACTGAATAGAACTTACGCATCTCCGACTTTGTTTATATCTACATTTGAGAGAGGTGGATGGGGTGAGGTGGCATTAATAGGGTATTAATTAATACCCTATTAATGCCACCTCACCCCATCCACCTTTCTCAAGTGTAGATATAAACAAAGTCTGAGATGCGTAAGTTCTATTCAGTTGTGTATTTGTAAACTAAAGTCTTTGAAAAGGTAATAAGTTTTACGAAACGCGCTCGTGTCGCGTCAGACTAGAAATAAAAATGAATTTTGGAGAATTTATTTTTGATTTACCTCCAACAGTGAAAAGAAATGTACGAAAGATTGAGAAAATTCGTGTTAGAATTATTAATCTTACTTTTTCGGTCATATTTAATAATATATGTCTACAGGAAAGACTGCTACCAAAATATACTTATATATATATATATATATATATATATATATATATATATATATATATATATATATATATATATATATATATATATATATATATATATATATATATATATATATATATATATATATATATATATATATATATATATATATATATATATATATATATATATATATATATATATATATATATATATATATATGAATAAATTTAACTGCAGAAGGCCTTTTGGCCTTTACGAGACAGTTCCTATTTATAACCACCCAATCCTACTCATATACATGTCCAACCCAAGTTTGAAACAATCAAGGGACCCTACCTCCACCATGTTACACGGTAATTGGTTCCGCAAATCAAAAACCCTGTTACCGAATCAGTATTTACCCAGGTCTTTCCTAAATCTAAACTTATTGAATTATACCCATTGTTTCGTGTTCTGTCTTGTGTTGATACTTTTGATACCCTATTAATATCTCCTTTGTTATGACCATTCATCCACTTGTACACCTCTATCATGTTACCCCTAATTCTTCACCTTACTAGTAGTAGGCATCCTTCAGTCCCCTGACACGGTGCAAAGCCTGGGTAGATTGATATGGAAGAGAAGCTGTTACCCATGCAGCAGATCCCCCCTCTCCACGTTGCTGAAATTATCCAATAAAAAGGCAAATTCCAATACGCATGGTTCCAGCAACGTCGCAGGAGCTGCCAGAACAAGGTCGACATCAACAACGAACTGCCTAAGGGGCTCCAACTCCGGATTTTTCCTCGAGGTTGACTCCTGAAGCCTTTCCCAAAAATGGGGTATGGCCGCAAGGCAGCGGAGGTTTAAAAGCAGGGTTTTCCTTCCCCTAGATTTCCCCTTCGCCTAACTAGATAATGTAATTTAACCTTTTTCAATCTTTCATCATATGCCAGGTTTCTAATTTCGTGAATTAAATATGTCATTCTACGCTGGACGCATTCTAGTGAATTCATATCCGTTCTATAGTACTGTGACCAAAACTGAACTGGATAACCTAAATGAAGCCTAAGCAGAATAAGATATAGCTGAAGAACAACAACAGTTGTCTTATTAGTAAAGCTTCCAATAATAAATTCCAGTGTTCCATTTGCCTTATTACGAACATTAATGCATTTATTTTTTGGTTTTAAATTCTTTCTAATCATAAATCCCAGATCTCTTTTGCAATCTCAACATCATTTAGCCCGTACCTTGTACCTCTATCATCATTACCTAGCCTCAAAACCTTACATTTTTCAGCATTAAACTGCATCTGCCAATCTTTTGCCCATTTCAAAACCTTATTTATATCGTCTTGAAGTGATAGTGAGTCTTTTTCTGAGTTTATTTCACTCCCGATTTTTGTATCATCGGCAAATTTGCAAATATTTTTGCTCAAACCTGAATCTAAATCTTTTATATATATTATGAATAACAGAGATCTCAGGACAGAACCTCAAGGCACTCCACTTACAACATTTTCCCACTCTGCTCTAACCCCATTGATACTAACTCTTTGTTACCTTTGGTATAGCCATGCCCTAATTCTATTTAATATATCACCCACAATTTAGCCTCTATCTTTTTAAACAGTCTTTCATGTAGCACTGTATCATAAGCTTTGCTAAAGACAAGGTACACAATATCACAAACCTTACCACTATCATCTGCCTCAACTATGCTGGAATAAAATGATAGCAACTTTGTTAAACATGAACGGCCATTTGTAAAATTATGTTTTGAATCATATATTAACTTATGTTTTTTAAAGATTAAGACGAATGGTATTTGCAATTTTTTATTCAAGTAACTTTCCCACAATAGACGGTAAGCTAATTGGCCGATAGTTTGACGCAAGTGATCTGTCTCCTTTCTTGAAAATTTGTACTACATTAACTAGTAGCTTCCATGACTCTGGTACTGTCTGACTCTAATGTTTTTTTTAAATATTGTAGATGATGGCTCGCAAAGCTCCTCTTTGCATTCTTTTAGCCCCCTGGCAAGCACTTCGTCTGGCCCTGGGGATTTGTTTGGCTCGATTTTCACTATCTGTTTAATAACATCCTCCCTGGTTACTGCTAAACTAGTCAACCTTTCCTTGCCACCATTCACATAGACTTGTTTGGCTGAAGGAATAATGTTTAGTTACTCTTTAGTAAAAACAGAGATAAAATAATTATTAAAAATACAAGTCATTTCTTCATCATAATCAGTTATCTAACCTGTCTCAGTTTTTAATGGTTTTATCCTTTCCCTAATATTTGTTCGACTTAACGGAAAAAACCTTTAGGACTTGTCTTTGCTTGCCCTTCTATGCGAACTTCATAGTGTCTTTTTGCCGTCCTTATCTCTTTTTTAACATTTCTTACCAGTTGGATGAATTCCAGTTGTAAACTGACTTCCCCATTCCTAATCTTTTTGTACCAAAATCCCTTTAACGCCCTCGTTGGGGCATTAAATATGCACATAGGGTGGTTAAAATAAATCTTGATGTGAGGATAGCCTTAACTAGACAGGTGATCGTTAAAGGGCCTCCTAGTATAGGGCCCTCCTAGCATTTCCCCAGGGACAAGTGACAAAGGAAAGCTCACGCCATTTCTTTATGTCCCTTGGACACTCAAGTGATATATTTATCACTTTAAAGGAATTCTGATAATCTATTGGTATTCGGGGAGGGTGAGTTAACAGTTGGTTACTTCAGACAAATGGAAAAAAAATGCAAAGAGCATAACACTGATGTCTCTAGCACTTGCCAACACATGCACTGTACAAGGCACGATCGCAATTATTATTCAAAGAATTGGCACAATGATGTTTTACATTTATTTACTGAAAATCGTATAATACATTCTCACTGAAATATTCGTATTAAAAGGATAATAATATAATGTTTTAATGATATTGAACAGTGAATGAACAATCATGGAGCGAGCCTCTGCTCCGCCGCTTAGTCCCCGAGCACTCGTTCACCATTAGAGGAGTCACCATTAGTCAAAGTCTTCCTTTCCTCTCCTAACACATTCACATGGATGTTTTTGTTCTTCAATTGTGAGAGTATTGTAGCTTACTACCCTCCACGAGGTCACTTGTCCATCTGTTTCTCAGATACATTATATTAATATAGTCCAAACCTCCCCTGGGCGACTCCTCTTGCTCTTGCAGTGCACAATACTCCATTTCAAGCACTAAACATTAGATCAGGCAAATACCTTTAGGATACCCTGATTACTCTTGAGATACACTGCTTTTATGTTTTCTATGGCTGACGCCTCCCTACCTTAATTAGTGGGACAGGGTAATTATGAACTTTAAATATATCTGAGCACACGAGATGCTTTAAAACATTTTAAGCCTATTGGGCTAACCTCAATGTCGTGAAATCTTTCTGAACAAGCATCCTGTCGCGTGTATATGTTGAGGTAGTTGATGACGCGGGTCTGGCCAAGGTCCACCACCCACCAAGGGAACATAACAATATTAGATTCACTTCTTGATCCATCGCCCACTACTCCATCCACAGCATACCCACCTCCATAACTGTAAGTAGATTACAAATACCAAAAGTGGTACTGTTTTATTATTAATTTATTAGAAAACCACTTCTGAATGCATAAACTTGAACTCATTTACCACATGTACATGCACACAATTTCAAAGATTATATTTACATAAGCCATTGAGTGGAGTAGTAAGTTGTCTTATAGCGGGCAACCTCCTCGAGTATGTCTGGCAGCGGAGGCGGGATGAAGGCGACCGTTTGAGAACTGGAGACAAGTCCTTCCCCCACCAGTATACACATCTCCCCTGTGCCTGCCAAAATGATTCCACTTTCAGATATTATAAGTGTAAATGAGCAGTGCGAGTTTGTATTCAGCTAGTAGGTCAACTAATTATTTACTTACCGTTCAGCTATGCGAAAATGTTACAAGGGAATCACCCTGTTAATGACTACTTTACAGACAGCTGCCCCTGAGTCTCTTTAATTAACTCCAGCTAATTCCTCAGATGCAAATGATATAATCCTGTCACTTAAAATTAATTTTAGTGCCCCTGCTGAGATACCAACCCTATCTTGAGAGAAAACCTAATACCATTCTTTTACCCTAATATAAAAAACACAAGATTTTACGTTCCAGCCATTGCATTACTCTCTACTGTTCTGTTGCAATTTCTGCTGTACCATTCACCATGAAATTATTGTAATTTTTTATTTGCCCTACTTCAGTTCACTTTTGCTTTTGATCTCAAATAGTTCCAAGTCTTAGTTTTACGTTGTTTCCCACATCTTGCCTGAAACAGTTCCATTTAGTTCATTTGTTATGCACCCCATACCCATCTTGTAGGCGGTAGTGGAAAGGGTTACAAAGGTCCATAATGGGCTCAGGGACTGAACCTAACAATTCATTTAGCTAAGCAAGTTACAATCGTGATGAGCTAGTTACAAAATTCAATACACATCGTCACATCAACAATGGGGCTTGAGATCGACCACAAGTACAGTTTCAAAATTAAGCAACTGACATATGTGGAGAGCTAGTGTCACAATTGATATGTTTGTCCTGCACTTAGGACAAACATATTCCCCCCCACTTTCAATCCAGTGGGCAGCGGTGGATTGGTTACAATCACTCAGTTACTACCTACAGTTAGCAAACTAGGGATATTTGGCCAAGATTTCTGGAGGCAGTTCTTCTTGGAATGAAATGTTTACATATCTCTTGAACATTTGTTATAGAGTTGAATTCGCGTATCTTTTTGCACTCCGTCACATATATTGACGGAGGGTGTGCGAATAATTTTATTGACACAGTTTACATTTGGTCAGGTCTGTACTTGAACATACTGAAAATTCCCAGAGATACATATAACCGAATCTAAGCCAAGCAGTATTAGTATGTGAGTATTCATAGGGTTTTGAAATGGTCAAAGGATTGGCAGATGCAGTTTAATGCTGATAAATGTAAAGTTCTGAGGTTAGGTAATGATGATAGAGTTACAAGATACGAGCTAGATGGTGTTGTGATTGCGAAGTCGGATTGCGAAAGGGATCTGGGAGTTATGATTAGTAAGAATTTAAAACAAAAGGATCAATGCATAAATGTTCGTAATAAGGCAAATCGGACACTTGGATTTATTAATCGCAGCGTTAGTAACAAGACACCTGGTGTGGTTCTCAAGCTATATCTTGCTCTAGTTAGGCCCCATTTAGATTATGCAGTTCAGTTTTGGTCGCCATATTATAGAATGGATATAAATTCACTTGAACGTGTCCAGCGTAGGATGACTAAGTTAATTCCCCAAATTAGAAATCTTTCATATGAAGAAAGATTAACAAAGCTTAAGTTGCATTCACTGGAAAGGCGAAGAGTTAGGGGTGACATGATAGAGGTTTACAAGTGGATGAATGGACATAACCGGGGGGATATTAATAGGGTATTAAAAGTATCAACACAGGACAGAACACGAAACAATGGATATAAATTGGATAAGTTTAGATTTAGGAAAGACTTGGGTAAATACTGGTTCAGTAACAGGGTTGTTGATTTGTGGAACCAATTGCCGCGTAACATTGTGGAGGTGGGGTCCCTCGATTGTTTCAAGCACGGGTTGGACAAGTATATGAGTGGGATTGGGTGGTTATAGAATAGGAGCTGCCTCGTATGGGCCAATAGGCCTTCTGCAGTTACCTTTGTTCTTATGTTCTTAATTAGAAATCTTTCATATGAAGAAAGATTAACAAAGCTTAAGTTGCATTCACTGGAAAGGCGAAGAGTTAGGGGTGACATGATAGAGGTTTACAAGTGGATGAATGGACATAACCGGGGGGATATTAATAGGGTATTAAAAGTATCAACACAGGACAGAACACGAAACAATGGATATAAATTGGATAAGTTTAGATTTAGGAAAGACTTGGGTAAATACTGGTTCAGTAACAGGGTTGTTGATTTGTGGAACCAATTGCCGCGTAACATTGTGGAGGTGGGGTCCCTCGATTGTTTCAAGCACGGGTTGGACAAGTATATGAGTGGGATTGGGTGGTTATAGAATAGGAGCTGCCTCGTATGGGCCAATAGGCCTTCTGCAGTTACCTTTGTTCTTATGTTCTTATGTTCTTATGTATTATCTAAAATTCTGTTGATTTTATTGGATGATCCATAGATATGTGGCTCCTCTTGCATGATAGTATGATGATAGATGGAATTACTGGTGTCGATTTCACTTTGCCTCAGATCTACAAGATTTTATTTTTAGTAATTTATTGTCAAACACCTCCCCTATATTCTAATCTGAATATCCCTAAAATCTTCTCCATTCTTACTCCATGCAAATTACCAGTGACCCTTAACAAAATCTGAAATCACATATCTACAGTAACCAGTACATTCATTGATCATGCCTACTGCAGTTACTACACAGCAAACCTTGCAAAAAACGAACTCCTAAATAACATCAACCTATTAGTATTCAACAAAATATCAGATCACTTGGAAAACATTTTGATGACAAATGCGCTACTTGAAGCACTAGGTACTAAACTATCTTTTATTATTTTAAAAGAAACATTACTAAGTAAAGACCGTACCCAGCAATACAACTAAACAAAATATAAAGCCATTCACAACTTTAGACCAGATAAAAAGTCAGGTGGTGCAGCGATCTATTATCAAGAAACCTTCACTTCAACAAGTGTCATTAGTAATAGAGATGTCTACTGTGAATATAGCTTTGCTCAATTATCGGTCAAATGTCTTAAATAGGAAAAAAACCTAGAAATAACCTTCCTAAACAGCATGAACACATGTATGCTAATCCCCATTCCCACACGAATTATTCAAACATCTGCCACACCCTTGGACCACATATGGACTAACATAACAGCCCCTCCTACCTCTGGAATAATCACTGACAGAAAGACATATCACTACCCTACCTTCTTCACAACAAGCATGGACATAACACTTTCGGATACCAAGAAATTTACTTTCAGACTACTCATCAAATTAGCAATAGGGTATATCATTATTGGAATTCACAATATAAACTTGGAATGTGAATTCAATAATACACAGGATATGAATTCATTAGCTGACATCTTTCTTTCAAAAATTTAAGCCTCTACAACACAAACTGTCCTCTCCTCACCAAACAAGTAACTGCTAAAAGATTAAGCAACTCTTTGCCCACAAGTGGCATACTTAAAACGATTAACAAGAAACACGAATATGAAAAAACATAGGATTGACCTAGTCACAAAAAAAGTTAGGAGATACTCATCAATGATAACCAGTATAATAAGAAGAGCCAAACTTTCCTTTATTTAAATTTATTTAAAATAGATTTAAAGAAGCAAAAGGAAATATGAAAAGTACATGGAAAGTCATCTCTAACATCCTAGGATCTTATCTTGAGGTTATCTTGAGATGATTTCGGGGCTTTAGGGTCCCCGCGGCCCGGTCCTCGACCAGGCCTCCACCCCCAGGAAGCAGCCCGTGACAGCTGACTAACTCCCAGGTACCTGTTTACTGCTAGGTAACAGGGGCATCAGGGTGAAAGAAACTCTGCCCATTGTTTCTCCCCGGCGCCCGAGATCGAACCCGGGACCACAGGATCACGCGTCCAGTGTTCTGTTCACTCAGTCGCAGGCTCCTTAAGCACCTAATCGTATAACCAGCAGATAAAACTCTCCACGGATTCTTACATGCCTGACACAGGCTTAAAAACGGCAACTGAGTTTAATAGCTTCTTTTCATCAATTAGTGCTAGCCTTGCCAGAAAAATCCCAGAGACCCAAGCACATGTTACTACATATCTCATAAATAGCTGTCCTAACTCTCTACTTCTTTTACCAGTCGGCCTGACAGACATTATATCCATAATTCAATCACTTAAAACCAAAGCTGGGAACATTAGTGAAATACCATTTATGGTATATTAGAGTGCCGCTCCTGCACATGCACTGCCCATGGCTTTACTATTCAGCAAATCACTTGAGTCTCATACTTTTCCTGATATCCTTAAAAAAGCAAGAGTAACGTCCAATCATAAAGGAGGCGAGACAGCTGACATAAACAATTAGAGACCATTATCAAATCTACCTCTAGTTTCCAAAATATTTAAACAAATTATTTACAGAAAGCACTATTCTTACCTCGTAAGGCTCAACATATTACGACCCTGCCAGTTAGGCTTCCGTTCCCCAAAGAGTGCGAATAGTGTCATTAGCAATCTGCTTAATAGGAGATTGCGGGAGGAGGTGCGTCAGCTTAAAAAACAACGAGAAGTAACGAAGGAGGAGACCAGCAGTAAAGGGACCTCGTCTTGGAGAGTTGCGAAAGACAGGGGCCTTAAGAAGACTTTGATAAAGCCGCCTTCAAACGCCATAGCAACTTCAAATTCATTTGACGTTTTGGAGGACGAGTGCTGTGGAGAGACTGTGGATCGCGCAAAAGGGAAAGCAACGAAGAGAAAGGAAGCGCAGGCCCCTCAGAAAGTAAAGGAAGTACCTAAGCAAACATTAGTTGTGGGAGATTCCCAGATAAGGTATTTGGATAGAACGTTTTGTGCTAGAGATAGGGGGAACAGGTTAAGGGTTTGCTATCCCGGAGCTGGCATTGGTGATATTATAAACAACATGAATGATATTATGGCTGGTAATGGGAACAATCCCATTATTTGCATTAGCGTGGGAGGAAATGATGTTGGTCGAGTCAGGAGTGAGGAACTGATTCAGAGGTATAAAACAGCCATAGAGTTAGTTAGGAGCAAGGGAGGAATCCCGATCATATGTGGCATTCTTCCAAGAAAGGGAGTGGGAAATGAATGGATATCGAGGGCACTTGGTGTCAATTGCCGGCTGGAAAGATATTGCAAATCAAATACAATATCTTTCATAGACAACTGGGAACACTTCTATGGAAGAAATGAAATGTATGCTCGTGATGGGGTGCATCTATCGAGAGCTGGGGTTGTTGCTGTTGCGAACTCGCTAGAAGAAGTGGTTAGAGGTGTTTGTTTGGGTTTAAACTGTTAGTAGATAGAGGTATGGGAATTGATTTGGAGGAAGGAGGTAATAAAAGTATGTGTTTGTGGGAGAAAGGAATTGCCAAAACGATCAGGGAAAGAGAAGGTCCGCAAAATAACAATTCACTTAGTGTATATTACACTAACAGTAGAAGTCTAAGAAATAAAATTAACGAATTAAATGCTCTTGTCTGCACAGAAAAAATAGATATTATTGCACTTACCGAAACGTGGATGAATGTAGAAAATAGAGAACTATTAGCTGAATATCAAATATATGGATTTAAACTATTTCACACAGATAGATATATTAGACGAGGAGGTGGAGTAGCCATATATGTTAGGGACAATTTGAAATGTAGTCTCAAAGAGGGAATCAAAACAGAGCCACACACAGAAACTATTTGGATTGAAATAAACGAAAAAGCTAATAATATTATAATAGGAGTAATATATAGGCCACCAAATTTAGACAGAATGGAAGCAAAGCATCTATGGGATGAAATATCTAGAGCATCTAGATCTAACAGTATTTATGTCATGGGTGACTTTAATTTTAGCGGAATAAACTGGTTGAACAAAACAGGGAATAGTGAAGCAGAAGATTTTCTAGAATTAATTGACGATTGCTTTCTTACGCAACACATTAAGGAACCAACACGGGAAAATAATATTTTAGATTTAGTGTTAACTAACAGGGAAACGCAAATTAATGACATCGAAATAGGGAGTGAGCTAGGGAGCAGTGATCACAAAGAAATCAGATTTAGCATAGAATGGAATAGACCAGTAGGAGAAAATTCTGTTAAAGTGCCAGATTTTCGAAAAGCTGATTTTAATAGCCTAAGAAATTTTTTGGGTCAAATTGATTGGAAAGGCTTGGGTATGGGGTGTGGGCCGGTCTTGGAGCGAGACATGAACCCAGCGATAGGTGACTTAAATGGGGATTTCGATGTGGATTCAATATATAACTTATTTAAGAATATTCTAAACAAAGCACAGGAACGTAGTATACCATACAAATTGAATAGATCGTATACTAATGACCCAAAGTGAATAACAAAGAATTTGAAGAACCTTATAGGTAAAAAAAGAACTTGGTACAAAAGGATTAAAAATGGGGAGGTCACTTTAGAACAGGAATTCGTACAACTGGTTAGAAATGTTAAAACAGAGATAAGGAAAGCAAAAAGAAACTATGAAGTTCGCATAGCAGGGCAAGCAAAGACAAATCCTAAAGGGTTTTTTCAGTTATATCGTACTAAGACTAGGGAAAGGATAGGTCCATTAAAAACTGAGACAGGTCAAATAACAGATAGTGATGAAGAGATGAGTAGTATTTTTAATAAATATTTTGTATCTGTATTTACTAAAGAGGAACTTAACAATATGCCTTCAGCCGAACAAGTCTATGTGGGTGGGGACGAGGACAGGTTGACGAGTTTAGCAGTTACCAGGGAGGATGTTCTTAAACAAATAGTAAAACTCAAACCAAACAAATCCCCAGGGCCGGATGAAGTGTTTGCTAGGGTGCTTAAAGAATGCAAAGAGGAGCTTTGTGACCCACTGTCAACCATATTTAATAAATCAATAGAGTCAGGCAGAGTGCCAGAGTTTTGGAAAGTTGCTAATGTGATACCAGTTTTTAAGAAAGGAGATAGATCACTTGCGTCTAACTATCGACCAATTAGCCTAACGTCTATTGTGGGAAAGTTACTCGAATCTATAATAGCAAATAAAATTCGTCTTCATCTTGAAAAACATAAATTAATAATTGAGTCGCAACATGGTTTTATAAATGGCCGTTCATGTTTAACAAATTTGTTATCTTTTTATTCTAGCATTGTTGAGGCAGTTGATAGTGGTAAGGATTGCGATGTTGTATACCTTGACTTTAGCAAAGCTTTTGATACAGTGCCACATGAAAGACTGATTAAAAAAATAGAGTCTCATGGTATTGGGGGTGCTATATTAAGCTGGATTAGGGCATGGCTATACCAAAGGAAACAGAGAGTTAGTATAAATGGAATCAAGTCAGAGTGGGAAAATGTTGTAAGTGGAGTGCCTCAAGGCTCTGTCCTGGGACCTCTGTTGTTTATAATATATATAAATGATTTAGATTCAGGTTTGAGTAGCAACATTTGCAAATTTGCCGATGATACGAAAATCGGTAGGGAAATTAATTCGGAGGAGGACTCACTATCACTTCAAGTTGATCTAGATAGGGTTTTGAAATGGTCAAAGGATTGGCAGATGCAGTTTAATGCTGATAAATGTAAAGTTCTGAGGTTAGGTAATGATGATAGAGTTACTAGATACGAGCTAGATGGTGTTGTGATTGCGAAGTCGGATTGCGAAAGGGATCTGGGAGTTATGATTAGTAAGAATTTAAAACAAAAGGATCAATGCATAAATGTTCGTAATAAGGCAAATCGGACACTTGGATTTATTAATCGCAGCGTTAGTAACAAGACACCTGGTGTGGTTCTCAAGCTATATCTTGCTCTAGTTAGGCCCCATTTAGATTATGCAGTTCAGTTTTGGTCGCCATATTATAGAATGGATATAAATTCACTTGAACGTGTCCAGCGTAGGATGACTAAGTTAATTCCCCAAATTAGAAATCTTTCATATGAAGAAAGATTAACAAAGCTTAAGTTGCATTCACTGGAAAGGCGAAGAGTTAGGGGCGACATGATAGAGGTTTACAAGTGGGTGAATGGACATAACAAGGGGGATATTAATAGGGTATTAAAAGTATCAACACAGGACAGAACACGAAACAATGGGTATAAATTGGATAAGTTTAGATTTAGGAAAGACTTGGGTAAATACTGGTTCAGTAACAGGGTTGTAGATTTGTGGAACCAATTGCCGCGTAACGTGGTGGAGGTGGGGTCCCTCGATTGTTTCAAGCGCGGGTTGGACAAGTATATGAGTGGGATTGGGTGGTTATAGAATAGGAGCTGCCTCGTATGGGCCAATAGGCCTTCTGCAGTTACCTTTGTTCTTATGTTCTTATGTTCTTAATATAATCTACACAGCCCTTGACGAAAATGAGTTCTCAATTGGCCTCTTCATTGACCTGAGAAAGACTATTGATACTGTAACTACCTCTTAATCTTCACTCTGGAATTAGAGGCCTTGCTCTGAACTATATTCGATTCCATCTTAGTGACAGACTCTAATATGTAGCCATCAATGACATAACCTCCCCGCTCAAACATTAACAATGGGAGTGCCACAGGGCAGCAACTTAGGACTTCTCCTGTATCTAATATATATCAATAATTTGCTAAACGTTTCTAAAATTCTTAAACCTATACTATTAACTCACGATACTGCCTTAATCGATTTATACCCCAATCCACACACACTAAATAACACTATTAACAATGAATTAATAAAAGTCCACTGATTGATGTCAACCAACAAACTCACACTAAACATGAAAAAGACTTACTACAATTTATTTGGAAGTAAATCATCAAATTAAATTCAACTTAAGATAAAAATGTTAACATTAGCAATTAAATGAGGGAAAGTTCCTTGAACCTATACAATACAAAAGACACAGCTTCGGTACCCACATACAACACAGCCAAAAAAACTAAACAAAATAGTCCGTATACTCTCTAAAATCAGATATTATGTTCCCCATTCTGGTATCCTCTCATTATACTACTTGCTAATACATCCGTATCTTACACACGGTATCTGTGCATGGGGTTCAATCTCTGCAAATAACCTCAAACCCATCATCACCTAACAAACATCTGCTAACATATTTATAACAAACTCTGGCTTCATACAACACACAGCCCCTCTGTTTAAACCACTAAACATGCTGAACATAAACTCACTTCACACATTCTCTTGTGCTATTTACATGTACAAAACCCATGTTCTTAAATGCTAATCTTGATCTGAAACTTTTCTTTGATAGACGTAATAGAACCCATGAGCCCCACACCAAAAATTTATATCTTTTGATCTCCCTAGAGTTAAACTAAAACTATGCAAACACTCCTTGCAAATAAAAGGCTCCATACTATGGAACTCACTCCCTTATTAATAAAAGAATTAACCAACCTATGGTTTATTCAAAAGCAAAACCAAAAAGTACCTAATTTCATCCACAGTTTCCTTCCTTGTGCTTCAAACTCACACTGTATCTTGTGCTACCCGCTCCCCTAATATATCACTTAAGACATACATCTTCACCATTGTAATCACCTCTATCAGTGTATATAATAATAATAATAATAATTTTTATTTAGGTAAGGTACATACATACAATAACTTTTTACAAAGATTGGTTGACTTATAGGTAGAGCTAGTACATACAATGCCTAAAGCCAATATTACGCAAAGCGTTTCGGGCATTTATATCGAAATGGGGGATCTATATCGAAATCACATGTTGATAGCAAAATTTTGTTGCAATTTACCCATTCATCTTACCTGATTTGTAAGCTTAAGGACCTGATCGAAACGCTAACAACCAGGTAAGATGAATATATATATAAATAAAATATATATATATAAATAAAATGAATAAAATGATATTATGATTTTAAAAAAATTGTTACAGAGCTCAAAGTAAAAGAGATCTTAATAGCTCATGCTGCAGAGCTTTACCTTCCATAGTGAAGAATATTTCTCACACAAAATACTCTACTGTAAAACAAAATTCCATTCTCACATTTTCCAAACTGAATAATGAATTAAAAGATATAAACATAATGTGTAATATAATAATACGAAGATTGACATGTTAATCCACTCCGTTCAGCTGTGAGGATTTTTCACCCGAATGCTTTCAAACTTACAGAACGTCTTCCTCTGAACTCCCATGAGGATTTTTCACCTGAATGTATTATTCTGTGAATTCTAATACATCTGAATCTAATGAACCCCGTCCCACATTCTGGACACTACCGACCTTTTTCACCCAAATACACCATCCTGTGAGTCTTCATACAGCGAAGGTGCCAATAAACTACTACACTGTTGCTAGAATTGCAGACTCTATGATGTAATAATCTATGCCTGTCATCATTAAGTATCAACATTTTGTTGTATTCATTTGTTATTTTTCTTTAATTGTCTAAATTTTATTAGCTTCTCTTTCAGTATAGTTTACCCCTTAACACCTTAAATTATTGTTTTTTTTTCTAAATTATTTTACGATTTAGCTTACATTGTTTACATAATAGTGGCTTCATTGATATGTGAAACTCTTGTCTCTAAAATTGTACATTACTTTTATGTTCTTTGTACACACGTTCTTTTGAATAAAAATTTTGAATTTCATCACCTGCATGCAGTATCATGTGTCTTATTATAGTTCCACCATGTTCAATTCTTTTGCCACTTCATATTTTCAGTCTGATTGGACCTCTTTTCGGACATTAGTGATGTTCTTCGAATGGACTAAAATGTGACTTCATATTATTATGTCACAAGTTATGGGTAATACATTAATGAATTGTTCAGTTTGGAAAATGTGATAAGGTGTTCTCGTTTTATTTTGTGTGATAAATACACTTCACCGTGAAATGTAAGGCTCAACATCATGAGGTACTTATGTTTATATCAATATTTTTTCATCTTAGAAATTTGGAAATACTGTACCCTATAAACCAGGAAAACTGCCGGTGTAGAAATCAGAAGTTTCTCAAAGACCAAAGAAGAACAGAGGGAAGCTGCACACGAAACTGCCTTTCCACCAGAGCCATAAATATAAAAAACATTTCAGTTTAAAATTCTACTGGTTAAAATTCTCATGAACACTGAGGAAATCTTTGATAAGCCACCACGATCTTGTTCCCATGCATGGGAGTGGTGGCCCTTAGGTAAATTTGATCATTATTGACCATGCCGTCTGAAGTGTTGATCAGAAGTACAATTATATTTTCTAAGTTTTTTAATTTTGTTATAATACTGTACTCACAATCAGATATTCTTCATAGCAACAATTGATCGTTATTAGATATTATTCATATTCACACTTACAACCTGAGATGTAAAGAAACACTCCAGCAGTTGTATTACTCTCCTCTCATCCTCGAGGGAGTTTAGGACTCGGCAGTTTAGAAAAAAACAGTTAGGTAAGTGACATTAGTCTCTTAATTCATGCTCTTATTTTTCTGGTGATTATTATATTATATATACTTTTATTACCTAATTAAGAATGTCATATGCTGTGAGTTCAGTGTGGAGCTTACCAAAGGAAGATGCTAGGTGTTGGTGCAGGACTGTTTGGAGTGAGTGGGCAAGTTAGCCTAGCCGACTTAAACTAATTGAGATCAAAAGCAAAAATTAACTGAAGTATAGAAAAATAAAAATGACACTAATTGCATAGAGTAATTGGTACATGGTAGAACAGAAATTGCAACAGAACAGTTGCGAATAATGCAATGGATCAAACTTAAAATTTTTATTTTTTTGTGTAAATTAGGGTTTTTGTCTCAGCATTGATACTAGATTCTACTTTAAATGACAAACAAGCTGCTGGAATTTCATTTGTAAGGAATGTGCCAATTGATGATAAAATTTTATTGAATTTAATAGCAGTGTCAGTGTCAGAAAGCAGTGTCTACTGGCATTGAATTGGAGGATTGGTTTCTTATTGAAGCTCTTCGTTGATCCTAATATTTGGGAAATAATGCTGCAGATTTTCTTCGTGTTTCCCTTTATATGATTCAATTTATTTTCACATTACTGTAGTTTGTTTGTATACATTTAAGTGTACCCGTAAGCCATGGGTTGTTTATCCCTTTGGTTGTGACTGGTTTTGTCAGCATTGGGCAATGGATAATAAAGAGGCTCAGAGCTGTGTGAAAAAAAATTCCACAGCTCGGTTGTTATTTGTTGTAACACCGAGTTGAGAGTTAGGCAAGGCTTGAGTATTGGTTCCTAGACATAGACTTTATGTGGGCTCTTGACGGTCAATGGTGGTGCTTCTCATTATTATAGGTGCAGTCTGTGTGAAGGGTTTCTCCTTTGGATGACTGCATGAGTGGCAATGTTGGGTGAGGAGTCATAGTGGACCGCCCGTGTTTATGGTTAGGCATAGATTTAGTGTTGTTGCTTAGAATTAGACTTGACGTGAGCACTTGGCAGTCGATGCTGTCATTTCTTCTTTAAGATAGATGCAGTTTGTGAGAAGCTTTTCTCCTCCAAATGAGTGAACGAGTCTTGGTTTCAAATATATGTAGTGGGGCTGGAAAGACTTGTTAAATCGCCATTATCATTAAAATTTGAGTAAACAGATCATTTTGCTCTCAACTGTGACCAATAACACTGTCGACTATAGTAAAATCTAAATTATTATGCCTGAAAAGCATGAAAAATACTTAAATAAGAAGTGATAGGTGACAGCTATTAGCAGTATATATTTGTGTAACAACAATTGGCAAACTTTGAATATTTCCCAATACAGATACATTAAGTAATTTGTCATCATAAGTACTTTAGGACTTGAGGACGGGTTGTTTAAATATGTATTTGTTTATTTTTAACAAATACTAGCATAGTTACAATGAGGTTTGTGACTTAAAGAAATATTTATGATATACTGCAATATGCTTTCCTTAGTTCTTCATCATAATAAAGGTTGACTGCAAAAATTGCAAAATGAATCTCATAATTTTACTCAGCTGTGCAACAACTTCCAAGGTTCATAACAGTTGAAGTAAATTATATAATAATTCTTAACTAATCTTTAGGGTGGTAATGACAAAAATAACATTGCACAGTATCAATATAATTACGAAACACATTAAATTAAACGAGAAGTTGTGGATTTCCACAAAGAACCGCGTCTTATATTACAATTTTTGGAATAAACCAGTGGTAGAGTGAAACATGTAGCACTTTTTACCATTCAGATAAATTAAAAATTTTAACATCTTAATAAATAAAATATAAATAGACATTAATCACTTACAAATCTCATACTCAGATGGCTGCTAAACTGAATGTCTTGAACACACTTGGATGACACACTTCAACAAAATGGAACATCACATTAACATCTTAACTGGCAGATCTTTCAGTTTAGTTACAGGAAGAACAAGAAACGTAAATGTTCGTCAGCCCAACGGCAAGAGAGGCTTCCATGAAGCCTTTCTCCATTGAAACCCCAGTAACATGGCTCCTCTTCCTGATCTCACTCGTTCATGTACGTTGTCCCGAACCCAAACACTTTCTCAGCCTCCAGTATTCACCTAGTTGTGCTGCGGGGGTTGAGCTCTGCTCTTTCGGCCCGTCTCTCAACTGTTACCAACTACTAACTATTTTTTTTGCACACACACACACACCATACACGGTTCATACACGGAGGATGACAAAGAAATTAGTGAAATCCTAAAAAAGCAGTATGAGGACATGTTTAGCACTCCAATAAACAACATGAAGGTGGAAGATCCAGACAATTTCTTTATGCGGGATATTCAAACCCCTGTAAATATAACTAATATAAACACGAGCGCACTAAATTTTGAAAAAGAAATTGAAAACATGTCCATGCACTCGGCCCCAGGTCCAGACTCATGGAATTCAATATTTATAAAGAAATGCAAAGTGCCGGTAGCACAGGCACTCAGTATAGTGTGGAGGAAGAGCTTGGACACGGGGGATATACCAGATGCACTTAAAGTAGCAGACATAGCCCCTCTACACAAGGGAGGGAGCAAAGCATTGGCAAAAAATTATAGACCAGTTGCACTAACATCGCACATCATAAAAGTATTTGAGAGAGTGATTAGGAGTCAGGTCACCAATTTCATGGAGACCAATGACCTTCACAACCCAGGCCAACATGGATTTCGAGCGGGAAGATCGTGCCTCTCACAGCAACTTGAGCACTACGACAAAGTCACTGAGGCATTAGAAGAGAAACGGAATGCTGATGTGATATACACGGACTTCGCAAAGGCTTTCGATAAATGTGACCATGGCGTGATAGCACACAAAATGAAGTCAATGGGAATAACCGGTAAAGTAGGACGCTGGATACTCAGTTTTCTGTCAAACAGGACTCAGCGAGTAACTGTCAACCATATAAAATCTAGTCCAAGTGCAGTGAAAAGCTCTGTACCTCAGGGTACAGTCCTTGCACCGCTGCTTTTCCTTATTCTCATATCAGATATAGACAAAAATACAAGTCACAGCTTCGTATCATCCTTTGCAGATGACACAAAAATCAGTATGAAAATTACCTCGGCTGAGGACATTGAAAAACTTCAAGCTGATATTAATAAAGCTTTCGACTGGGCATCAGAAAATAACATGATGTTTAACAGTGATAAATTCCAGGTACTCAGGTACGGTAAAAATGAGGACCTTAAACATAATACAGAGTACAAAACACAATCAAATGTACCCATAGTAGGAAAACAGCATGTAAAGGATTTGGGAATAATAATGTCTGACGACCTAACGTTTAAGGAGCATAACCAAGCAAATATTGCGACAGCCAGAAAAATGATAGGATGGATTACGAGAACTTTCAAATCCAGGGATCCCATCACAATGGTTGTACTCTTCAAGTCACTTGTGTTCTCCCGTCTTGAGTACTGCTCAGTACTCACTTCCCCCTTCAGAGCAGGAGAGATTGCTGAAATAGAGGGAATACAGAGAACATATACGGCACGCATAGACGCAATAAAGCACCTAAATTATTGGGATCGTCTCAAAGCCCTCCAAATGTACTCACTAGAAAGAAGACGAGAGAGATATCAAATAATATACACCTGGAAGATACTGGAGGGCCAAGTACCAAATCTACACAGTAAAATAACAACGTACTGGAGTGAACGACACGGAAGAAAATGTAGAATAGAACCAGTGAAGAGCAGAGGTGCCATAGGCACAACCAGAGAACACTGTATAAACATCAGAGGTCCGCGGTTGTTCAACGTCCTCCCAGCAAGCATAAGAAATATTGCCGGAACAACCGTGGACATTTTCAAGAGGAAACTAGATTTATTCCTCCAAGGAGTGCCGGACCAACCGGGCTGTGGTGGGTATGTGGGCCTGCGGGCCGCTCCAAGCAACAGCCTGGTGGACCAAACTCCCACAAGTCGAGCCTGGCCTCGGGCCGGGCATGGGGAGTAGAAGAACTCCCAGAACCCCATCAACCAGGTATCAACCAGGTTAACCATTAGGAAGCAGCCCGTAACAGCTGTCTAACTCCCAGGTACCTATTTACTGCTAGGTAACAGTAGCATCAAGGTGAAAGAAACTTTGCCCATTTGTTTCTGCCTGGTCCGGGAATCGAACCCGGGCCACAAGATTACGAGTACTGCACGCTGTCCACTCAGCTACCAAATCTCTAAATTTCACAGGCCTCCACTGTCAGTTCTTCCATGTTCATGGCTTTTCTTCTACTAAAATCATACCCACTGAGGGAATTTTCAGGGGAAAGCACCAAGTCATTACGACTATATAGCACTGGGAAGGGGTCAGGATGAGGATTTGGAATGGGACGGCGGAAAGGAATGGTGCCCAACCACTTGGATGGTCGGAGTTTGAAGCGAGACCGTCGCTCTACCGTCCATCCCATGTGGTTGGACAACGAATAATTGAATTATCAATATTTTTTGTTACAAAATAACCAGTTTTATCGTTAACGATAAAACGTATTTGTCATTGAAATTTTTTAAAGTTTGTACTTACTGTTGAAGGTGTACTGAAGGGCTCGCTTGTTGTAGCATTGTAGAGCACATATTGTCTCCGAGGATGCTGAGTACTTATGGGTAACTGGAGTCCAGTATTGTGAGAGGCACTCCGTTGCTACCCCAACCTGAACTTTAGTTTCCTGTGCGACCCCACGAAGGACGAGCACCACCAACACCCACACACAGCACGCCATAGTCGTCACCTGTCTCCAGTCTCCAAACATTAGTCTGAAGAAACAAATTAAAATTTGTAAAAAAAAACTCATACTTCTCGACAAAAAAATGATAAAAATTAAGGAATAATATGTCAGAATAAAATGCATAGTTACTACATGCGGATCAGAGAAGGATGATGAAGCAGCAAGAAGAGCAGCAGCAGCAGGAGCAGCATCAACAGCAGCTGCATACAAAAATAGCAGAAACAGCAGTAATTACACAGGGAGTTCAGCAGTAGATCCAGAATGTTGAACAAAAGCAGAAACAAGAACAGGAACACCAAAAACAGCAGCAGTAACAGCAACTCCAACAACAACATTGTTGGCAACGGAAACAATAGCATCAGCAAATATGGCTTCAACAGTAGCAACAGCAGCAGCAGCAAAATAAGAAGCGGAAGAAGTAGCAGGAACAACAACAACAACAACAATAAGACTAGCTGCAGGATCAGCCTCAACCAAGCCAACAGCAGCATCAGCAGCAGAAGAAGAAACCGAAATTGAAACAGCAACAACTGCTATAGAGGTAGCAACCAAAAGCAAATGCAACAGTTGTAGCTGCAGCAGCAATGAATAACATCAGCATCCTCGGCAACAACAGCAGCAGCAGAAGCTCAGTAGTAACAGAATTATTAACATAAGTATCAGAACAAACTAAAGCAGAAAACGCAAAACCATCAACACTGTCATCAGCATCAACAACAACAGCAGATGTAGGAACAGCAGCAGGAAAAGAAACAATAGTAACAACAGCAACAGGAGAAAAAGTAATATTAACAACAGCAGCAGGAGAAGAAATCACTTTCTCACCTTACACTGCGTCTCTCACACCAATGTGCAATCAAGCACTCACTTATACATATCAAGATGTCCATACACATCTCTGTTCTACGTCATGAGGGTCCTCGTCATCTATCTGGGTCCTTAAAATAAGGTAGGTACTCCTGCAGTCTTCCAATATCTGCTGCACCTGCAGTCTCCACCCAAATGCCTGTGAAGTTCCTCTATGCGGCTTCACACAAGAAACGTGTAGCTCCCCTACACTCGAAGTTCCATATTACCACTCGAAGTTCAGCTCCACACTCGAAGTTCAGCTCCACACTCGAAGTTCAGCTCCACACTCGAAGTTCAGCTCCACACTCGAAGTTCAGCTCCACACTCGAAGTTCAGCACCACACTCGAAGTTCAGCTCCACACTCGAAGTTCAGCACCACACTTGAAGTTCAGCTCCACACTCGAAGTTCAGCTCCACACTCGAAGTTCAGCTCCACACTAGAAGTTCAGCTCCACACTCGAAGTTCAGCACCACACTCGAAGTTCAGCTCCACACTTGAAGTTCAGCTCCACACTAGAAGTTCAGCTCCACACTAGAAGTTCAGCTCCACACTCGAAGTTCAGCTCCACACTAGAAGTTCAGCTCCACACTCGAAGTTCAGCACCACACTAGAAGTTCAGCTCCACACTAGAAGTTCAGCTCCACACTCGAAGTTCAGCACCACACTAGAAGTTCAGCTCCACACTAGAAGTTCAGCTCCACACTCGAAGTTCAGCTCCACACTCGAAGTTCAGCTCCACACTAGAAGTTCAGCTCCACACTCGAAGTTCAGCACCACACTAGAAGTTCAGCTCCACACTAGAAGTTCAGCTCCACACTCGAAGTTCAGCTCCACACTCGAAGTTCAGCTCCACACTAGAAGTTCAGCTCCACACTCGAAGTTCAGCACCACACTAGAAGTTCAGCTCCACACTCGAAGTTCAGCTCTACACGCGAAGCTCAGCTCCACACTCGAAGCTCAGCTCCACACTCGAAGTTCAGCTCCACACTCGAAGTTCAGCTCCACACTCGAAGTTCAGCTCTACACGCGAAGCTCAGCTCCACACGCGAAGTTCAGCTCCACACTCGAAGTTCAGCACATAATCTTCCTCAAACGCCAAGTTCCACCACAAACAAACACAAACCTGTAATTCCATTACCATGTCATAATAAAAATTTTCATAATTAAACATAAATAATAAACGTAAATATTTATTAACATTAACTATCGCCATCCGACGTCGCCCCCCGGCACTACCGGTCCTACTGTGGTGGGTCCTCCCCCATTCTGGACGAGTCCACATTGAAATCAGCCCACGACGGCCGCCCGGGGGCTCTGCCCTCCTCACTCACTCATTGACCTCCAGCAAGCGAGCATGTGTCGCTCTCGCCTTCACACTGCCTCATCATCTCTAACTCCTTATATACTCTTACTATCTTAATGGGAGCCGAGCGGACAGCACGCTGGACTTGTGATCCTGAGGTCCTGGGTTCGATCCCAGGCGCCGGCGAGAAACATTGGGCAGAGTTTCTTTCACCCTATGCCCCTGTTACCTAGCAGTAAAATAGGTACCTGGGTGTTAGTCAGCTGTCACGGGCTGCTTCCTGGGGGTGGAGGCCTGGTCGAGGACCGGGCCGCGGGGACACTAAAGCCCCGAAATCATCTCAAGATAACCTCAAGAAGATAACCTTTATTAAATATTTAACTTATGTGCATGTTCCTGCGATCGCTGTCAGAAATTTCCGATACCCCAAATACTAACCCTTGACACAATAAGATAAGATACGTTGTGCAAGTTACTAATCTAACTAACCCTAACAGAAGTTCTAAAACATGCTAAAGACGATTGCATCAGCCGCCACATGTACGCGGTGACTATTCTTTTGCCTAGCACTTGATAGAAACTCCGTCTTCAATCTGCTTTTATTTGCAATTGTTTTCTTAGATAGAGTTTAAGCAATGTTCATAGGAATCGAGAAGAATAAATTCATATATAAATTAGCCTTTACTTCCTTTCATTCGTAAATTTGCAACGAAAAATAGTGCCGTAACTATGAGCTGATGAAGAGGAGGCGCTGCCCAACGAGGAGGGGGTGGGGGGAGGGGAGTGAGGTGCTGAGTATCTGGGGAGAGAGGAGACGCATCACAATGCTCTCCAGATAGATGCCGTATCTTTGCTTATAACCGCAGAATTGTCTCCTTCGGAGGTGCAAATTGTGCAGCAGAATCGTGCCATTTAATGGATTACCATATATGAAGCTGTCCATTCTCCAAGTATATCTTCCGGGTGTATCATATTTGATTTCCTTGCTGTGAGGTCCTAACATTGAAATTTCAACCGGGTTATGAGGCATAATTAACAACAAACCCCAGTAAGCCTCTCTCCCTTTCACTAGGTGTCATTTCCTGTGTTATAATGCTAATATAGTAGGCTGTTGTAGTTGGTATATTGTATTACCCCAGCAGATGTACGTTTGCGACGTGAGAGAGGGTTCTACCGGTTCCAACACGTTGGAGTTCAGGGACTGAGTACAGGACGCAGAGACCACGGAGCCAGCATTTACTGCATAACACAACTGACAACTCTCGTGTTATTGCTGGGCGAGGAGGAAATATTCAGTCCAGCTAAGCTGAAGTTTTATATAACTAATCTCAACCATTGTAGTGTAGTTTACTAACTCTTTAACCCCTCATTTATTAATGAATATCACTATTGAAATTATTAAACATTTATATGTATTAGGTAGTCTTAGCATTATTAGGTCTACCCCCCAAAAAGTGTGCGGGGGGGGGGGGGGGAAATAATCCAATTAACCTTTGAAGTTTTTACAGATCACTTCTCTAATTTTATTTAAACCAATTATTTAATTCATGATCATATCAGATTATATGTTGGAGAATTTTCCCCCACAATCGCTGGGCACACTATCAAATATTAATAAGCAGCCTATCAACTAATTAAGTGCACTTACCACAGAAATGATGAAGGACGACACTTACCCATTACGCCCTGAATATGGTGCTCTAACAGGTCGTCCACAAAAATCATTTGGGCCTGTTTCTCAACGCTTCTCACAGTCCTAACTTGAGTCTATGATGTCGCCTGGCAGGCTTCACACAAAAACATCTGGTTATTTTCATCCACTCGAGGATATTTTACATTAGAGTCCACACAGGACACACCCATCATGCAGACTTCAGGTCGTCACTAATATCTTCATAATCACTGAGAAATGACGTACGTCGCGTCCTCAGCAGCTTCGTCACCATTGTGTACACAGTAGCCTTCATTCAAACATTTTATTAAAACAACGATATTCCAAGGAGAAAGTGACATACGTCCATTCCAGACAACTGTAGCAACTCAAGTGACGCGTTAAGACGTCCCTCGGTGTCACGTCACGTCACAAAATGTTGACATCTCATATTGACTATCTTTAATGAGATGCTTGTTCTCTGCTTATATTCTTTTAAGTCATAATATACTGAGGTTTCCTCAATTGACTTCCTTCCTCTGACTCCTACTCTAGTGGTGATGGGCAGAATAACTCACATCTGGCAGATCCTCGCAGCTAGGCTACCTGGGGTTCATAACACATGGCAGCAACAGTAACATAGGCACGGCAACAACAGTAACATCAGCACGGCAGCAACAGTAACATCAGCACGGCAGCAACAGTAACATCAGCACGGCAGCAACAGTAACATCAGCACGGCAGCAACAGTAACATCAGCACGGCAGCAACAGTAACATCAGCACGGCAGCAACAGTAACATCAGCACGGCAGCAACAGTAACATCAGCACGGCAGCAACAGTAACATCAGCACGGCAACAACAGTAACATAGGCACGGCAGCAACAGTAACATCAGAACGGCAGCAACAGTAACATCAGCACGGCAGCAACAAAAACATCAGCACGGCAGCAACAGTAAAATCAGCACGGCAGCAACAGTAACATCAGCACGGCAGCAACAGTAACATCAGCACGGCAGCAACAGTAACATCAGCACGGCAGCAACAGTAACATCAGCACGGCAGCAACAGTAACATCAGCACGGCAGCAACAGTAACATCAGCACGGCAGCAACAGTAACATAGGCACAGCAGCAACAGTAACATCAGCACGGCAGCAACAGTAACATCAGCACGGCAGCAACAGTAACATCAGCACGGCAGCAACAGTAACATCAGCACGGCAGCAACAGTAACATCAGCACGGCAGCAACAGTAACATCAGCACGGCAACAACAGTAACATCAGCACGGCAGCAACAGTAACATCAGAACGGCAGCAACAGTAACATCAGCACGGCAGCAACAAAAACATCCGCACGGCAGCAACAGTAAAATCAGCACGGCAGCAACAGTAACATCAGCACGGCAGCAACAGTAACATCAGCACGGCAGCAACAGTAACATCAGCACGGCAGCAACAGTAACATCAGCACGGCAGCAACAGTAACATCAGCACGGCAGCAACAGTACCATCAGCACGGCAGCAACAGTAACATAGGCACAGCAGCAACAGTAACATCAGCACGGCAGCAACAGTAACATCAGCACGGCAGCAACAGTAACATCAGCATGGCAGCAACAGTAACATCAGCACGGCAGCAACAGTAACATCAGCACGGCAGCAACAGTAACATCAGCACGGCAGCAACAGTAACATGGGCACGGCAGCAACAGTAACATAGGCACGGCAGCAACAATAACATCAGCACGGCAGCAACAGTAACATCAGCACGGCAGCAACAGTAACATCAGCACGGCAGCAACAGTAACATAGGCACGGCAGCAACAGTAACATGGGCACGGCAGCAAAAGTAACATAGGCACGGCAGCAACAGTAACATCAGCACGGCAGCAACAGTAACGGCAGCAACAGTAACGACTGTTGCACGGCTGCAACAGTAACATCAGCACGGCAGCAACAGTAACATAGGCACGGCAGCAACAGTAACATAGGCACGGCAGCAACAGTAACATAGGCACGGCAGCAACAGTAACATCAGCAGGGCAGCAACAGTAACATCAGCACGGCAGCAACAGCACGGCAGCAACAGTAACGACTGTTGCACGGCAGCAACAGTAACATCAGCACGGCAGCAACAGTAACATAGGCACGGCAGCAACAGTAACATAGGCACGGCAGCAACAGTACGATCAGCACGGCAGCAACAGTAACATCAGCATGGCAGCAACAGTAACATCAGCACGGCAGCAACAGTAAAATGGGCACGGCAGCAACAGTAACACCAGCACGGCAGCAACAGTAACACCAGCACGGCAGCAACAGTAACATGGGCACGGCAGCAACAGTACCATCAGCACGGCAGCAACAGTAACATCAGCACGGCAGCAACAGTAACATCAGCACGGCAGCAACAGTAACATCAGCACGGCAGCAACAGTATCATCAGCACGGCAGCAACAGTAACATCAGCATGGCAGCAACAGTAACGTCAGCACGGCAGCAACAGTAACATGGGCACGGCAGCAACAGTAACATCAGCACGGCAGCAACAGTAACATCAGCACGGCAGCAACAGTAACATCAGCACGGCAGCAACAGTAACATCAGCACGGCAGCAACAGTAACATGGGCACAGCAGCAACAGTAACATCAGCACGGCAGCCACAGTAACATCAGCACGTCAGCAACAGTATCATCAGCACGTCAGCCACAGTAACATCAGCACGGCAGCAACAGTAACATCAGCATGGCAGCAACAGTAACATGGGCACGGCAGCAACAGTAACATAGGCACGGCAGCAACAGTAACATAGGCACGGCAACATCTGTAACATCAGCACGGCAGCAACAGTAACATCAGCACGGCAGGAACAGTAACATCAGCACGGCAGCAACAGTACCATCAGCACGGCAGCAACAGTAACATCAGCACGGCAGCAACAATAACATCAGCACGGCAGCAACAGTAACATCAGCGCGGCAGCAACAGTAACATCAGCGTGGCAGCAACAGTAACATCAGCACGGCAGCAACAATAACATCAGCACGGCAGCAACAGTAACATCAGCATGACAGCATCTGTAACATCAGCACGGCAGCAACAGTAACATCAGCACGGCAGGAACAGTAACATCAGCATGGCAGCAACAGTAACATCAGCATGGCAGCATCTGCAACATCAGCACGGCAGCAACAGTAACATCAGCATGGCAGGAACAGTAACATCAGCATGACAGCATCTGTAACATCAGCACGGCAGCAACAGTAACATCAGCACGGCAGGAACAGTAACATCAGCACTATAGCATCAGTAACATCAGCACGGCAGCAACAATAACATCAGCACGGCAGGAACAGTAACATCAGCATGACAGCATCTGTAACATCAGCACGGCAGCAACAGTAACATCAGCACGGCAGGAACAGTAACATCAGCACGGTAGCATCAGTAACAACAGCACGGCAGCAACAGTAACATCAGCACGGCAGGAACAGTAACATCAGCACGGTAGCATCAGTAACATCAGCACGGCAGCACCAATTGCATCAACACGGCCATCAATACATTCGATATAACAAACAGTCACTGAGAAGAGTGTCGACGAAATGCATGCAGACTTTGTTCTGCAAGCCACTTGGGAATCTCCACCAGCAGACTTTAATATTATTGATTTTTGAAGGAAAAAAGAACCAGACATGTCCTCATCTGCTACATAACATTGCACAGATGCATATAGAAGCAAACTTGGCATCCGACAGCTTCACATACTTCACAGATGGATCAGCAGACCAGCAGGGACAAGAAACCGGAGCTGCAGTTAAAGCAGGAAACTCTGTAAATAGTTCGAGGCTCTCAAATGGGTGTTCGACTTTACAAAGAGAGATGGTAGCCATTCAAAAGGCTTTGGAACATGCTCTTGCTGAACACCAACAACATGTTATCATACATGCAGATTCGAGAACCGCCATTGAAACCTTGCAACAAGAACACATATGTGATAACATACATCTGATCACAAATGTCGTATCTTAAATGCAAACACTCAAACGACAAGGCCGACAGGTACTTATCAACTGGGTGCCAAGTCATGTGGGAATAATAGGAAATGACATTGCAGACGAAGCTGCAAAACTTGCAACTAAGAGAAGAAATGTAGACATCTACATACCACAGAGTCTATCAGATTAAGAAAGTAATTAGAAACAGAGCAATGCAAAAGATGTACAGTGACCACAACACAGCAGTTGCAACATCAGGATCTGCGGGTTGGTACAAGAATTCAACCAACTACGAACAACTTAGTTTGATGAAAGGAAGCATTAGAACAACAGAAGTACACTTACATCGCATCAGGCTTGGATACCCATGTGCATGGGAAATAGATTTACAGGTTCTGGAAGATGAGAGGAAATGTTAACAATGTGGAGAAATGCCCAACAGACCACTGGAACATTATGTAACACAGTGCACAGTTACAAACCCATTAAGATTTCAACTTAGATTCAACAGAGCAGAAGAACTTGTTAAACACATATGGCAAAATCTTACTGAAGCGACCATACGAGTCATACTCATACTCCGCCCAAGTAAAACAGAAACAAGCAACACTTAGTGGGCCAGCCTGAGGCTTAGGGCCCGCGCAGGAATATATCGGAAAAAACAAAAAATCAACACAGCAGCATCAATAACATCGGCACGGAAGTAGCAATAACATCAGCACGGCAGCAACAGTAACATCAGCACGGTAGCAACAATGAAATCGGCACGACAGCACGAGCAACATCAGCACGGTAGCAATATCAACATCGGCAAGGCAGCAACAGTAACCTCAGCATGGCAGCAACAGTAACCCCAGCACGGCAGCAACAGTAACATCAGAAAGGCAGCAACAGCAACAATAACATCAGCACGGCAGCAACAGTAATATCAGCACGGCAGCAACAGTAACCTCAGCACGGCAGCAACAGTAACATCAGCATGGCAGCAACAGTAACATCAGCACGGCAGCAACAGTAACATCAGCACGGCAGCAACAATAACATCAGCACGGCAGCAACAGTAACATTAGCACGATAGCAACAGTAACATCAGCATGGCAACAACAGCAACAATAACCTCAGCACGCCAGCAACAGTAACATCAGAATGACAGCAACTATAACATCAGTATGACAGCAACAGTAACATCGGGACGGCAGCAACAGTAACATCGGGACGGCAGCAACAGTAATATCAGCACGTCAGCAACAGTAACCTCAGCATGGCAGCAACAATAACATCAGCACTGCAGCAACAGTAACATCGGCACGTCAGCAACAGTAACATCAGGACGGCATCAACAGCAGCATGACAGGAGCAATACCATCAGCACGGCAGCAACAATAACATCAACACGGCAGCAACAGAAACATCGGCACGGCAGCATCAGTAACATCAGGACGGCATCAACAGTAACCTCAGCACGGCAGCAACAGAAACATCAGCACGGCAGCAACAATAACATCAACACGGCAGCAACAGAAACATCGGCACGGCAGCAACAGTAACATCAGGACGGAATCAACAGTAACCTCAGCACGGTAGCAACAGTAACATCAGTACGGCAGCAACAGCAGCATGGCAGGAGCAATACCATCAGCACGGCAGCAACAATAACATCAACACGGCAGCAACAGAAACATCGGCACGGCAGCATCAGTAACAATGGTACGGCAGCATAAGTAACAACGGTACGGCAGCATCAGTAACATAGACACTGAAGCAGCAGAAGCAAAGAGCAAAGATAAATAGGACACACTCAACGAGTCAACCTTCAACCTCGAGGGCGGTGACACCCCGCGAAGACCCCGGCCACCCTGACAAGACCACTAAAACAATACAGTCCAGGACCTATTAGACTCCTAGAGGGCACGGTGGCGACTTCCAAGCAGGCGACAGGGATGCAAGTATTCTGCAGAATTTAGTAAACACGCAGGTGGATAGACCCACAGTCCCTCTAAATACCCTTCATGGTATTTGGAGAGAGAAGACGATATGGACAGGGGCAAGCTCATTAGCCTATACATCTACCCTTTGCCCCACCCAAGAAGGACCTCCGCCCAGAGGGGGATCCTGCCAAAATTATGAGTAGTGAGGTCCTCTACGACAACACGACCTACGCCGAACCCGAGGATGTGGAGATCACATTTGTGAAACCGATCTACATGACCCTGGAGTACCTAAATGAAAAAAAGGTCATATCCAGTCAAGTTGGGTACGGTTCCAGATTAAATGGGACTTCAGGTTTCCCCTTCTTTTCGACAGGCCTCGGTTCCTGCCGGCAGTAAACGGGTCTTAAAAGTCATAAATGAGAACCCATGTAAAGTCTTTAATGTTTCTCTATGCCTTCCTGCTAAAGGCTTCCCACACAAAGGTACTCGGCAAACCAGAGGTTGGCCGGAGAACAGAATAGGAGCAGCACTGTGGAAGAATTCCAAAGAACCTTACTTTGAGGTGTTTTCGGGGGCGTAGCGTTCACGCGGCCTGGTCGTCGATCTCCAACCAGTCCTCGTTGCTGGACTGGTCAACCAGGCTGTTGGACGCGGCTGCTCGCAGCCTGACCTATGAATCACAGCCTGGTTGATCAGGTATCCTTTTGAGGTGATTATCGAGTTCTCTTTTGAACAATGGGGGGTCGGCCTGTTATGTCCCTTATGTGTAGTGGAAGCGTGTTGAACAGTCTCGGGCCTCTGATATTGATAGAGTTCTCTCTCAGAGTACCTGTTGCACCTCTGCTCTTCAACGGGGGTATTCTGCACATCCTGCCATGCCTTCTGGTCTCATGTGATGTTATTTCTGTGTGCAGTTTGGGACCAGCCCCTCTACTATTTTCCACGTGTAAATTATTATGTACATCTCCCGCCTGCGCTCAAGAGAATAGAGATTTAGGCTCTTTAGTCGGTCCCAGTAGTTAAGATGTTTTACTGAGTGGATTCTAGCAGTAAAGGATCTCTGCACGCTCTCCAGGTCAGCAATTTTTCTGACTTTGAAAGGGGCTGTTATTGTGCAGCAGTATTCCACTCAAGAGAGCACTAGTGTCTTGAAAAGTATCATCATCGGAATAGCATCTCTAGTGTGAAAGGTTCCTGTTATCCAACCTGTCATTTTTCTTGCAGTTGTGACGGCTACATTGTTGTGTTCTCTGAAGGTAAGGTATACCGACATGAGTACACCCAAATCCTTTACATTGCCTTTTCGTTCTATGTTATGATTTAACTGAGTTTTGAATGTGGTTTCCGTTTTTATATTTTAATTTTTTTCGTAGTGCATAAGCTGGAACTTATGTTCGTTAAACACCATATTATTTTCTGTAGCCCATAGAAAGACCTGATTTACATCTGATTGGAAGTTTGCCATGTCTTCTATGTTATCTACTTTCAAAAAAATCCTAGTGTCATATGCAGAGGATGATACATTACTATAGGTTGAGTCCTTGTCAAGAACACCAAACAAAAACAAAGCAAGGTAACCCATGCAAACTACCTTAATAGAGTCTGATGACCCGATCAAGCCAGGTCTCACGGAGGTACACTGACTTCATCACCAATCCACAATAAGGAACTATACAGAACCTGAAGGATGCAGTGGCTAGAGCACTAGATCCTGAGCAACCAGAAGCAGTCTGGGTGCCAGTACCTATATCAGTACTCCTCAACCCAGACAATAACGAAATCCAGATAGTAGAAACACAGGCTCCCCTAACCTCCCCCCCCCCTCCACCAATACACACAGCCACAGAGGAAGAACTGACAAGGCAGAAGTGAGGGCCAAGTACGAGGAAACCAAAGTAATTAGGTAGACAGAAACCTGCAAACAGAACGGCCCAGGGGAGATCCAAGAACAGAGCCAACAAGACTGGTCGAAGGAAACCAGGGACGGTGTTTAACAGAGAACGGATGAGGGAACACAAGTCAGACAGAGCAGGCAGAATAAGAACAAATCCTGTGCCCCTCTTCAGAGAGACAGGACAGAAGCGCGGGTAAACAATGGAGGTAAGGGTTTTCAAGACAGAAACCAAGAGGGGAAAATATCCACAATGGAGGGCGACAGAAGAACAACGACAACGCCCAAAACTACAACGGGGGAGGTCAAAAGAACTTCAACCAGAACAACGGCTGGAGGTACTAAGGGAGGCGCAGGAACAACAACAACAACAACAGGCAGAACCCCCTTCATCAGGGGCGGGTTCAATACAGACAGAGGCCATCGAAGACAGGGCAGAGGGTGGAACGATGGCGTGTCGAGAAATTTCGGCAACAGAGGGCAAGGGGACAGAGGCATGAACAAGTAAAAGAGATGGTGATCTTAGAGGAAACCTTGACCCAGAATGAAAGACAACTTCTGGGAAGATGTCTGACCTTTGTGGCAGGGCCACTAGCAGAATGGAAGAAACTACAATCAAATATTTGAGTAAACAGCTTCAGAACAACATAAAGTAAAGCTGAAGTAAACCGAAATCAAGACCAGCAAGGGCAAAGCAAACTAAACAATATTCAGAACCCTCCCTTTCGTTGAGGTATCTTCATCCAAACAGGGGAGGGGGGGAAGGACAACGACCTACAACATGAAGGGCCTCAATACGGTAATACAGAATCTGAAGACGGACCTAGAGCGTGTGGTGAAAAATAGGAAAGTCAGCAACGAACCGAAGGAGGAGAGGGAAGCCTAGGCGATCTTGAATGGGAGATCAGACATAATGAAAAGCTCCCAGACAAGGGCAGGGCAGTGGGAGTTTGTAAAACGAAAACCTACAAGAAAGAGATGGAACGTCAGTTAGCAGATGGGGAAACATACCACAAGATCCTCAACAGCGAAGCAGCACTGAAAAATACCCAAACGAGGAGCAGAAGGTTAGTCCTAAAGACTTTTGAAAATAGGAGGGATGGTAAGGGCGGCCTAATCCAGGCGGCAGCTAGGGATTTTTACATAGCATTCCAGTCGATAATACCCCATGCTCTACCTCCTCCCAAAGATCCATAAATCAATCCAAGCAGATGTGGGAACATGGCAGGGAAGACCAGTACTCAGCGGATGCAGAGCCCCTATGAGACCTGTGGACTGAAACTGTACAGCATTCTTGAACCCCCTCCTCAAACTCCTGCCCAAAAGGTTAGGAGACACTATGGATTTCCTAAACAAGGTAAACCAGGTGAACGAGGAACGAGGCTCTGTACCTGAAGATATAATTTTTTTTCTATTGATGTAGTCTCCTTCTATCCGAGCATTCCACAGAGAGAAGTCCCAAAAACAGGTGCAGCATTCTTCGAAGAAAACAAATACTCGATCACAACGGACCTACAGGAAGCATGAGTCGGGAGGTCGTCGTCGAAGGAACTACTTGAAGAAGCCATTCTCCGTGTGATGAGAGACACCATCCTGGAGTTCAACGGAACAACGTATCACCAGACAAAAGGGACGACGATAGGGGCCTCAAATAGTGTGGCGAGTGCTGAAATTTTCGTTCACGTCGCCTTTGAACGGAAGAGAATGCAGAGAGAAGACAGCCATTAGTGTATTTCAGAGATATTAACGATATTTTCAGAGTGATGACGGGTGGAGAAGATCGCCTACAAATCTTCTTCACATGGGCCAATTCGGCCCAAGGCAACCTGAAATTCACATTGGAGAGAAGCAGCTTAGTAATTCACTTCTTAGACACGACAGTGTATGTGGGAGAGGTAGACCGACTCCTCCACACAAAAGTATTCTATAAACCAACGAATCTCCACTCATACCCGAGGTTCGACCCGAACCACCCACTAGCCTTAAAAGAATCCTTACCCTGTTCTCTAGGTATTCGCCTAAAGAGAATCAGTAGCAAGGTAGGGACTTTGCAGCCCCAGCTAAAGGACGTATGGCAGATGTTTAGGGACCGCGGCTATCCGGAGGAGATAATGCAGTCAGCATGAAAGAAACTCAGCACTAAAAGAGTTACTCTTAGAGCTACTCTTACCAGCAGCACCACAAACGGACGAGAAGAGATGGATCCTGCTGCCCCTTTTCTTACCAGGACTTGCAGGCCCCCCCCCCCTCCCTTTTCAAGGACAAAATGACAGGGGTATGGGAATGGCTCAAGGACAACTACGAGGAACACCCATCCTGGAGCTGCCTTGCACCAGTCCCTCCCTATGACAACATGGGAACAAGGCAATTCCTTGAAGCACCACTTTTTAAGGGCGACCTTAAGAAAAGTAACTTAACTCCTAGACTGAAACTTGCATTGGAACCGAACAACCCTAACCTAATCTTGAGAGTGCCAAACTATGACAAACCGAACGGACAAGTAGAGCCTAACCTAACCTATCCAGCATAACCAATAGGAGGATGGAGTATGCAGACATGAGAAGAGGTTAAGGAGGGCCCACCGCAAAAAAATCCATCTAAATAGCCCACAGGTATAGAGAGCGGTTAAGAAGGATCGCACATGTACCCGAAATCAAACGCCCTTTGGGTGACTCTGTGTAGTGTATTTAATTAATGTAGAGCACTGAGTGCAGTCAATTACTGAAGTCAAGCATGGCTCTGGAATCTCAGTGGGAGCAGTGACATTGGTCATTACGACTTGTGGCTTTTGTTTAGGCCACTGGTGACTAGCCACTGAGGCTCATGGAACAACCCGTTCTCGCAAATTTAATAAGTCAATATTGACTTATTAAATATGTGCATAGGTGACATACTTAACATAATAGTTTCCCTTAAAAAGCTTCATAGAAAACACCGACCTTACCTAACCTACTTAGTATGTTAAGATAAGCATCTTATTGCTTCGTAATTACAATAATTACCTAACCTATAATAGGTATAGGTTAAGTAATAATTGTAATTACGAAGCAATAAGATGCTTATCTTAAGATACTAACAAGGTTAGGGAAGGTCGGTGTTTTCTATGAATCTTTTTAAGGGAAACTATTATGTTTAGTATATCACCTATGCACGTAGTTAATAAGTCAATATTGACTTTACGAATTTGCGAGAACGGGTTGCAACGAACCACATCTCGGCTTTAGATAATTGTTTTAATGTCAGTACTCTAGACAAATAGTCAGCTGGGGTCTCCTTAGTTGGGACATATCAAAGTTTGTATCCAGCTGACAAGTCGCTGATTTCTTTGACGTGGTTACTAATGAAGGGTGTTTTGCTATTGATGGGAACCCATTGTAGTATATCTTCCTTATCTGACAACACCACAGTTTTTTCAATGTGGATGTTTGTTAATGTTTTGGTGAGATAATGAACCAACCTCATCCTTAGTCGTAAGGCTGTTAATTCTAACTATGGCAAGAACAGGTTTTTTTTTATCGGTGCCACCCTTGCTCTAGAGGTGAGCAAATTTGTTTGCCTCTTGGTGACCGAATAAGCAACAGTTCCATAGGCTCGCTCTGAGATGACACAAAACACATGCAGGTCTATTTTTTTGGTCTTGATTGGCAGTTGATCGAGAGAATTTAATTGCTTCAATGGCATATAGATCCTTTAGTAACCCCTGTCATTTTTCTTGGAGTTTAGGAGTCAAGTGATCATCCCTGCCTATTTCCTCCATCCAGCATTCCTGCACCAACAAGGGGTCGAAGAATTTGCCGGCATGGGAGAGCTAAGTTAATCAGTTTGTGTTACCTATCCAACACCTAGTACGATCATTTGAGGCACTTGGTAGTCGGGAAATTCTGATTTTATTAAATTGTTTAGTTTATTATTCTTTGGAGCCCAAGATTGAAGAGGCCTATTGGCTCCCAGTAACTCTGTATTAGCTTCATGGTTGATATTTAGAAGCTCATTTTCATTGCAAGTAGTCTCTTGGAAGTTGTTAACATACAGATTGCTGCTAATTTCGGTCTTGTAGGGGCTATTGGACTTTTTCATGTCCATGTCTAAAATAGACTGGTTTTTCATGTGCGTGTCTTCTCAAAAACGGAGAAGCAGTTCCAAACAGAACTTAAGCCATTCTGTACAAATGTGATCTCATCAAATCATCCTTATTAGAATCATTAGGATCCTTTACTCAAACAAATTTTGTATAGTTTCTGTCCTCTTGAAGGCCTTCCCTAAGGAATGCCTTGCTGATGTCTGCCAGATTTGAATAAACACGTTTGTGGATTTTCAATGTCACAACATAAAGTCTTTTTGGTTAGGCTAGGGCCAGTTTGAAGGCAGTCATTCAACGAGACTCTATTCTATTTTCCCTTAGCACTACAGTTAAAGACTATATAAAGGTTCTTAATACTGCTTGGAGGGGAAAATAGTTTTTGCACAACTTATGTAAATTTGTTTGTATTTGCTGCTGCATTATTTCATGGAAGAGTTTTAGGTGCTCAGGAGTAGTAGGGATGACAGTCTGAACACGAACTTTAGTTTTTAGGTCCATTCGCGTTTAAATTGTCGGGTTTCCAGGTAAATTTTGGCATTCACATTTAGACTGCGGGGTTTAGGGGTAAATTTTTCCATTTGTCACCAAGTAGTTGAGTTTCCCGATAAAAATTTTCAGAGTTTCACTTACTGCTGTTTCACACCCCGTTTTATAAAAATATATCAGTGATCATATAATCATAGAATTTTGTTAAGAAATCTAATAGAAAAATTCATGGGGCAAAGTTCACTCCTGTCTTAGTAAAAATAAACTCTATGGTCAATTTTCTTTTTTTTAGGGGGAGGGGGATCACTTATTTGAAGTTAAAGAGTTCTTATGGGGAAAATTCAAACCAAAAATCATTCATACGTTCTTAAAGAGTTCTTATTGAGGAAATTCAAATTTTTTCAGAGTTCAGTTTCATGAAAATATTTCAGAGTTCATATAATCATAGAAGTTTACTTACGAGTTTAAGCCCAAAATATCTGAAAAGACCATTTTCAGAGAATATTGTCATAACAGTTTTGTTAAGGAAAATAGACATCATAGCAGTAAGTTCTTGATTTTATATCCATTTACAGCTGTTTCACCTGTAAAAGATCCAAAATATTCAGAGATCATTTGAAGACCAATGTTCTTCAGAGCCCTGTAAGTAAGTAATTATCAAAAGAAGGCACCAAACCGGGAAGGCTATGTAGCACCATCAAATTTGCGGAATAATCAGAGGGCGCTAAATATCACCAAGGATGCCAATACGAGAACAAAAACGCATAAGGCGAACGATATCAAAAGTATCCGAGTCACCAAGAATTCTATTGAGGGATAGGTAACCGCGAGGGGCGGTCGAAAAGCATGACACACATTCGTCCTTGAAGTCAGGACATTCAAGAAGGACATGCAAGACCGTAAGAGGGACAATGCAGTAAGGACAATAAGGAGCAGGGCTGCGCTCCAAGGGACCATGGGTTAAGCGAGTATGGCCAATATGCAACCTCGCCAGAGCCGTTTGCCATCGCCAGTTACGGTGGTAGGAGGACGGCCACGAGGAAAAAACATTATTTAAGAGTATGTAGTTTGTTACCAGTAACAGACGACCAAGAAGCCTGCCAACGGGTAAGGATGGAGGAATGGATAACTGGGTAAAAGTCAGAATATGGAATAACTTTACGAGAGATGGGACAAGAGCGGACAGCTTCCTTGGCGGCAGCATCCGCACGTTCATTTAAAGACACACCAATATGGCTGGAAACCCAACGAAACTCAACCGACTTAAATTTACTGTGAACAAGAAACAGCCAATGCTGGATCTCGACAACTACTGGATGAACCGGATTAAAGGACCCGAGAGCCATGAGGGCACTACGAGAGTCAAAAGCAACTACAAAGGAGGACTGACAGCAAGAAAGCAGGAGACGAAGAGCATAGAAAATAGCATAAAGCTCCGCTGTGAAGATGCTAGTCTCCGGAGGTAAGCGACACATATAAGTGCGATCAGGAAAAACAACAGAGTAGCCAACACCGTCCGCAGACTTAGACCCATCGGTGAAGACAGAAACGAAGCGGGAGTGAAAAGAAAAGTGCTCAAGGAAAAGGCATTTTAGAACCGTAGGAGGGGTAAAAGCTTTAGTGATGCGGGTCAAGGATGTACAAAACTGCAGAAGGGAGGACTCTCCACGGGGGCAAAGAAGGAACAACACGAGGAGAAACATTAGAAACACGAACGGAAAGAGAATTCTGTAAGCGAGATAACAGGACAGAAAGAGGGAGGTGGTGAAGAGGAACAGGAACTGCAGGAGGGGTTAAAGTTAAAAAACGACAGAGGCGAGAGGAAGGATGTTGCAAGGACCGCGCAAGATAGCGAAGACAGTATCGATCACGGCGGTCCTGGAGAGACAGGAAGCCAGTGTCAACATACAAGCTAAGGATGGGAGTCGAACGAAAGGCACCAGAACTGAGGCGCAACCCAGTATGGTGCAAAGCATCACGACGGCGAAGAGTAGAAGGAGAAGCAGACGAGTAAGCAGGGCAACCATAATCGAGCTTAGACAGGACGAGAGAGGAATGTAAAGCAAGGAGAGTGCGCCTATCTGCTCCCCAAGAAGTATGGGACAATACCCGAAGGAGGGTAAGAGCCTTAGAGCACTCAACACGGAGGTAAGGGATATGGGGAGACCAAGACAAACGAGTGTCAAGGAATAACCCCAAATGCTTTGCGGAATCTTTGTACTCAAGGGGATGACCATAAAGTGAATAAGAGGGACGAAGAACGACCTGTTTCCGAGTAAAAGACATGGCACAAGTCTTAGAAGTAGAGAACTTGAAGCCATGATCGGTGGCCCAAGACGACACGGCATCAATCGCAAGTTGAAACCGGCGCTGAAGGAGAGGCGAATCATCACCCTGACAGCAAAGGGTAAGATCATTGACATAGAGAGCGGAGAAGACACCTGAAGGAAGAGAGGAAAGAAGACCATTGAGGGCAACCAGAAAAAGAGTAGTGCTCTGAACACTACCCTGGGGCACACCTTCATAATGCTGAAAAGAGGCAGAGAGAGCGGTACCAAGGTGCACCCGAAAGGAACGACGAGAGAGGAAGCTGCGGAGAAAGAGAGGGAGATGACCACGAAGGCCAAAAGAATGAAGCTGGGATAGAATATGATAATGGCAGGTGGTGTCGTAAGCCTTTTCCAGGTCAAAAAGGACGGCGGCAACTGAGGTCCTCGAAGCGAAAGCAGTACGAATATAGACCTCCAAGTTCACCAAGACATCTGTCGTGCTGCGGCACTTGCGGAAACCAAATTGAGAAGGGGAGAGGAGGTGATGGTGTTCCAGGAACCACATCAGACGAACGTTAACCATACGTTCAAAGAGTTTGCAGACACAACTTGTGAGGGCAATAGGGCGAAAGTCCTTAGGGGAAGTTCCCAGAGACCCCGGTTTGCGAACAGGGAGGACAACGGCATCGAGCCAGTCCTCAGGGACTGACGACGACTCCCAGATCCCATTATACAGACTCAGTAAATACTGAGATGTGCACGGAGGGAGATGGCGAAGCATCTCATAATGAATACCATCGAATCCCGCCGCTGTAGAAATCTAAAGGACGAGACTCAAGGACAGGTTTACGAAGAAGGAAAGATTGGGGAAGATGAAGACCAGAGCTAACGGAAGAAAAGTGGGAATCCAGTTTGGTAGCGACATGCAACGGGTCCGCCACAAGAGTACCACGGAGGTGAAGGACCGGTGAAACATCGGGAACGAACTTACCCGCTATCTTGCGGATACGCTTCCAGATCTGTGGCAGGGGAGTTTCGGATGTAATTGTTGAGACATAAGATGCCCAACATTCATGTTTAGCTGTATGGATGGCCCTATGGGCCACCGCACTCGCTTTCCAAAAGAAAAAAGAATCGGCCGTCTGCCGACGGCGGTGCCTCTTCCAGGCTGCACGCTTACAGCCGACAGCCCGAGCACAGTCTGCATTCCACCAGGGAACGCACTTCCGCGGACCCCTAGAGGAAGAGCGAGGAATAGAGCGGAGGGCAGCATCGAAGACAGTGTCATGAAAAAGGAGGAGAGCGCAAGGGAGAGGTCAGAGAGAGCAGCACTGACGGTAAATAAGTTCCAGTCCGCTTTAGCAAACTGCCACCTCGGGAAGGAGAGGGAAGGACGAAAAGAGAAAAAGGCAACAAGGATGGGGAAATGGTCACTGCCATGGAGTTCATCAAGAACCTGCCACGTGAAATCTAAGAAAAGAGAAGAAGAGCAAAGAGAAAGATCAAGACAGGAAAGGGTGAGAGTCCGAGAGTTCAAATGAGTGGGCTCACCAGAATTCAGAAGAGACAGGGAAGAAGAGAGGATAAACGGCCTAAGAAGGCGACCTCGGGTATTCGTCAGAACATCACCCCAAAGAGAATGACGACAATTGAAATCACCCAGCAGGAGCACAGGCTCTGGCAAGGAGTTCAGGAGGTGTGTCAGATCAGGAAGAGAAAGCAGAACACTCGGGGGGAGATAAATGGAACAAACTGTGTACCATTTCCCCCACAAAGATACGAGCAGCAGAACAATGGAGAGGCGAAGGAAAAAGTAAGGGGACAAAGGGAACATCAGTGCGAATCAAAAGAGCAGAAGAATTAAGAGCCCCAGCTGTTGCTGGAGGGGGGCGGGAGAAAGGAATAGCCATGAAAGCGACCAGGACGAGCACCAAGCATCGGCTCCTGGAGACTGACACAAAGGGGCGAAAACCGCGAAATCAGAAGTTTGAGCTCGAAGAAATTGGCGTTATAACCTCGAACGTTCCATTAAAGAATACACATCGACGAGAAGAGAAGGGACAACAACAGAGAACAAGGAAGAAACAAAGGAGAAAGAGCAATATAGCACGTTAAAGAATATCAGGGTCAGCAAAGTCAGGGTAAAGAGGCATAGGTAAACTGAGCAAAGACGGAGGGAAGGAAGCGGGAGAACAGACCATGTCCGGAGGAGGAGGAGGAGGAAGAGGAGGAGACAACGGAGAGGAGCAGTCAAGGACAGCAGAAGGAAGAGGTGGAGTAGAAAGAGGGGAGCGTACCTCAGCAAGGGCAGCAACCGAGAGGGAAGCGAGGGCCAAAGAAACCTCCAAAGCAGGAACAGGAGGCGCAACCACCGAAATGGGAAGGAAAGGAGCGATAGGGGCAGAAGTAGGGGCCAAGGAAGAATGCGAAACCTTCTTGCCCGCCGGGGAGGATGAAGGAGAGAAGCCAGGCTTACGATTCTGACGTAAAGAGACAGGTGTCCCAGCAACTACGTACTGGGCAACAGATTCTAGCGTCTCAACTGGAGAAGCCGAACGAGAGCACACACGACGGCCGTTTGGAGAGCGATGGACATCAGCCCACACCGACAGGCGGTGGGGAGAGTCAAGAGACGGAGGGGAAGGATGGGAAGGAGGAACGGAGGGAGACGAGGACGAAGACACAGGAGACAAGACAGACCAGGTAGAAAGGAGGGGAACCCCAAACAGAGGACCAGGAGGTGGATCATTCAGGACAGAACTCAAAGGAACAGAGGAGGGGGCAGTGGGCGTATCAGGGTCCAAGGCCCAGAAACGGTTGTGAGTCTGAGGAAGGTGGGAAGGATGAGGAGAGGAAGAGTGCAACACGCGAGCATAAGAGATATTAGCATAAGGCGGGAGCCGGCGAACCTGGCGCCTCGCCTCGGGAAAAGATAAACGCTCCCGGTGCTTCAAGTTGAGGACAGCTGCCACAAGCTTGTAATGGACACACGCACGGGAGAAGGTAGGATGGGCCTCACCGCAGTTGAGGCAACGAGCCTGGGGAGAAGTGCACTCCGACTTAGAGTGACCTTCCCCACCACACAAAGGACAGAGAGAGACAGTCACAGAGCAGCGGAGGGCACCATGCCCTTGTTACATGCCCTCCAGCACTTGTTACAGAGTCTAGGAGAAGGAATGTACTCCTGGACAAAGCACCTGGCACCATCAAGAATGACAGAGGGTGGAAGGGTCCGACCATCAAAGGTAATCTTCCCAACCCGAAGGGGTTGACGGCGACTACCACGAGGGGGACGCGTAAACGTGTCCACCTGGAGAATAGAATGGCCCTGGGCAGCAAGGATATGTCGAATATCGTCGTGGCAGTCTCGCAGATCCCGAACACCGGTCGCAACATGGGGTGGGAGGAGAATAGTGCCAACTTTGGCGTTCAACTGAACGTTCTTTGAGACCCGAACAGGGGTCTCGCCATGGCAGGATAAGGCAGCCAAGCGGGAAGATGCATCCTGAGAAGGAGCAGCAACGACACGTGTACCGAGACGAGTGGGGTTGAAGATAACAGAGGCATCCACGGAATCAACGAGATGTCGATGGAGGGAGAAATCATCAGGTGCAGAATCAAGAGGGAGGAGATCAAAATATTTGGCCCACGAAGCGGGACCAAACAAAGCTTGATAGGTATCAGAACGGGAAGGAATCGAGCGAGTACGGCCGTGACGAAGACGGCGTTGAGAACCCCCAGAGAGAGAGGGGTTAAAGAGCACAGTAGTTACAACTAGAGATAGAGCCGCGTCAGGGGACGAGGTAGTCACCACTGGGGGCTTGAGGCTCGACCCAACCACAGAGGAGGGAGGGGAGGAGTCAGAGAGGCCAAAGGAGGAGCAAGGTCGGGGCCCAATGCAGCGGGGGCTACAGAGCCTGGTCTTCCAACACAGACCGAATCGGGGGCTTGGTCGCCCACCCCACGAGCCTGAGAATGTAAAGGAGAAACAACAGAAACAGTAAATATCATCGCTACGAAAAGTCAACATTCATTCACGAATGTGCCCCCACACCCACCCTGGAGCCACAATTAGAGGCAGGACACCCAACAAGAAGCTATCACCGATCATGCCGGGGCCTCCTAGGGGTTCGTCGTGAGTATACGCCCCACAAACGCCACCTTAAGAATCGACAGTCCGTCGAGATCGGGTTCAGTGACGAAAGGGGGATTGCCAATAAAAGGTTCCCCTCGCTCTCGGTACTACAGTTCTACGGGTGCAAGAGTATGCCTCCTCAAGCACCCGGGCGTCAAAATAGAAGAAGTCCAAAGGAATAACCAAAACAAGCAAAAGGTCGGCAGGAAACGGCAAGCAGATAGGAGAAGAGGGGGAGAAAAACGAAACAGACGGAAAAGGAAAAGGTGCTTAGCACAATTGGAGAGGACGGCAGCAGGAGCACAAGGCTAGAAAAGGACAGACGACTGTCCCAAGGAGCATCACACTCCGGCAGCCGCCCACTAAGCCCCTCCTCACAGCATCAACGAGCTGAGCGGGGAGGTTACCTTGAGGTGCTTCCGGGGCTTAGCGTTCCCGCGGCCCGGTCGTCGACCAGGCCTCCTGGTTGCCGGACTGATCAACCAGGCTGTTGGACGCGGCTGCTCGCAGTCTGACGTACGAGTCACAGCCTGGTTGATCAGGTATCCTTTGGAGGTGCTTATCCAGTTCTCTCTTGAACACTGTGAGGGGTCGGCCAGTTATGCCCCTTATGTGTAGTGGAAGCGTGTTGAACAGTCTCGGACCTCTGATGTTGATAGAGTTCTCTCTCAGAGTACCAGTTGCACCTCTGTTTTTCAACGGGGGTATTCTGCACATCCTGCCATGTCTTCTGGTCTCATGTGATGTTATTTCTGTGTGCAGGTTTGAGACCAGCCCCTCTAATATTTTCCACGTGTAAATTATTATGTACCTCTCCCGCCTGCGCTCAAGGGAGTATAGTTTTAGGCTCTTTAGTCGGTCCCAATAGTTTGGATGTTTTACTGAGTGGATTCTAGCAGTAAAGAATCTCTGCACGCTCCCCAGGTCAGTAATTTCTCCAGCTTTGAAAGGTGCTGTCATTGTGCAGCAGTACTCCACTCTAGAGAGCACAAGCGTTTTGAAAAGTATCATCATCGGTATAGCATCTCTAGTGTGAAAAGTTCTTGTTATCCAACCTGTCATTTTTCTTGCAGTTGTGACGGCTACTTTATTGTGTTCTTTAAAGGTAAGGTCTTCCGACATGAGTACACCCAGATCCTTTACATTGCCTTTTCGTTCTATGTTATGATTTGCCTGAGTTTTGTACGTGGTTTCCGTTTTTATATTTTCATTTTTTCCATAGCGCATTAGCTGGAACTTATCTTCGTTAAACACCATATTATTTTCTGTAGCCCATAGAAAGACCTGATCTACATCTGACTGGAGGTTCGCCGTGTTCTCTATGTTGCCTACTCTCATGAAGATCCTAGTGTCATCTGCAAAGGATGATACAGTGCTATAGGTTTTGTTCTTGTCTATGTCCGAAATGAGGATGAGAAAAAGTACTGAAGCAAGCACAGTACCCTGGGGGACTGAGCTCTTCACGGTTGATGGGCTGGATTTTATTTTGTTGACTATTACACATTGGGTTCTGTTGGTCAGGAAATTGTAGATCCATCTGCCTATTTTTCCGGTAATTCCTTTTGAACGCATTTTATGTGCAAGAACACCATGGTCACATTTATCAAAAGCTTTTGCGAAATCTGTGTAAATTACATCCGCGTTATGTTTGTCTTCCATAGCATCTAATGCCATATCATAGTGGTCCAGCAACTGCGACAGGCAAGAGCGCCCTGTTCTGAAACCATGTTGTCCGGGGTTATGGAGTTGCTGTGATTCCATGTATTTTGTGATTTTTAGCACTCTCTCAAAAATTTTTATGATGTGCGATGTTAGCGCTATCGGTCTGTAATTTTTTGCCTCTGACTTATTTCCTCCTTTATGAAGTGGTGCTATCTCTGCTGTTTTTAGTATATCAGGAATAACGCCAGTATCTAGGCTTTGTCTCCACAGAATGTGGAGAGCCTGCGATAGTGTTTTTTTACAGTTCTTTATGAATATGGAGTTCCAAGAATCCGGGCCTGGTGCAGAGCGCATAGGCATACTGTTTATGGCTTCTTCAAAATCCAGTGGGGATAGGGTGACGTCTGATATATGATTTGATGTTGGTATCGTATCCATGAAAAATTCATTTGGGTTATCAATCTTTAGTGTGTTTAATGGATCGCTGAAAACAGAGTCGTACTGCGTCCTCAGTAACTCGCTCATTTCTTTGTTGTCATCGGTGAAAGTTCCATCTCCCTTTCGCAGGGGCCCGATACTAGATGTGGTTTTTGATCTTGATTTTGCATAGGAGAAAAAATATTTCGGATTTCTTTCTATTTCACTGATGGCCTTTTGCTCTCTTTGCCTCTCCTGGGTTCGGTATGATTCTTGTAGCTTCCGTTCAATTGTTTCTATTTCTCTACCTAACCTTCTTCGCCGTTCTTGAGATAGGGTGCGACTCTCAAGTTGTTCCGCGATTCGTTTTCTTCGCCTATATAGGGAACGACGTTCCCGTTCCAATCTGCATCTCTTCCTCTTTTTTTTCTTAGAGGTATGCGGTTTGAACATATTTCTAGTGCTACTGAGCTTATTTTTTCCAGGCACTGGTTCAGGTTTGCATTTCCTAGCTGTTCTTCCCAGTTTATTTCTGTGAAGTCCTGGTTTATTCGCTCCCAGTTTATCTGTTTATTATTGAAGTTGAATTTGCTGAAATCTCCTCCACCGGGAATCTGGACTGGTTTTGAAGGTCTACTCCCCATGATTGTCATAACTTCAATTAAGTTGTGATCTGAGTAACAGGTATTTGTAATCATTATGTTCCTGATCAATTCATCATTATTAGTGAAAATGAGGTCCAGCGTGTTCTCCTTCCTAGTTGGTTCTACTATTTGCTGGTTTAAGGCAAACCTGTCGCACATCCGTAGCAGGTCATTTGCATGTGCCTGTTCATTTAGGCTACTTCCTGGTATTCTTTCTGATATTACTGTATTAGCCAGGTGCTTCCATTTCAGGTGCCGTAGGTTGAAGTCCCCAAGCAGGATGATGTTCGGAGCTGGATTTGTGAGGTTTTCCAAGCAGTGTTCTATTTTCATTAGTTGGTCTTTAAACTGCTGAGGGTTTGCCTCCGGTGACTTATATACAAGGACAATAACTACATTTAGAATCTCTATTTTGATTATCAGCACTTCCACCATATCATTTGAGGTGTTTAGCAGCTCAGTACAGATGAGTGTGTCTTTGATGTAGAGGCTGACCCCACCCTGAAGCCGGTGTTTCCTATCACATCTGAAAAGATTGTACTTTGAGATCCATATTTCACCATCATGGTAGTCCTTTGTGTGGGTTTCTGTTAGGGCTGCAAACACTGCATTTGCCTCATGAAGGAGACCATCTATAAATTGAACTTTGTTGGTTTTGCGTGTTTTTATACCCTGGATGTTGGCAAATATAAATGATGTTATCGTGTTAGTGGAAGTGCTGGAAGCCTTACTTGGTGTTAATATCTGAAGCTCTGATAAGGAGGCCACTGTGTTTGTGTCCAGGGTGTGTCGTTTTGGAAGTGATTCGTCCAGTTTTGGTAGTAGGACGGGTGTTGTCTGGTGTAGTACCTGTGTGCTTGTTGGTAATTTGAATTCCAGTCTTGTGGGTATCTCCGTTCCCCTCTGTAATCCTGTAGTGGTTCCATCTGACTGTTCCTCTCTCTTATATTTACTACTCTGTTTCTGCCTTCCTCTAAAAAATTTCCAGTAGTGTCATATTGATCTTCCCGTCTATAACGCTCTGTACCTCTCACATGGAATTCCGGACACTGAAGATTGTAGCATTTTTTGTCCCTAATTGAAAATTGACATAATTTAGGGTGGAAGTATCTACACCCTGTTCCAAAACGGCATGTACCCCTCGCCAACATGTTCCTGCATTTTCGAGGATGCAGAAAATGGCATTTTACTCCTAATTTTCCATATTTGCATATTCCTTTAGCGTAGAATTTGCAAATGTGTTCCGGTTTTGCGTTTTTCAAGGTATTTATATCTGTGACTGTCTTGTCTATCTCTTTATTGGAGCCATCTCCGTTTTTCGTCCCAATTCCTTCATCTATGAACTCTGTCTCACTGTTGCTCTCATTGTTTATATTATCTGGCTCTGTAATATTGCTGTTATTTTGTACCACAATACCCTCTTCCTCCACATTACTGCTGCAGTTCTCTAAACTATCTGTTCCTGAGTTTTGGTCGTTATCCAATGTTGACTTTTCCCAGTCCGCATATATCACTGGTAACTTGTCTGTGAATGATAATCTCTGTGACTCGGGAATGTTTTTCATCAGTTTAGTTATGTTCTCTAACATTAATCTGTCATCTTTGCAAACCCAGTAAATTCCTTGCCTTTTTATACATCCTGGAGCTAATTCTGTACAGCCCAGGTGGAATCTTATGTTACAGATGCAGCACGTTACGCCTGCATTTCGTTTTCCCAGTACTCCCGAACACTCGCCACACCTCTCCATTGTCTGGTGTATTGTGTTGTATTTGAGAGTCACTGTATGGATCACTTGTTGATGTCAGTCCTTTTAACTCTTTATAAAATTATATGTATATATATTTATATGTTTAATATTTATAATATTATATGTATAGCGTATATTAGTAATATTATGTATGTTATTTTGTTCAGACTTTATGGCAGGTACTTAGCGTAGGGTAGCGAAGCTGGTCCCCGGTGAAAGGGGAGGGGAGAGTAAGTAAAAAAAATGCAATTACCAAACTCTAGGTCCCGTTCTCCGCCTCAGTTTACTCCTTTAAATTCACTACTATCAGCCCATGTTCCCTGAAATTTAAACCCGTTACATTTGTTATGTAAAAAAATTAAAAACATTTACAAAGTATCAGCTCTTGTCCTCCGCCATAGTTCGTTCGTGCAAGTTAATTATTGTCTGCCCAAATCCCCTGAGATTTCAAAACCCAACTACATATCAAACCTCTGTAAAATAAATAAAAAGTAAATTACCGAGCTCCAACTCATGTCCTCCACCTCAGTTCAACGTTCATCAAACTTAGTATTTCAGATCAAGGCCTTCTCCAGTCTGTCACCTTTATCAAAGTAAACATATCCTCTCCAATAATATGCTTGTTCACATGGTAATAAAAATCACACGGTCATATCGCACCTTACCTTCCTCCACAACCCCAAACCCTTCCGCTCGCTTATCTCTCTCCCTCACCCCTTACCTTCCTCCCTCCCTTACCTCCTCCATCCCCCCCTCTCTTTATCTTGCAAAATTCCTAACTAATCCAAACCTTCAATAATCCTACTGTATTTGTATGTTCTCTCCATGTTTTCTGTATTTATGTATTCTCTCCGTAATCACTGTGTTTTTTTGTATTCTCTCCCATGTTCTCTGTGTTCTTTGTCATTTTCTCCATATTCTCAGCAAGTTCTCTGCAAGTTCAAATCATATTTACTATGTTCTTTATCATGTTCTCATAATGTTCTTAGCATATTCTTCACTGTTCTTTCTTAGTATTCTGTGTTCTTTGGCATTATTCATTTTCTCTGAAAGTTCATATTCCCTGCATGTTCATTGTGTTCATCAGCATTTCTTAAATGTTTTCTATATTCTTTATGTTCTCATAATGTTCTGAGCATGTTCTTCACTAGTTCATCACCTCTTACATGTTCTGCAAAGGTTTCACAGCATGTTCAGTTCATGTTCCCCTCATTGTCACTGTGTTCGTCACCTTCTCTTACATGTTCCTGTGTTCTTTGTCACATTCTACATGTTTTCAGAATGTTCTTCACAACACTGTTCTTAAACAATTCTTCACTTTATACAGTAACAAATTTACCAAGGCATTCTTTTTCTTGTTTTAACTAAAATATTCGTCAATAAACTGAAAATATTCAGGATTAATCTCGTTCAACACTGTTCTTAACTAAAACAACCTTTCTCTTACCTAAAAATACTCAAAGGAAACTTTCCAACTGTTACGGCCACTATGGACCAGTAACCGGGTTCTTGATGGATGAACCTTGTTTATAGTATCCGACCCAAAGTCGGTAGTATTCTTTCAAGAATTGGCTATATAGTGCAATGAATAAATAAGAGGGGATGAACAAAACACTATTCCCTTCACCAATGTATTTACCTTAATCTAAAATATATTAAAAAAAAAATATTAATACACTTATGTACAGGGGTGTCTCTTTCACTCAGAACACCAAGAGCGCTCACATGCAGTGTTCGTCAAGCCCCAGCGTCAAGGTACCACTCAGTACCTTGCCCACTCATACTGGGAAACACTGGCGAGTTCACCTTTTATGTGGGCCAGCCCACCAACACAGTATCACAAGGTATCTGTGCCCCCTCTATCACTCTCCAGCCACTCGCTGGCAGAGAACTTCAGCCACACACTGATCGGGGTCACAAACAACCAATACAGGGGTAGCGAACCCCTGCCAGAAGCCTCTAGCGACCAGCTAGCAGCACCTCACCAACAGGCACCTCACTGTCGTCCGTTTCTCTCCTAAGCCAACCCCGGGGTACGCTGATCTCTTCCAACACTACGTAATCAGCAGCAAACACACTGCTTCAGATGGGCGGCTGCTTACATAGTCATCTTTCAGGACCAAGTTGAGAGAACGTGGACTGCCTAAGGTAAACTATCTCTTTCCGTATGACTGCCTCCACCCGTCACCTCTGTGGACATAAAACGTCATCAGTTAAATGGACGGTACTCTGGGAAAACCATGAGGTAACAATCATTTACCTTGGAGTTGACATTATGCTCTGCAGCACAATCTAGGTGGCGCTGGTCTTGACACGCCCACCACCAGAGGTCATCCACAACGACCTCTCTGTCTGACTATGGCAGGAAACCAGAGCCATTTGCTGACATCATACCTCCACCAATAGATGGCGTTGTCTACATAGCGTCGAATATCAGGGGAAGCTTGAGTGTGGACTCATAGATGGCGTTGGAATTGCCACTCTACACTCCGGCGAAGGTGACGAGACTTTAACACCAACACTGTTCATAACTAACTTTATCAATCGTCATTCAACTGAAAAAGTCATGTTCATCATTTTTTAACTGAAAGTATTCGCTAATCAACTAAAATTAGTCACTTTCATCATCTTCCCTTGTCGTTTCTTAACTAAAATAACATCTCTCTCTCAACTGAAATAGTCAAGTATATCTTCGTTCAACGCTTTCTTAACCACCATCATGCTTTGCCAAGTAGAAAAAATAGGCAAGTACATCATCTTTACATCCATTCATAACTAAAATAACTCTTCTCCTTAACTAAAAATAGTCAAATGTAACGTCTTTAAACACTTTTGTTGCTAACAGTAAATTTCTTGGAGTAAGAAAATTGTCAACGTTATTCTCAGAGACATCAAAGACACGCTCAAAGACATCAAAATACCACTCATGTCCAAAAAAGTTACTCTCTGAGTCATCAAAAGTTATTCTCAGAGGCATTAAAAGTTATTATCAGAGTCGTCAAAGATAATCTCAAACTCAGCTTTGTTCAGCAAATAAACTGTCTAAAACATCAAAGTTATTCTCAGAGACATCAAAAGAGTCTCAGAGACATCAAAGGTAATCTCAGTCTTCAAAGTTATTCTCTAAGTCTCCTTCATGCATATTAAGCTATTCTCTAACTCACCTTCGTTCATCAAAGAAACTCTCCTTTGTTCATCAAAATTGTTCTCAAAGACATCAGTGTTGTTGTTGTTTAAGACATCTTTTGGCATTAAATAACATTCTCAAATGTAACTTGTTCTGCTTTTCATATCAACCTTACACTTCTGTTAAAATATATTCTCTTAGTCACTTTGTCTTAAAACTGTTCTCTAAACAATAATGCATCATCCTATCTAACCTAACCTCTTCTTTCCTATACCTTCCCTACCTGATGTAACTTAGCTAATCAAACTTACTTAACCTAACCTAACCCTACCTTACTAAACTTAACTTACCAAACCTAACCTAACCATACTAACTTAACGTTACTTACCTAAACTAACCTAACTGAATGAAACTTACCTAACCTGACTTACATAACCTAACCTATCTTAACTAACCTAACCTAACTTACCTATCCTAACTTAACATAACTTACCTAACTTAACTTACCTAACCTTACTAGCTTAACGTAACTTATCTAACATAACCTAAATTAATGTAACTTACCTTCTCTTACATGTTTTCTGTGTTCTTTGTCACATTCTCCATGTTTTCAGATTGTTCTTCACAACACTGTTCTTAAACAAATCTTCACTTTATACAGTAACACGTTTACCAAGCCTTATTCTTATGCAGGCGATGAGTCACAATAACGTGGCTGAAGTATGTTGACCAGACCACACACTAGAAGTTGAAGGGACGACGACGTTTCGGTCCGTCCTGGACCATTCTCAAGATCGACTTGAGAATGATCCAGGACGGACCGAAACGTCGTCGTCCCTTCAACTTCTAGTGTGTGGTCTGGTCAACAAGCCTTATTCTTGCTGTTTTAACTAAAGTATTCGTCAATTAACTAAAAATAGTCAGGAATAATCTCGTTCAACACTGTTCTTAACTAAAATAACCTTTCTCTTTCCTAAAAATAGTCAAAGGAAACTTTCCAACATAGATAAGTATATCATCTTTACATCTTGAGGTTATCTTGAGATGATTTCGGGGCTTTTTAGTGTCCCCGCGGCCCGGTCCTCGACCAGGCCTCCACCCCCCAGGAAGCAGCCCGTGACAGCTGACTAACACCCAGGTACCTATTTACTGCTAGGTAACAGTAGGTAACTAGGTAACTCCTACATCCATTTGTAATTAAAATAACTCTTCACCTTAACTCAAAATAGTCAAATGTAACGTCTTTAAACACTTTTGTAACTATGAGTACTTTTCGTGGAGTAAGAAAAATAGTGAAAATTATTCTCAGACACATCAAAGACATGCTCAAAGTCATCAAAATAACACTCATGTCCTCAAAAGTTATTCTCAAAGACGTCAAATGTTATTATCAGAATCATCAAAGGTAATCTCTAACTCACCTTCGTTCATAAAATAAACTGTCTAAGACATCAAAGGTATTCTTAGAGACATCAAAAGTTATTCTCAGAGACATCAAAAGTTAATCTCAGTCATCAAAGTTATTCAACTTCAAGTTTCCTTCATGCATAAAAAGCTATTCTCTAACTCACCTTCGTTCATCAAAGAAACTCTCCTACATTCATCAAACCTGTTCTCTAAGTTTGTTGAACGTTTGTTTGAAAATGTTGTTGTCTAAGTCATCTTCAGGCACACTTTCGCATACTAATGCAGCTTGAGAGCGACATATTTTTTTTTCTTGAATCCGCAGAAATGCCGTGCTAAAGCGTCATTTGAAAAAATATTTTTAAAAATCCAATTTTTATCCGATTCACTTGGGGATAGTTTCAAAATGCGCGCCATGAAATTCCCGTTCTCGCCAACAGTCCGCATGGCACCCCGGCCTACGCGATCACGTGGTCGGCCCATTGTTTTGTTGACTGGACGAGTGCCCGCATCGGTCTTCCCTCGCGTGCCAAACTTGATCGGTTTTCATCAGTTATACCTGTTCCCGTTTACTTTTTACCCAATATATTCATTTACAATGGATCCTAGTCAAGGCCCACGCAATGCTACGCCCAGAGGAGTGAACAGTTCAGCAAAAGAAGACAAGATAAGTATGATTTACAAAAAGTTCAGTCGAGTGAAGCTCACACCAACAAAGATTCCTGGGCTTGTTGAAGCATTATTGGACGTTGATGATGATATTGAAGGGGATGAACCTGATTTTTATGATATCAACGACGATAGTGACGCTCGTGAAACTGCAGCATATGATGTAACAACAAGTGATGAGGAGAGTGAGGAGCACATTGAGGAGGAGGCACCTGCCCCGCCGCCTCCTACCACCAGGCGAACATGTGGTGGACGTAAGCCACAGCCAAAGCTAGGTGCAGGTAATATCTCTCGTCGTAGGAAAACTACACCAACGGTGGAACGTGTCATTGATTCCAGCAGCAATTTTACATGTGAGGAAGAGAGTGAGGAAAATGGACCTGCCTCGCCGCCTCGAAAGCGAACATGTCCGGTATGTACTCGACAGCCTAAGGCTAGTGATGGCTGAAGTCGCAGCAACACTCCCCCAATTGTAGATGATTTTACTGGAACCCCAGGCCTGACCATTCAACCCGTTCTCGCACTTTCTTACTGTCAATATTGACTTATAAAATACGTGCATATGTGACATACTAATTTATTGTGAATATTTTAGTTTACCTTGAAAAGCTTCATAGCTCTTCATAGCTTCATAGCTTTTCGGTTGGACCATTCCCAAACCCACGAGTGAAATAGCATTTATACAACTATTTTTCACACGAGCGTTGATTGAGTTCTTGACCATGGAAACAAATTTGTACGCCTCACAGATTATACGGCAGGCCTCAGAGAATGTCGGGAATATGTGGAAACCAGTCAGGGTAAAAGAAATGGCCAGATATATGGGACTGTGCATATTGATGGGGATAAACAAGCTCCCAACTATGAGGATGCATTGGCAAACAAAAAAACCCTGGCATGCTCGTTTCTTCAATATGTTTATGACGACGAGACGGTTCCAAGATATTGGCCAGTTCTTCCATACCTACAATAACAATGCAATTCCCTTAAACAATACTGACAAGTTGGTAAAAGTGCGACTAATGATGGAATATTTGAAAACAAAATTTGCAGAAGTTTACGTTCCAAAGAAAGAATTGTGTTTGGATGAAGATACAATTGCATGGTGTGGCCGACTTTCTTTCAGGGTGTACAATCCCAACAAACCGAACAAATATGGTGTGAAACTATACATGCTGGCTGAATCAACATCTAGCTACATATATGACTTTGACGTATATTTGTGGCATTGCAAAAACGATATTCGAAACCGTCACGGGGTTGATTAAGCCACTAGTGAACAAGGGTCGTCATCTGTACATGGATAACTACTACAACTCAGTTACCCTAACAGAGAAGTTATGAGAAGTTGGGGTTTACACATGGGGCACACTTAGACTACAACGTGGCGCACCGAAGGAACTGCAACAGCAAGCCAAGGGTAGACTTCCATTGGATACCACCCTGTACCGCCGCAAAGATAACACATTCGTTATACTTTGGAAAGACAAGCGAGTGGCCTCAATCATTTCCAACTTCCACAATGCAGACACTCCTGAAGTTCAGCGAAGGAAACGAATTCGGAAACGCGACGGAACAACTGCACTCTAACAGGTAATAGTGAACAAACCAACAGCAATTTGTGATTAGAATCGCTTCATGGAAGGTGTTGACCACTTCAAACAAATGGTCAAGTATTACCACTTCACAAGGAAAAGTCACAAGTGGACCAATAAGATAACGTTTTATTTTCTGCAAAAGGCTTTGCATAATACATTTGTTTTGTACAAAAAGAACAAAAGTGATTGCATGAAGCTAACATTGCTACAGTTTCACAAGGTGGCAATTTGGTCCGTATTGAAGTAGAACGCTGAAGAATGGCCTCAAACAGCCACACCCTTGGCACATGCTCCCGACATAAATGATGACGCAGGTCCTGCCTATGCTGCCGCCGTGTCAACACCCGGACCATCTGGTGTGAGGCGGCCTTTATTTACTTCAACACCTCAAGGCCATGTGTCCTCACCTGAATCAGAACACGAGATGTCTGGTACACATCTCGTACACGTCTAGTACGAGGAAAGGCTAAGGGAGCTGAACCTCACAACCCTGGAAAACAGAAGAGTAAGGGGAGACATGATAACCACCTACAATATTCTCAGGGGAATTGACAGAGTGGACAAAGACAAACTCTTTAGCGCGGGTGGAACACGAACAAGGGGATACAGGTGGAAACCTAGTACCCAGATGAGCCACAGAGACGTTAGAAAGAACTTTCAGTGTCAGGGTAGTTAACAAATGGAATGCATTAAGTAGTGCTGTGGTGGAGGCAGACTCCATACATAGTTTCAAATGTAGATATGATAGAACCCAATAGGCTCAGGAATCTGTACTCCAGTTGATTGACAGTTGAGAGGTGGGACCAAAGAGCCAGAGCTCAACCCCCGCAAACACAACTAGGAGAGTACAACCATTAGACGAGACGGGTGTGACTGAAGACTCAGACTCAATTCTTCCTCCTCCTCCTCCTCATAAAAGAAAGAAACGTATTGTTGATTCAGAAAATCGTCTCAACTACAAGCTAACACATGAAGTTATAAAACTGCCAAAACGTCATAGGTGTCACGTTTGCTACAGGTCCGGTATAAGGAGGGACACTAGCATAGGATGCAAAACATGTGATGTTGGACTCTGTGTTATACCTTGCTACATCCGACACAACCGGAAAAGGGTGGACAAGAAGTAACCACCCGCAACAGCTTCACTCCACCTACGAAACATCTGTTGAGCAACTTCAGGAATGTTGACCTGAAGGAGGTGGAGTGAATAAAAAATGCTCAACTTATTGTTCTACAATCATCTTTCCCTTGGTAAGTACACATAATTGGTACAAGTTTTTATAGTTTTATAGTTAATTTTATTGCGACTAATTTGATACCAAACTGAACAATGTATAACATAAACTTCCATAAGTAAATGAGAAACTTCATGAATTTTTTTGGGTGTAGCGGGTGTAGCTATGAGTGTGGCAAACGTGTTGCCGTAGGGGTGACTTTGGGCATTGCTACAAGTAGGGCTTACCCAGTATTTTGATTTTATATGCATATGTCTGTGTAGGGAATTTTATTACGATCACTGTCCTACAAATAAAAATGGTGTACAACAAGTCTATACTTGACAAGCATGACAACAGTAGAAACATTTCGTTGGTGTCTGGCTCGCTCGGCTATGGATCAGCGTAGTTTTTTTTTTTTGGTGCCGCTCTAACTTACGCTTTGTTGACTTTTTATACGTATGTGTTTCTAGAACATTCTATTGCGAACACATTGCTATAAAAATGAAATACGTACATCGAGAATTAATGTCAGAACCATGGAAAGAGTATACACTTTTCGGTGGTGCCGCTCGAGAGCCCGAAACGCCGCGCGCGCAAGGGGAAAGTATTTTTATAGTTTGCAGGGAGCGCGAAAGTGAATATTAATTAAATAAGACTCAAATGTAACTAGTTCAGCTTTTCATATCAAACTTACACTTCTGATAAAATATGTTTTTTTAGTCACTTTATCTTAAAACTGTTCTCTGAGCAACAATGCATCATCCTATCTAACATGAACTGAACATGATGTAAAAATTTATCAGAACATGTAAGAGAAGGTGATGAACTTGTGAAGAACATGTTAAGAACATTATTAGAATATGACAAAAAATGTAGAGAACATTTTAGAAAAGCTGATGAACACAGTGAACATGCGGGGAATATGAACTTGCAGAGAACATGATTGATGACAAAGAACACAGAAAATGAAGAAAGAATAATGAAGAATATGCAAAGAACATAGAAAATATGATTTGAACTTGCAGAGAACTTGCTGAGAATTAGGAGAAAATGATAAAGAACACAGAAAACATGGAAGAGAATTCAAAGAATACAGTGATTACGAAAATAATTCATAAATACAGAGAACATGGAGGGAACATAAAAATACAGTAGGATTATTGGAGGTTTGGATAAATTGGGGAATTTGCGAGATAATGGGGGAGAAGGGAGAAGTAAGGGAGGGTGGCGGTAATGGGTGAGGGAGGGAGATAAGCAAGCGGAAGGGTTTGAGGCATGGAGGAAGGTAAGGTGCGATATGACCGTGTGATTTTTATTACAGTGAGAATGACTATTTACATGGCTGAGAAAACAAAGGGTATTGAAGGTAAGGTGCAATATGACTGAGTGATTTTTATTAACGTGTGAACAAGCATATTGAAAGAGAGGATATGTTTACTTTGATAAAGGTGAGAGACTGGAGAGGGTTTTGATCTGAAATACTAAGTTTGATGAACGTTGAACTGAGGTGGAGGACATGAGTTGGAGCTCGGTAATTTACTTTTTATTTATTTTATAGGGGTCTGAAATATAGTTGCATTTTGAAATCTCAGCGAATTTGGGCTGACAATAATTAACTTACAAGAACGAACTAAGGCAGAGGACAAGAGCTGATACTCGGATAATGTTTTTAATTTATTTTACTATGCTACAAATTTAATGGGTGTTACGGGGGGGAGGGGGTGGACGGTGCCTTACTGGACTCTGTAATGGCACTTAATTAAGATGAGAACCACACCATGATCACTGTCGCGGGTCTTTGCTCCCGCACACCTGGGTGCCACTGATCACCCTGGGAGCCCTTCACTCGAACCACGGGCGGAAACGCTATTAGCGATCCTGCCTTGTCCCATGGAAGAGTGAAGGAAGACTCAGTACTAACCTTAAGACGTCGCTTCATGCAGCTACAGCACTTCCTCTGAGTCTTGTCCTCTGTAACAAAGTGGTCACAGGTGACTTGTCACACACTCATGTTATTCAACTACTCGTAAGGTCGCCAGCTGGGTTTGTAACTCTGCATCCCAGCGGTTAAACTCTGTCACCAGACAATGATATGTTACCACGATTACAGTGTGGATTTAGTATTATCAGCCTAGGGCATGTCTCCAAACATATCAGTGTACTCATATACTGCCAGTCACTAGGATATTTTCCATAATATAAATAATAATAATCAGTGTAGTGCACATAGTATCACTTATATAATGCTCAAAGAGAGATGGAGGGCGCACATAAACACATCAGTAAAATAATATGAAGTTTACTAACAAAAACTGTAATAAGCATATAACAAATAACACACGAGTAAATATATGAAATAGATGATCTAGAGAACGTTGGCAGCTCTCCTCTCGCCGCTTCAGGACAGCTGGGCAAATTTAAATGGAGGAATTAGACCCTCTCAGAAGTCTACCCTGTGAACCCTCTCTCTCGGGAGGCCAAGAAGACGACGTCGACGAACTCGGCTCGTCGACGTCGTCTTCTTGGCCCCCAACTTCCACACTGTCTTCTCCAGGATTAGTAATACTGGCTGAACAACAGCCTATTCTAATACTTACATAATAAGAAAATACTTTAACGAGATTATATATTTATAATATATATATATATATATATATATATATATATATATATATATATATATATATATATATATATATATATATATATATATATATATATAATGTCGTACCTAGTAGCCAGAACGCACTTCTCGGCCTACTATTCAAGGCCCGATTTGCCTAATAAGCCAAGTTTTCATGAATTAATATATTTTCTCTAATTTTTTTCTTATGAAATGATAAAGCTACCCATTTCATTATGTATGAGGTCAATTTTTTTTTATTGGAGTTAAAATTAACGTAGATATATGACCGAACCTAACCAACCCTACCTAACCTAACCTAACCTATCTTTATAGGTTAGGTTGGGTTAGGTAGCCGAAAAAGTTAGGTTAGGTAGGTTAGATAGTCGAAAAACAATTAATTCATGAAAACTTAGCTTATTAGGCAAATCGGGTCTTGCATAGTAGGCTGAGAAGTGAGTTCTGGCTACTAGGTACGACATATATATATATATATATATATATATATATATATATATATATATATATATATATATATATATATATATATATATATATATATATAACTGAAAACTCACACCCCAGAAGTGACTCGAACCCATACTCCCAGATGCCACGCAACTGGTATGTACAAGACGCCTTAATCCACTTGACCATCACGACCGGACAAAATGAGGTGATAGCCGAGGCTATTTGAACCACCCCACCGCCGGCACTCGGATAGTAATCTTGGGCATAGCATTTTACCAAATCACCTCATTCTTTTGGGGCACACGTGAGGAACACAAATGCGAACAAGCCTGAATGGTCCCCAGGACAATATGCAACTGAAAACTCACACCCCAGAAGTGACTCGAACCCATACTCCCAGATGCCACGCAACTGGTATGTACAAGACGCCTTAATCCACTTGACCATCACGACCGGACAAAATGAGGTGATAGCCGAGGCTATTTGAACCACCCCACCGCCGGCACTCGGATAGTAATCTAGGGCATAGCATTTTACCAAATCACCTCATTCTTTTGGGGCACACGTGAGGAACACAAATGCGAACAAGCCTGAATGGTCCCCAGGACAATATGCAACTGAAAACTCACACCCCAGAAGTGACTCGAACCCATACTCCCAGATGCCACGCAACTGGTATGTACAAGACGCCTTAATCCACTTGACCATCACGACCGGACAAAATGAGGTGATAGCCGAGGCTATTTGAACCACCCCACCGCCGGCACTCGGATAGTAATCTTGGGCATAGCATTTTACCAAATCACCTCATTCTTTTGGGGCACACGTGAGGAACACAAATGCGAACAAGCCTGAATGGTCCCCAGGACAATATGCAACTGAAAACTCACACCCCAGAAGTGACTCGAACCCATACTCCCAGATGCCACGCAACTGGTATGTACAAGACGCCTTAATCCACTTGACCATCACGACCGGACAAAATGAGGTGATAGCCGAGGCTATTTGAACCACCCCACCGCCGGCACTCGGATAGTAATCTTGGGCATAGCATTTTACCAAATCACCTCATTCTTTTGGGGCACACGTGAGGAACACAAATGCGAACAAGCCTGAATGGTCCCCAGGACAAGATGGTCGTGATGGTCAAGTGGATTAAGGCGTCTTGTACATACCAGTTGCGTGGCATCTGGGAGTATGGGTTCGAGTCACTTCTGGGGTGTGAGTTTTCAGTTGCATATTGTCCTGGGGACCATTCAGGCTTGTTCGCATTTGTGTTCCTCACGTGTGCCCCAAAAGAATGAGGTGATTTGGTAAAATGCTATGCCCAAGATTACTATCCGAGTGCCGGCGGTGGGGTGGTTCAAATAGCCTCGGCTATCACCTCATTTTGTCCGGTCGTGATGGTCAAGTGGATTAAGGCGTCTTGTACATACCAGTTGCGTGGCATCTGGGAGTATGGGTTCGAGTCACTTCTGGGGTGTGAGTTTTCAGTTGCATATTGTCCTGGGGACCATTCAGGCTTGTTCGCATTTGTGTTCCTCACGTGTGCCCCAAAAGAATGAGGTGATTTGGTAAAATGCTATGCCCAAGATTACTATCCGAGTGCCGGCGGTGGGGTGGTTCAAATAGCCTCGGCTATCACCTCATTTTGTCCGGTCGTGATGGTCAAGTGGATTAAGGCGTCTTGTACATACCAGTTGCGTGGCATCTGGGAGTATGGGTTCGAGTCACTTCTGGGGTGTGAGTTTTCAGTTGCATATTGTCCTGGGGACCATTCAGGCTTGTTCGCATATATATATATATATATATTATATTATTAAATATGACCGAAAAAGTAAGATTAATAATTCTAACACGAATTTTCTCAATCTTTCGTACATTTCTTTTCACTGTTGGAGGTAATTCAAAAATCAATTCTCCAAAATTCATTTTTATTTCTAGTCTGACGCGACACTTGAGCGCGTTTCGTAAAACTTATTACATTTTCAAAGACTTTAGTTTACACATACACAACTGAATAGAACTTACACATCTCCGATTTGTTTATATCTACATTTGAGTGAGGTGGATAGGGTGAAGTGGTATTAATAGGGTATTAAATTCATCAACACAAGACAGAACACGAAACAATGGGTATTGAATAGAAGTGATTGTAGAAAGCCTATTGGTCCATATTTCTTGATGCTTCTATATTGGAGCGGAGTCTTGAGGTGGGTAGAATATAGTTGTGCATTAATTGGCTGTTGATTGCTGGTGTTGACTTCTTAATGTGTAGTGCCTCGCAAACGTCAAGTCGCCTGCTATCGCTGTATCTATCGATGATTTCTGTGTTGTTTACTAGGATTTCTCTGGCGATGGTTTGGTTGTGGGAAGAGATTATATGTTCCTTAATGGAGCCCTGTTGCTTATACATAGTTAAACGCCTAGAAAGAGATGTTGTTGTCTTGCCTATATACTGTTTTTTTTTGGAGCTTACAGTCCCCAAGAGGGCATTTGAAGGCATAGACGACGTTGGTCTCTTTTAAAGCGTTCTGCTTTGTGTCTGGAGAGTTTCTCATGAGTAGGCTGGCCGTTTTTCTGGTTTTATAGTAAATCGTCAGTTGTATCCTCTGATTTTTGTCTGTAGGGATAACGTTTCTATTAACAATATCTTTCAGGACCCTTTCCTCCGTTTTATGAGCTGTGGAAAAGAAGTTCCTGTAAAATAGTCTAATAGGGGGGTATAGGTGTTGTGTTAGTTGTCTCTTCAGAGGTTGCATGGCGTTTCACTTTCCTTCTTATGATGTCTTCGACGAAACCATTGGAGAAGAAGTTGTTGACTAGGACCTGCCTTACCCTACAGAGTTCTTCGTCGACTTGCTTCCATTCTGAGCTGTGGCTGAGAGCACGGTCGACATATGCGTTAACAACACTCCTCTTGTACCTGTCTGGGCAGTCACTGTTGGCATTTAGGCACATTCCTATGTTTGTTTCCTTAGTGTAGACTGCAGTGTGGAAACCTCCGCTCTTTTCCATGACTGTTACATCTAGAAAGGGCAGCTTCCCATCCTTTTCCATCTCGTAAGTGAAACGCAGCACGGAACTCTGCTCAAATGCGTCCTTCAGCTCCTGCAGATGTCTGACATCAGGTACCTGTGTAAAAATGTCGTCAACATACCTGCAGCATATGGCCGGTTTCAAGTTCATGCCGACTAAGACTTTTTGCTCGATGGTACCCATGTAGAAGTTTGCAAACAGGACACCTAGGGGAGAACCCATGGCGACCCCATCTACTTGCTTATACATGTGCCCATCCGGGCTCAAGAAGGGTCCCTCTTTCGTACAAGCTTGGAGTAGTTTCCTTAGAATATTTTCTGGTATGTCAAGAGGAGTACAGGCTGGATCACGATACACTCTGTCGGCTATCATCCCGATTGTCTCGTCCACAGGTACGTTGGTGAACAGTGATTCTACGTCCAACAAGGCTCTTATCCCTGTGGCCCGTGTGCCCCGCAGTAAGTCAACAAATTCCTTTGGAGACTTCAGATTGAAGGCGCAAGGGACATAAGGAGTCAGCAGGCCGTTGAATGTCAGATCAGTGATCGATTATGCCGCACCTGCACTCACAAATCTATCACACCAACAGTGGAAAAAGCTTGAAGTTGCCCAAAACAATGCTATGAGAGCTGCACTGGGAGCCCCCATGTGGACCAGGCTTGAAACTCTTAGACTGGAGACGGGTTTGCCCTCTCTACAAGAAAGAATATCACAAAGGACAGCTACAATTATCAGTAAGATAATTATTTCTTCTGATCCAATCCAAGTACGGCAGGCCTTGGTGGTTGGACTAGGCCAAAACAATGGAAACTCTTGGGTTGCAAGAGCAGGAAAAGTCCTAAACAGACTACATTTAAAAAACATGATTCTTGATAGAGAGGGTGATCATCCACACCCAAATTACACTCCTTCCGCGCCGTGGGAAGAGCCTACTTTCAAAATAGTAATAGAAAGTCTCCCAATGAAAAAGGCTGCCTATGATCCGACAATCCTAAGGCGCATAATAGAAGAGCAAATGTATAGCATAGCAGTAGCAGGAGCCACCCACATCTTCACAGACGGATCGGTGGACACAGAAAATGAGAGTGCTGGCGCTGCTCTTTGCACGACCAGCGTTCAGGCATATTGGAGACTGGGAGGACTAGTATCATCAACCCAAACTGAGCTGTTTGCCATACAACAGGCATTCGCATATGTGATTGCACAAAACACTCAAAATGCAATCATACACACAGACTCAAAAGCTGCACTTCAAATACTAGGACAAAAACAGTGGAAAGATAATGTGGAAATAATTACCACCATTTTGTATCTTGGAGCAGTCGCTAAAGGCAAAGGGCTCAACATAACTTTAAACTGGATCCCATCCCATATTGGAATCCCATTAAATGAAAAAGCTGATGAAATTGCTAAATTGGCAACTCGTCATCCAGTGATACATAAAACAATTCAACCCAGCCTAGAGAACATAAAAAACATCACCAAAAAACTCTCACATCTCAACAAAGCCTACCTGCACCAGAGAATAGCTGAAGGTTCGCCATCTGCAACATGGTATCTTCAGGCAACCAAATTAGAAAGGTTAAATATCCCAAAAGGAATCCACAGGGAAATAGCAGTTAGGCTATATAGATTACGTCTAGGTTACAGATGATTGGTGAACCCCGACAGAGAGAGTGCATCTTCTGCCAAACTGTCACAGAAAAGCCATTACTTCACTATCTTCTGGAATGTGAAGCAACCAATGACCTTAGAAGAGCTTTAAGAGTTCCTGAATCATGCAGTGGCCACCCTGAAGCCATCAACACAGCCACTCTCCTGGTCAACAAAGGTGTCCAGCAGCTGGACACCCTCATAAAGACTGTGAAACAGTATCCTCCCCCGCGATAACAGCTTGATGGTTAAATGCAACCTCAAAATACTGAGAAAAAAAAAAAAATGTACCACTTACGGGCTATTCATGCCCGTGCCACCTCTTGGGTGGCTTAATCTTTATCAATCAATCGTAAGTTCTATTCAGTTGTGTATGTGTAAACTAAAGTCTTTGAAAATGTAATAAGTTTTACGAAACGCGCTCAAGTGTCGCATCAGACTAGAAATAAAAATGAATTTTGGAGAATTGATTTTTGAATTACCACCAACAGTGAAAAGAAATGTACGAAAGATTGAGAAAATTCGTGTTAGAATTATTAATCTTACTTTTTCGGTCATATTTAATAATATGTCTACAGGAAAGACTGCTACCAAAATATACTAATATATATATATATATATATATATATATTATATATATATATATATATATATATATATATATATATATATATACTGGGCCTACGTAGCCTTGTCATCAAGGGGCAATGGGAGGGGAAATAATGATCTACCTTTATCACTCCTGTCTATCGACGCCTGCCCTTCGATGGTGGATGGTACACAGTTCCCAGGTCGCTCCTTGGCGTTCCGGTTGCATGTCACAGGTTTTCAAGCGTTGTACAGAAATCGCGTCTTCGCCGTACCTAATCCATGGATTCAGGTTTTCCAAGCTGGTCCAACCAGTGGCCACTAAGCATGTCACTGTCCATACTTGCTCCTTCAACGAGACGTTTTCTCATGGATCCGGATGCGGTGACTTCCCTCCAAAACTTGAGTAGATGTGACCCAGTCACAACAGCACTGCACGTCGCTCCAGGCCAGGAACTGCACGGTGCCAGACTTGCTCTCTCAGCATCACCGTACACCTTCCATTACAGGTTAACAGCCACGAGTTCTTGGCACTTCTATGCCCACTAAACTCGGCTTCTTCGTACTTCCTGGGAGTACCCCTCCGACAATGGTAGACTGCGATGGCTGCTCAAATCCACAGAGTGAGACTCCCAGCACCTCCAATCTCGGGAGCTGACTGATGCACGTCCGCTCATGTCAACGGTCCGACTCTCTCTGCTGGCGCAGTGACCGGACATCCGGCACCAGGCATCCCGGTGACGTCACAGTGGGCTCTGATTGGTCAGTCACGTCATGTGACCTCGGCCAGCCAATCAGCAGCCTGCTGGCGCCCTCATTTCTAGGCGCCGAAAACCTAGAGACGTCGCCATTTCGTACATATTAGTGGTTTAAGCCCCCTTAACTGCAAATCCTATGAATGATAATTTCTCGATAAAAATTTAATATATTAAGTAGCCTCTCATATCAAATTACTCCCTGCATCTCAGGGAACCTGCAAGATAAGTGGATATGACTCTTAACGCTGGCATTGGGGAGAGGGCACCATAACAAGGGTTTATATTTCAGGGAACTTGGGCTGATAGTAGTGAATTTAAAGGAGTATTCAAAGACGGATAACGAAAGCTAGAGTTCAGTAATTGCGTTTTCTTTACTTACAATGTTTGAAGTATGAGTGCTTTACATTTCAGGGAAATTGTTCAGGTATTAACGAAGATACGAGAGGGTGGGTTAAGGCGGGGACAAGAGCAGGAGTTTGGTAATAGTTTGGATATATTTCCCTATGTACGGATTATAGCGGTCTTAAATTTCAGGGGGATTGTACTGTTAATATTGAATCTATGACAGGGGAATAAGACGGGGACATGACCTACAGTTCGGTAATTGTTTAGATTTATTATGTCTGAAATATGACGAAAAATTGGGCTATAATTGGGCTATTAGTAGTGAAGCTACACTTAGAAATGTATTAAGCTGGGTCCAAGAGCTAATATCTGATAAACTTTTACAAAATATCTGCTCATTAATTATATCCATATGAACGTTTAAGAACTCAGAGAGAATTAAACTCTGTCAAAATTCTGTCTTATTTCCTGTGATGCAGCTGAAACAGCTTTTTTGGTCTGAAAATGGTCTTACATATTTTGGTCTTTAACTGGTCTCTGATTAATTTTCGGTCTTCAATTGGTGTCTGATGAAAATCGGTCTCAAACTGGACTCTGACAAATTTTGGTTTCATACTGGACACTGGTGAAATTTGGTCTTATACAGAGCTCTGAAGATCATTGGTCTGTAAATAATCTCCGACTAATTTCGGTCTTCTATTGGACTCTGATGAAAATTGTTCTAAAAATGGTCTCTGAATAATTTGGGTCTTTTACAGGTGAAACAGTGTAAATTGATATAAAAACTATGACTTACTGCTAAGATGTCCATTTCCTTAACAAAACTTCTGTGACAATATTCTCTGAAATGGTCTTTTGAAATATTTTCGGTCTTGAACTCATAAAACAACTTCAATGATTATATGATCTTTGAAATATTTTTATAAAACTGAACTCTGAAAAATTTTGAATATCCTCCATAAGAACTTTTTAAGAACGTATGAGTGAAATTTGGTCTGAATTTTCCCCATAAGAACTCTTTAGCTCCAAATGAGTGATTTTCCAAACAAACAAAAATTGAGCGTAGAGTTTATTTTCAGTAAGATGGGGGCGGACTTTGCCCCCCTAAATTTTTGTAGAAGATTTCTTAACAAACTTCTATGATTATTTTAAATATTTTTATAAAACGGGATGTGAAACAGCAGTAAGTGAAACTGAAAAATTTTACCTGGAAACCCTACTACTTGGTGACAAATGGAAACCATTTACCTGGAAACCCCCTCAGTCTAATCACGATTTTTCAATTTACCTGGAAACCCAACAGTCTAAACGCAAACGTCAAAATTTACCTGGAAACCCCACAGTCTAAACGCAAACGTCAAAATTTACCTGGAAACCCCCACAGTCTAAACGCAAACGTCAAAATTTACCTGGAAACCCCACAGTCTAAACGCAAACGTCAAAATTTACCTGGAAACCCCATAGTCTAAACGCAAACGTCAAAATTTACCTGGAAACCCGACAGTCTAAATGCGAATGGACATGAAAACTAAAATTCGTGTTTAGACTGTCATCCCTACTACTCTCAGAATATCTTTGCAGGTGTTATACCTGATAACTTAGTTGGTTTTGGGCCATAAAATGGTTATTAGCCGCTGTGGATGATTAATGAGCCATTGTGGTCTGACCCAGTATTGACTGTCCTTGTAGACAACTGAGTCAAGGTATTGCTGATAAGTCCAGGTATCATCAGGACAAGGTTGTTCAGAGATGTTGCCTAAGGTGGCTAGATCCCATAATTTATGTACAGTCGGATCAAGCTCATCCTTAGTCATGTCTCTGAATATTAGTGGTGACTGCTCTTTGCCTAGTCACACAACCATCACTGAATTAATTTGTTTGATGTCTACAGGTATGGGCTTCTTAAGGCTCAATACTGGGCATGTAAGCAATTTGCCTCCCAGCGACATTAACAGGTTCATTTCCTGTAAACTGGTTTGTCCGGTGATGTACTTATGATAGTAATCTGCACCAACAAGAATATCAATGCTGGTGAGGTGATCAAATGTAATATTAGTGTCTGCCAAATTAATTCCTTTCTGTTTAAGGAATGTGGCATTTGCTTCGAGACCATTGACATAAGGGTCTGACGGAATTTTGTCTACTATGATGGCTTGCACTGGACAGGCATAACTGCTCAAAAGTACAAGAGGTTTCACCACCTGGTAGTTATGAGGTCCTGTGTTAGTTAAGAACCCTGAAGTGTTTAATTTAACCTGGATTGCAGGTTTAAAGTGAAGATCTTGTGCCCCTTGCTTAGTGATGAAGGTTTTCTGGAATCCCTGATCAAACAACCGTAGGGTAATGATCTTTGTTCCTTTATTTGTTTCTGTAAGTTGGGCAGTGGGTAGTGTTGTAGGTGTACTGGCGTTAGTTGATTTGACACTAATCTCCTGATGCACCTTACTGTACTGTACAGTGGTGGAAGCTTTGTCTTTATCCACTTTGGGGTTTGGAGACTTCTTTTTTTGTTTCCCCGCAGGACTAAATGATGTTTACCCTTGTCGCAGGTACGTAATTGGGTCTCACAGCTATTGGTGCTATGTGATCTGAGGCACATCGTGCATCTCTGCAGCTCTTTTAGCCTCTTGACACGAGTACACGATCAGGAAAGTTTGTGCCGTAGTAGATGTAATAATCCTCTTGGCAGAACAAGCATATCTGCCAGCCTACAGCACCTTTTGGGTTCACTGCCTTAGATGACACTGTAACTGTAGTTACAGTGTTAATGGAATGTTTTTGTGACATTTGGAGCACTTTCTGTCTAATATTTCACTAGGCAGGTTTGCATTGCATTTAAAAAGCCACTAAGCACTGGTTATGTCACCCTTGAGGCTGATGGGTTCAAGCAACGACTTAAGTTCAGGCTTACCTGCTTGATGGAGTTCTGGGAGTTGTTCTACTCCCCAAGCCCGGCCCGTGGCCAAGCTTGACTTGTGAGTGTTTGGTCCACTAGGCTGTTGCTTGGAGCGGCCCGCAGGCCCACATACCCACCACAACCCGGTTGGTCCGGCACTCCCTGGAGAAAATGATCTAGTTTTCTCTTGAAGGTGTCCACGGTCATCCTGGCAATATTTTTTATGCTCGCTGGGAGGATGTTGAACAACCGTGGACCTCTAATGTTAATACAGTCTTCTCTGATTGTGCCTATGGCACCCCTGCCCCTCACTGGTTCTATTCTGCATTTGCTTCCATATCGCCCACTCCAGTATTGTTATTTTACTGTGCAGATTTGGGACCTAGCCCTCTGGTATTTTCCACGTGTATATTATTTGATCTCTCTCTTTTCTATCTCTCTTCTTTGATATCTCTCCTTTTTAGCGAGTTCATTTGGAGAGCTTTCAGATGACCCCAATAATTTAGGTGCTTTATCCCGTCAAAGCGTGTGGTATATATTCTCTGTATTTCCTTCTATTTATGCAGTCTCTTCTGCTCTGAAGGGGCAAGTGAGTACTGAGCAGTATTAAAGATGGGACAGCATAAGTGATTTGAAGAGTACAAATATTGTGATGGGATCCCTGGATTTCAAAGTTCTCGTAATCCATCCTATTTTTCTGGCTAATGCAATATTTGCTTGGTTATGCTCCTTAAACGTTAGGTCGTCAGACATCATTATTCCCAAATCCTTTACATGCTGTTTTTTCTACTATGGGAACATTTGATTTTGATTTGTACCGTGTATTAATGTTTAAGGTCCTCATTTTTACCGTACCTAAGTACCTGGAAAATATCACTGTTAAACATCATGTTATTTTCTGTTGCCCAGTCGAAAACTTTATTAATATCTGCTTGAAGTTTTTCAATGTCTTCTGCTGAAGAAATTTTCATGCTGATTTTTGTGTCATCTGCAAAGCATGATACGAAGCTGTGACTTGTATTTTTGTCTATATCAGATATGAGAATAAGGAAAAGCAGTGGTGCAAGAACTGTACCCTCAGGTAACGAGCTTCTAACTGCGCTTGAACTCTATTTTATATGGTTGATTTACTTTTTGTGTTCTGTTCGACAGAAAACTGAGTATCCAGCGTCCTACTTTACCGGTTATTATCATTGACCTCATTTTGTGTGCTATTACTCCATGGTCACATTTATGATTGCCTTTGCGAAGTTTGTGTATACCACATCTGCATTCTGTTTTTCTTCTAATGCCTCAGTGGCTTTATCGTCGTTGTAAAGTAGCTGTGAGAGGCACGATCTTCCTGCTCGAAATCCATGTTGGCCTGGGTTGTGAAGGTCAATGGTCTGCATGAAACTGGTGACCTGACTCCTGATCACTCTCTCAAATACTTTTATTAAGTGGGACGTAAGTGCAACTGGTCTGTAATTCTTTGCCAATGCTTTGCTCCCTTCCTTGTGTAGAGGGGCTATGTCATAGCCCCTATGTCAAGAAACATACTTCCTTTAAGCGCATCTGGTATCTTCTCCCGTGTCCAAGTTCTTCCTCCACACTATACTGAGTGCCTGTGCTACTGGCACCTTGCATTTCTTTATAAATATTGAATTCCATGAATCTGAACCCGGAGCCGAGTGCATGGGCATATTTTCAACTTATGTTTTAAAATCTGTCATGCTCGTGTTTATATCAGTTATATTTATGGGGGTTAGGATATCACACATAAAAAATTGGTCCGGATCTTCCACTTTCATGTTGTTTTTTGGAGTGCTAAACATGTCCTCATACTGTTTTTTTAAGATTTCACTAATTTCTTTGTCATCCTCTGTGTATGAACCTTCACTCGTTTGAATAGGTCCAATACTGACAGTGGTTTTTGCTTTTGATTTCAAATATGTGAAGAAATATTTTGGGTTTTTCCTTACTTCCTGAATTGCTTTCTGTTCCAGCTGCCTTTCTTCAATCTGATATGAGTGTTTAAATTTCTGCTCGATTTCTTCAATCCCCTTGTTTAAATTATTCATTCTTTGACGGGAAAGTCGTGTCTGATTAAGCATTTCTGTTATTTTTTCCTACTTTTTATAGTGTCGTCTGCGTTCTCTTTCTATATTGGACCTCTTTCTGGCTTTCCTTAAAGAAATGTGTTTCAGACTTGATATGCATCCGAAGTCAGTTTTTCTCTTCCTTTTGTAAGATTTTTATTACTTAGAACAGTTTCCCATGGAATGTTTGTAAGTTCCCTGATGTTGATGATAGTTTGCACTTCAATGAGCTCGTGATTTGAGTATGTGATATCAGATATCGTAATGTCCTTGATTGTCTTCATTGTTTGTAAAGACCAGATCTAAAATATTTTCATTTCTCGTTGGCTCTCATATCTGCTGGTTGAGTGAAAATGTGTCACAGAATCTAATCAGTTCTCTAATCTGTAGTTGGTTACGTCCCGATAAATTTCCAGATATAATATTATTGTTTGATTCTGCTTCTTATACTCGGCAAGATGAAGTCATCTAGGAAGATAATATCAGGTATCGGGTTCACCAAACTATCGAGGCTATTCTCTATTTTGATTATCTGTTCTGCAAATTCACCAAGCCGTTGCATCTGGCAGGTTGTATATAAATAATAACTAAGTTTATTTTCTCTATTTTTACTCCCATTACCTCTACCATCTCATTTGTAACGTTAAGGAGCTCCGAGAATACAAGGTCTTCCATAATATACAGACCCACTCTTCCATGTGACCTGATTACCCTATCACACCTATATAAATTATATCCTGGTATCCAGATCTCACTGTCCAAGAACTTCCCTGCATGGGATTATGTAGAAGCTCCAAATACTGCATTTGACTCCAGGAAGAGGCCATTTATGAATTGTACTTAGTTTTTTGTTCTTGTTTTCAGTCTTTGTATGTTGACAAAGATGAATGAGGTTACTCTAGTAAAGATAGTTTGACTGGGAAACTTTTTTTGGCATGTCCATTATGTGTGAACATATTGAGTTTGTTCTGACCAGTGCTGATTGTTGTAGGGCAGTTGCCTGTCGTAGTTGTAGTTCATTTTTGGTGTGTAGTTGTATCTGTAATTCTGGTATGCAAGTGGCTCTAGCATCAGTTCCAATCAATCTCTTTGTTCCTCCTTTTGAAATCTCTTTCGGCTTGGTATAAAGAAATTAATTGAGTTGCATTAAATTCATTATCATGCTTGCCACTCTTTATGTAGCGTTCCGTGCCTTTCACGTGAAAGTAAGGGCAGCTGAGGTCATAGCATTTTCTGTCCTCAAGTGAGGTTTGGCACATGTCAGGATGGAAAAACCTACATGTTGATTCAAATCGACACTGACCTTTCCTAAGCATATTTAAACATTTTGGGGATGGTGGTAACTGCATTCTAATCCTTTCTTATTACCAGCATATCTATGTCTGCATATGCCCTTTGCATAAAATTTGCATGTCTGTCCCTCTGGTCTGACTCACTATCGGGGACCGTTGTAGTGTCTGAACCTATCGAGCTGTCAGTGCTGTCTGTTACACTTTCTCGTCTACTGTCGTCTGCTTCCGGGCATACTGAATCAGAGTTTGCAACTTCCTGAGTTTCTGCTTCAGTTTCCTCCCTGACTATCCTCCGCCCCTGGTCTATTAGCATTATTGTTGTTCGTTTCCCACTCTTTCTGGATGGCTTCCAATGAACGATGTTTTCAGGTCATGTTATCTAGAATTTCTTTTTAGTATATTCCAAGATGGCAGGTCTTTTTTACATACCCAGAGCAAATAGCCAGCTCTCATTCCCATGGTGTTACTTACTCCTGTACAAGCCGAATGAAATCTTTTCTTACATATATAACATTCATTCGTTACATTCGGGAGTCGAACAAAAGGCACCAGAAGTGAGACGCAACCCAGTATGATGCAAAGCATCAAGACGGCGAAGAGTAGGAGAAGCAGAAGAGTATGCAGGACAACCATAATCGAGTTTAGACAGGACGAGAGAGGAGTGCAAGTAGAGGAGCGTGCGCCTGTCCTCTCCCCAAGAAGTATAGGACAAAACCTTAAGTGGGTTAAGGGCCTTAGAGCATTTAACTTGGAAGTAAGAGATATGGGGCGACCAAGACAAACGAGTGTCAAAGATTAACCCCAAAAGCTTAGCAGAATCCCTGTACACAAGGGGATGACCATAAAGCGACAAAGAGGGACGAAGAACGACATGCTTCCGAGTAAAAGTCACAGCACAAGTCTTAGACGCAGAGAACTTGAAGCCAAAGACGACACGGCATCAGTTGCAAGTTGAAGCCGCCGTTGAAGGAGAGGCTAATCATCAACCTGACAGCAAAGGGTAAGATAATCAACATAGAGAGCGGAGAAGACGCCAGAAGGAAGAGAGGAATGAAGACCGTTGAGGGCAACTAAAAAAAAAAAGAGTAGTGCTCAGAACACTACCCTGGGGTACACCCTCATACTGCCTAAAAGGGGCAGAGAGAGTGGTACCAAGCCTCACACGAAAGGAACCACGAGAAAGGAAACTTTGGAGGAAGAGAGGGAGATTCCCACGAAGGCTAAAAGAATGAAGTTGGGACAGAATAATATACCGCCAGGTAGTGTCCTAAGTCTTTTTCTAGGTTAAAAAGGACGGCAACAACGGAGGTCTTCTCAGCAAAAGCAGTACGAAAATAGCCCTCCAAGTTCACCAGGGCATCCGTTGTGCTGCGGCATCTGCGAAAACTAAACTGAAAAGGGGAGAGGTGGTATTAGTGATCTAAGAACCACATCAAACGAACGTTAACCATACGTTCAAAGAGCTTGCAGACAACTCGTGAGGGCAATAGGGTGGAAGTCCTTGGGGATGATCCGAGAGACCCTGGTTTCTGAACAGGGAGAAAAACAGCATCAAGCCAGTCCTCAGGAACTGACGACGACTTCCAGACCCGATTGTACAGACTCAGCAAATACTGAGATGTGCACGGAGGGAGATGGCGAAGCATCTCATAATGAATGCCATCGGAGCCCGCTGCCATTGAACCGCAGAGGGCTAGGGCAGACTGACGGTCAGAGAGAGAGAGAAGAGATCGTCATAGGGAAGGCGAAGATGGGTACAGAACCCTAAAGGACGAGATTTAAGAATAGGCTTATGAAGAAAGAAAGATTGGGGAAGATGAGAACCAGAACTAACAGATGAAAAGTGGGAACCCAGTTCGGTCGCGACCTGCAACGGATCCACCACAAGAGCACCATGGAGGCGAAAGACTGGCGAGACATCGGGAACAAACTTGCCCGCTATCTTGCAGATACGCTTCCAGACCAGTTGCAGAGGAGTTTCGGACATAACGGCGGAGACATAATGCATCCAGCATGCACGTTTAGCCGCATTGATGGTCCTACGGGTCACCACACTCGACTTCTAAACAAAAGAAAAGACTCAACCGTCTGCCGGCGGCGATGCCTCTTCCGGGCTGCACTCTTAACGCGGACAACCCGGCGCACAGTCCACATTCCACCAAGGAATGCACTTCTGCGTTCCCCGAGAGGAAGAGTGAAGGCAGCGTCAAAGACAGCGTCATGAAAAAGAATGACACGAAAGAGAGGGAGAATGGAGAGGTCGGAAATAGTAGCACGGAGAGTAAAGAGGCGCCAGTCAGCCTCGGCAAACCACCACCTAGGGAAGGAGAGAGGAGGGTGAAAAGAGAAAAAGTAACAAGGATAGGAAAATAGTCACTGCCATGGAGGTCATCAAGGACTCGCCACTCGAAATCTAAGTAAAAGGATGATGAGCACAGAGAAAGATCGAGACAGGAAAGGGAGCGATTCAGAGAGTCCAAACGAGTGGGCTCACCAGAATTCAGAAGAAACAGGGAAGAAGAGAGGATGAAAGGGTCAAGGAGGCGGCCCCGGGTGTTTGTCAGCGCATCACCCCAAAGGGCATGACGACAATTGAAATTACCCAGCAGGAGCACAGGCTCCGGCAAGGAGTCTAGGAGGTGTGTAAGATCGGGAAGAGAAAGTGGAACAGTGGGGGGGGAGAGATAATTGAAAAACCGTGTACCATTTACACAAAAAAACATGGGCAGCAGAACAGTGGAGAGGCGATGGAAAATGTAAGGGGACGAAGGAAGCATCAGAGGGAATCAATAGAGCCGAAGAGTTATGGGCCCCAGCAACAGCTGGCAGGGGGGTGGGGGGGGGGAGAAAGAGAATAGAATAGCCACGAAAGCGACCAGGACGAGCACAAAACATCGGCTCCTGGAAATAGACACAAAGGGGCGAAAACTGTGAAATTAGAAGACGGAGGTCAAGGAAATTGGCGTAATATCCACGGATGTTCCACTGAAGAAGAGACATCGACAAAAAGAGAAAGGATAGGAACAGAGAACAAAGAAAGAAAGGTGAAAAAGGAGCACAGCACGTTAAAGAAGCACATGGTCAGGATCAGGGTCAGCAAAGACAGGGTTAGGGAGGGAATGAGTAAACTGAGTAAAGAAGGTGGGAAAGGAGCGGGAGGACAGACCATAGGTAAACAAGCAGGGTCTGGAAGAGGAGGAGGAGGAGACAACTGAGAGGGATGAGCAAGGAGAGCAGGAGGAGGAGGAGGGGCCGGAAGAGGGGAGCGTACCTCAGCAAGGGCAGTAACTGAGATGGAACCGGGGGCTAAAGAAACCTCCACAGTAGGAACTGAGGGCTCTACCACTGAACTGGGAGGGGAAGGAACGATAGAATCAGAGATAGGGGGCGAAGAAAAAAGCGAAGCCTTCTTACCTACAGAGGAACAGGAAGGAGAGGAGCCAGGTTTCCGCTTCTGATTCAAAAAGACAGGTGTCCCAGCAGCAATGTACTGGGCAACAGACTCTAGCGTCTCATTAGGAGAAGAGTGAGAGCGAACAACATGACCACCAGGAGAGCGATGGACATTGGCCTGCACAGTCAGGCAGCGTGAAGAGCCAAGAGACAGAGGAGAATGATGGGAAGGAAGACCAGAGGAAGAGGAGAGAGAAAACACAGGAGACATGACAGACTGGGTAGAAAGAAGGGGAACTCTAGACAGAGAACCAGGAGGGGGACCCTCCGGGACAGAACGGAAAGAAACAGGGGAGGTGGTGGTGGGCGTGTCCAGGTCTAAGGCTTGGAAACCGTTGTGAGACTGAGGAAGGTGGGAAGGACTAGGAGAGGAAGAGCGCACCACGCGAGCGTAAGAGACGCCAGCGAAAAGGGGGAGACGATGAACTTGGCACCTAGCCCCAGGAAAAGACAAACGGTCCCGGTGCTTCAAGTTGAGGACGGCTGCCTCAATTTTGTAATGTATACACGTGGGGAGAAGGTAGGGTGGGCCTCACCGCAATTGAGGCATCGGGCCTGGGGAGAAGTGCACTCCAACTTGGAGTGACCCTCGCCTCCACACATAAGACAGAGGGAGACAGGACTAGAGCATTTGAGGGCACCATGCCCAAACCTCCAGCACTTATTGCTGAGCCGAGGAGATGGAATATATTCCTGAACGGAACATCTGGCACCAGCAAGAATGACAGAGGGCGGAAGGGTCCTACCATCCAAGGTAATCTTCACAACCCGAAGGGGCAGACGGCGATGACCACGAGGGGGACGAGTAAACGTATCCACCTGGAGGACAGAATGACTCTGGGCCTCGAGGATATGCTTGATATCCTTGTGGCAGTCATTTAGATTCCTAACATCGGTAGCTACATGGTGCGGGAGGAGAACAGTGCCAATACGCATTTAACTGAGCGTTCTTGGAGACCCGAACAGAGGTCTCGCCAATGCAGGATAAGTCGGCCAAGCGGGTGGCCGCATCCTGAGAAGGAGCAGCAACGACACGGGTACCAAGACGGGTGGGGTTGAAGGTAACAGAGGCATCTACTGAATCTACAAGATGCCTATGAAGGGAAAAATCGTCAGGAGTTGAATCTAAAGGATGGAGATCAAAGTACTTAGTCCACGCAGCAGGACCAAAGTATGGTATGAATTAATTTGGGAAGGGTGCATACGAGAGCGGCCATGGTGGGGACGGCGATGAGAACTTTTAGAGAGAGATGGGTAATAAGGCGCAGTAGTCACAATAAGAGATGGAGCCATGCAAGGGGACGAGGCGGTCACCACAGCAGGCTTGGGGCTCGACCCAACTACAGAGGAGGGAGGGAAGCAGGAAGGAATAGTCCGATCTGGACCTAAACCGGGCCCGGTAGCAGGGGCTACAGAGCCCGGTTTTGCAGGACGGTCCGACTCATGGGTCTAGTCGCCCACCCCATGAGCCTGGGTAAGAGAAGTCGTGTCGTCATCCATGCAGCAAACAATTTCAATGGTTTGGGACCTGGAACCAAGGGATACCACCTACCAGGGCAGCCAGGGAGGCCGAGCGCGAGCCAGTGCAGGAAGGGTGCGTCGTCCCCAGCGGTGCTCCCCCTTTTCAACAGGGGAGTCCTACTACTTCATTCTCCCACACTGGTGCTAAGACCCCATTCCCCCCTATCGCCCCAGCCTGGACACCCAACTATCCACTCAGGGCGGCCTCTCACAGGCGACCCCTCCAGCGGGTGGTCCGATGGCTCACAAGGCCCCTACGTGGTGCCCTTCAGCACGTACACCACCCAAGGAGGGGGCAAAGGCAACCCACACCGGTCCCAGGGAAGTGTACGTGAGCCCCTCACCACGGCAAGGAGGAACCACGGAGGGGGGGAATGGTGGGAAGGACGGGGGAGACGGGGAGGGTTGCTTTGGCTCAGCAAAAACACGTGTTGCCGAGCCACAGCAACACGCGGCCGAGTACAACTAGTATTAAATAAAATAAAACCGACACTTGCCAGGAAAATTTGCAGAAAAAGAGACAATTACTACAAATGGAAGAACTTAACATTTTTCAAAGTAACAATTGTTTAAATTGCCTAGAGCTACAGCTTGCAATTTACCTAATAATTGTGTACTGATGGCAGCTGTGAATTGTGTTCACAATTGACAGTCACATTACGCGAGCTGTTTTCAGATTGACATGAGACCTTATCAAGTTTATCCATTACCTCTAGGAAACGCAGAGGTACATTACAAGAAAATTAGTCAAGAATATTAGGTCTCACAGAATTCAAATAATTGACAATTGATAAATTTATTAATTATATATTAGTAGTAGTAAGTTTATGTTATCATTTTTGTGTTTCTTGTAAATTTATTGTTGCACAGTTCTCTTCGGTGTTAAGGCACGGTGATACAATTTATTCTTTAAATATTATTGCTTAAACTGCACGTGTCTCCTCCGTGCGTGCCTACAGGTACGATGACCTGTACTTTAGTCAACATTTAATTATTTCAATATATTGATTCACGAGTTGAAAGCCACCAGGTAGCTTAATATCTGTCCTTGTGCCAACTCGTTCTAGGGTAGAATAATTTCCTTGCAATGATTAATTATTATTGAATGCTAGTATACTGTCTAGGTATATAGCAAACGTCACATAAATTGTAAGTAACGCTTTCCATAATCCTATAGAATGCTGACTTTAAGAGGTGGGACAGTTCACAATTATATTTCACAGGCGTGATTCAGGGTGGGATCAGCACTAAAAATACTTGTGTTTATTATTTTTAATTAATTTCCAATCAATAATATTGCTGTAGGTATGAATATCAATAGTGTATCAATAATATTGCTGTAGCACATTAGAGGTATATTTTTGGATGTTTTTAAGTCACTATTGCTCCAGATTCCTTAACGGACTTTATGATTGAACCTGGATTTGAATTCTAGCAACAAAGCGTGTTTAGGTTCAAAATACACTAAACATTTACACTTCCACAGCAGTTATAAATTCATTTAATTTTTTGTGCAAAGTTTAACATGATGGCTTCACATGTTTATCGTATATATATGCGAGCCTAAAGAGCCACCTAACATGACGGCAGAGGTGGTGTGAGAAATTAGAAATTGTTCCAAGCAGCAGTTCAGAGAGCAACATTAAAGTAGCGCAAGAAAAGTTCCAGCACATACAGAATGTAGCCAAGAACTACATTAAAGAACTTACAGCTGATACAACGGAAGCTGAAGAGCTCAAACAAACATTAGATGCCTTGGCTTATTATGAAGATGGCATCCATGTCTAAATAAATAAATGAATTGATGTGGTAGTACATCAGTTAATAAGTAACGAGATCAGCTTCTCCGTCACCAGTTATTCTTGCCCAACCTGAGCTTCTCAAGTATAACATGCCTTCAATTGAAGGCAAGTTTGGGTAGAATTAGCAGGATTTTTAGGAGTCATTCTATGCAATGGTCGATTCTCAGACTAACATGAACAAGGTGACTAAGTTGACCAATCTGAAATGGCAACTTATAGGATAAGCTAAATCTGTGATATCAGATTTAGCCTCACAGATTCACAGATGTGAGGCTAAGTCCATGGTAAGGCACTTAAAAGTAACTAAGAAAGATTACTCTAACATTGAACTGCTTCTTGCTTGCTTTATTTGCAAATTACTAGAATTACCACCACCAACTAAAAATGTAAAGTTCCTTCAAAGTTTTTGGTTGGAGGTGTAGGCATTATTAAGCACCCACTGATGCTGATTTTTATTAATTTTAATTATTCAAAGAAAGCTTTCTGATGATGCTCTAACTACGATTTGCGGCTAGCTTTGACAAAATTATACAAATTAAATCCAAATCAAATTATGAACCTATGGCAATGCACACTGAAGTTAACCAACGTAATGTAGGTACTTTCCCAGCATCCCAGTAGTGGCGAGTAGGACTAAAACAGGCATTTTTTACGTTTTGAAGAACAAAGGGTGTGTTATGATAGATAACATTAGAGTGAGTTCGAATGGGGTTAGTGTAGTTGGTTTGAATACCTTTTAAAAGATATCTAACAGTTGTATTGAGAACTATAATTTGGTAACCCTAGGTAGTACATTGAAAAAGAACAACAACAATGTTAATTTAAATGTTTAACATTCTCTCATACAGGTGGGTTACCAGAGATTTTTACCAGCTTACACAAGCTTTTATCTCAAGTGTGCATCTGAGAGAAATATTTGCAGAAACTGACCATTTATTTTCAGTTAAAATCTTTGAGAAGATCTCTCACTCTTTTTGATTAGAGGAAGAGAAGTGGCACAGAATCCTAATAGCATGTGCAGAAGCCTTTGATATTAATACCCCTTTCACACTGGATGAGCTCAATGAAGCTAAGAAAAACTCCAAAAATACATCCCCTGGAGACAAGATTCCCTAAAAAAATGATTAGTAACCTTGGCTCAGAGGGAGACGCTGCATTCCTAAGGTTAATTTTGTCTGGACTTTTAAAACTAGACCAACAACTTTGAGTAGGACACACATTGTGCAGATCCCATAGCCCAAAGAGCCAGCTAATCCTAGTCGCATCTCTTTCCAAGGTTGTGCAGCCAAGACGGCTGACAGAATGGCTCTCAACAGACTTGAGTGGAAAATGCCTAACCTGCACCAGGATATGTATGCCTATAGAAGAGGGGTTGGCACAGTGGAATTTATTACAACTGTGTTAACCCACCTGAATCACAGACAAGGAATACCTGAATTCCTGGACCTCGAGAAAGCCATTGAACTGGCTTGTGCCCCAGCTATTCTCTGCTGCCTCATTGACAATGAGGACAAAGGCAATTTGCTCTCCTGGACATAAACTGTCTCATAAACAGAGAAGCAAGAGTGAAACTTCATGGCACAGTCTCTGAGTACAAAAAACATGAAAATGATACAACGCAAGGAGGCATTCTCAGCCCCCCCTTCTCTTCAACTGTTTAATGGAAAGAATAAAGAGGTTGAAACTCCCACATCACTGAAGGCTGCTAAACTATGTGAACGACTTGTCATCATCGTAAAAAGAAGGGATACATCACGCCTCGCATCCAAATCCTTAGACTGTATCAGTGAAGAGGCAAAGCAGATGGGGGGTCAAACTCAACCCCACAAAGACAAAATCCATGCCCGTAAAAAGAATAAGGCCCAACAACCAACTCAAAGTAAAGGGTCAACCAAGTGAATGGGTGGACACTTATCAGTATCTAGGAATAATCATGGACACACTAATTTTAATGCTGAGGTCACTTAAGAGAGCGAACTGCACCCAGGACGGCAATCCTCAGGTCGCTAACCTCCCTCTCTGGAGGAGCCAATCTGCAAGTCCTCTGCACATACTATGTACAGGCAGTCAGATCAGTGATCGACTATGACGCACCTGCGCTCACAAGCCTATCACAACAACAATGAAAAAAAGGTTAAAGTAGCACAAAACAACGCTTTGAGAGCTGCCTTGGGTGCACTTATGTGGACCAGGCTTGAAACTAAGACTGGAAGTGGGGGTGCTGTGTCTTCAAGAAAGAATATCTCAAAGAACAGCTACGATTATCAGTAATATAATTGTTTCCCCTGATCAAGTCCCAGAACGACAGGTCTTGGTGGTTGGAATTGGACTAAACAATGGAAACTCTTGGGCTGCCCGAGCAGGAAAAGTTCTAAACAGGATACAAATAAAAAGCATGATTCTGGATAGAGGAGGTGATCATCCACACCCAAACTACACTTGTTTCCCACCATGGGAGGAGCCTACCTTCGAAATACTAATAAAAAGGGCTTTCAATGAAAAAGGATGCCTGTGATCCATCAATTCTAAAGCGCTTCATAGAAAAGCAAATGAGCAGTAGCAGGACTCTCCCACATCTTCCGTTAACACAGAATATGAGAGTTCTGGCGCTGCTCTTTGCATGGACAGCAAACAGGAATATTGGCGACTGGTAGGACCAGAATCCTCAACTCAAACGGATCTGTTTGCCATACAACAGGCATTCGCATATGTGATTGTCTATGATTGCCTTTGAGAGTTTTGAACAAACTCAAAAGCTACATTTCAAATATTAGGAAAAAACAGCGGAAAGACAACGTGGAAATAATTACCACCATTTTGTATCTTTGAGCAATAGCTAAAGGCAAAAGACCCAATATAACCCTAAACTGGATCCCATCCCATGTTGGAATCCCATTAAATGAGGAAGCTGCTGAAACTGCTAAATTTGCAACTCGTCATCCAGTGTTCCACAAAACAATTCAACCCAACCTAAAGTACATAAAGAACACCATCACCCAAAAACTCTCACACCTTAATAAAGCCCATCTACACCAGAGTAGCAGATGGTTTCCCCACAACAATATTTTATTTAACCTAACTTGATGGCATGAATATATCTCTAAAGGAATCTACAGGGGAATAGCAGTTCTGTTATATAGACTATGTCTAAGTTACAGATGCAACCGGGAAATTAGTGAACCCTGACATTGGGAATATATCTTTTGCTAATCAATCACAGAAAAGCCACTACTTCACTATCTCCTGGAATGTCAAACAACCAACGACCTAAGCTTAAAAAAAGAAATCTACCACTTTGGATTTTTATGCCAGTGCCACCTCTTGGGTGGTTTAGTATTCATTAATCAATCAAGGACCCCATCATTGCACGTGTTCTTATGACAGGTGAAGCCCAAATGGCAGGGGATGACAAAAAGATTAAGGTAAACAGGTAACCGAGACTCGCTGGTTAGGAATTCGAGGGAGTGGGGCCAAGTTGCTGGAGTGGGAACTGCAACTGTTTGAGAATCTTGGTAAACAAATAGATGTAAAGTCATACCCAGAGATAGATGGACACTTAAATGGGGATTTGGGAACCACATTAAACATTACAGGAAATTCTATAGGAAAGTCTAAATGAAATTCACACTATAATCACTTTGGTTGCGACTCATTTAAACGAGTTTGATTTAAACTCTCGAAAAATCAGCCAGGATTTCATACCTGAGGAAAACCGAGGACAATGGAACACCATTAAAACTCCACATGGGAAATTTCATACATGTTTATGGCAATTAGATACTATAGACACACTGTGGTGACTCAAGACCACAGTCAAACAGTATGGGTAACTCCACAGAAAAGGCTTCAGAAAAGTATTTTTGAAGTCTATGGGAACATCACACTTTATCTCTCTACTCAAAATTAAAAAATGCTGGTTCTAGTCCTACTTTCCACTACCACTACTACTACTAGTCCGACTTTCCACTACTGCATCCTCAGAGCCTGAGCTTTCTGTTGATGCAGCAGGTGTAAGGAACTGCTTATTTTGCAAGCAGTTAACTTTGCATCTAAATGCCCTGCTTACTCTGTTCCAGCTGAATGTTTCCACTTACAACAATTGGAAATCTGTACGAGATGCTTGCAAGCTAACGAAACAGCATGTGTGACACCCAACTGATCGTGTGTATTAAATAAAATCGTGGTAAACATGTTGCACTGTGCAATGGGTTGCCTCCCTTAGGCAAAACCCTAAGTCAAAATTACATCGGTCAACTGCAGTGAAATGCAACAAGGCACAAAACAACGATGTAATGATGCTGTTGGCCAAGTTCAACACTGCTGCAACAATGCCAAAAGCCCAAATATTCTTTACTTCAATGTAAGCTGGCATTAAGACCCGAAGCTATTCTGCGACGTTTCAGAAAAGACCTTAATCACCAAGAAGGTAACTTATGGCCTCCTTGAGGCAAGTTCTTTCTGCATAATGGGACTTAAGCCTCTTCTGTGATCCCACCCCAAGTCAATGGTAAGTTATTAGGAATTGGCGGTAGCAAATAATTTTGCAAGGAATAACAGGGTAAACAAGACTAAATAACAACTTCACAAATATACTGTCGTACAACTTCACATATGTTCATAGTGTATTTCGCAAAGGACACTTAATATTGCCGCAGTGTTCTTCAAATCCCAGCGAGTACATTATCTTTAAGTATACGTCGTCCACGTTCAAGTGTAATTACTGGCGAGTTCATCTTATTCAACATGACCCATGTCGCTTACCATATCGTCACGATGTCCAAATACCCAACATCGGCTCTACAGAAACACTGGCAGAGGTCTTTAGCAGCATGCTGACAGGGATCATAAATATTGCATCCTGGGATCTCAACTAACACCCTCGTAGAAGTCTAACTACACACTATCAGAACTTCTTCACTCAAGCCTAATGCTGTCATCTTGTAACTTCTCTTGGCCAAATCCCAGCTACGTCAGTCCACACAACATCAATGCTCAAGTACAACAGTTAACACACTGTTTACTGCCGACGACGGCCACTTGTCCTTCACAGGAACAAGTTAAGAGATCTGGACTGCCGAGGGTGAACTGGTTTCCAAAATGCAATAGACGCTCCATGTCACCTCTGTTGACATAATAGTCATTAGCCGGACAGAAAGTATTCAAGGAGAATATAGGGTGGCCGGGGAACTGAAAATATATTCAGATGCACAGTCTAGATGGTGTTGATATCGTTGCTGCACTCACCAGAGGTCTTCATCATCGACCTCACCTACTAACTGAGGTACGCTCAGGAACCTTTCGCAGATAGCGCCCACCTTGCCACACTTCCGCCAACAGATGGCGTGGTCTTCATCTCAATGCCTTGGAGTTGGAGTGCATGTCCATAGATGGCCAGCCGAGGTCCACCTACTCTGGGTCTGTGAGGATAACTGAGGCTGCTGGGAGCATCGCTGATGCTCCTCTGTCTGGCATGACGTCAGAGGCCTACTTGCCTGTGATTGGTTACATTTCAACTGACAGAATTTTGAGTATAACACCGCTCGGACACGCTACCAAGTCGACGTCCCTTGTCGACAAGCTCTGGCTAGCTATATAGTTACAATGATACTGAAAGGACCTCGGTGGCATACAATAATGGCTTACATGTGAAATTTGCATAATAAAACATTGAAAGAAGATCAGGTGTGCGTAATACAAACAACTCGGCATATATGCACCAAAAAAAAAATTCATCATAATAGGTGAAAATCATGGTAACAATGCTTTGATTAAATCAGAGTATTAAGAACATGTGTATGTCTACTGATCAGATATGAACAATACAACTCAAGGTATTGCCTAAACAAAATTATTAACATGTGTCAATGGCATGTGCTTGAAAACCATACAAAATTAAACAATTATTACATTAATAGAACAAAGTTCTGACCTAACAACCACAATTGAATTTCAAGATAGATAATGATTTTTTTTTTTTTTTTCTCATTTTTTTTTTTTTGAAATAATACAATATATTTACAAGACCAATGTACAATATATATAATGTGCAATATATTTACAAGCATATACAAGACCTGGATCAAGAAGACTAACATCTGCGTGATAGCAGTCAGGATTCACTGGCCACAATGTGGTTGCTACAACAATAATAACTCTTATGACAAGCACTGTAAAAATACAAATGGTAGTAGACTTAACAATGGCATCTACTTTATAACAAAATAAATTTGAGAAAAACTATACATTATATATAATGGTAATAATAAGACACATGTGGTAGAAATACTGCAAATGACGTTTTTTTTTTTTTTTTTTCAAAACAAACAGAATAACTGCAGAGTGCATTCAATTATAAATTCTGCGGATATCTACACCTAGCTCATCCAGAGCACTATACAACTCTGGCTCTGACTGAAGGTCCGGAACAGGTGAAACTTCATGCGACAAACTATCATCTTGAGAGATATCCTCGTTAACATCTAGCCAATGGACATGTGGTGAGTGCACGGTTGAAACGAGAGGTCTAGATCTAAGATTATAATTGCTAGTATGGGGTTGCTGAACATCAAGTGGTCTGTCAACCACAGAAGGTGGTGTCCGAGTAGGAGTATCTGTCTGGGTAAGTTCATTGTCATCTTCCTCATCAGTCTCGTCAACAGTCATTTTAGCTAACTTCATGTGGTCTAAATGTTCATTTATATACTCTCCTGTTAACAAGTTCTTAAGTCTGTATTTGTTACCTTTAATAAGCTCGATTACCTTATATGGACCCAAAAATTTCTTAGTTAACTTGTACATAGGACCAGACCTGTGTTGGTTAAGTATCATTACTACAGATCCAATAGTTATTTTATTGGGTTTAGCTCGTGCATTCCTTGCTAGAGTGAACTCGGCTGTTGCTTTGGACAGTTGTTCTCGTATTTTCTTGAATACTAATTGCATTTGTCTACGCTTCACTTGAACAAAATCATCTACGTTATATAAGGGAGTAGGAGGTACGTTAATCAATTCATTAGGGAGGATCTTATCTGTACCATAAAGAATAGCGTGAGGTGTGTCACCAGTAGAAACATTAATTGAAGAATTTATAGCACACTGAATTAAGGGTATAAAATCATCCCAATTGTTGTTATCAAAATTCAACGTGACTCTCAAGGCATCTAACACTTTCCTGTTAGTACGTTCAGCTAGTCCATTACTTGCCGGATGGTAAGGCATAATGCTACATTTTTTGATGTTATATAAATCACACAAGCTAGTTAGAATACTATTACTGAATTCTGGACCATTATCTGAAAGGATTACTTTAGCCATACTATATCTACAAATTATTTGGTCATGGAATGCGCTGGCTATGGTTTCTGCTGTTTTGTTCGGGATAGGAACTAGTTCGCAAAACCGTGAAAAATTATCGACCATTACAAGCAAATGTTTGTTCCCTTTCTCTGTTTCCGCAAAATTTGTCAATAAATCCATCGATATTCGTTCCCAAGGAGCTTTAGTTGCTGGGTACACCTGAATTGGATTAGGTCCTGAAACATGTCCCTTGTGCTGTAAACAAGTTAAACATCTGTCAACATAATGAGCAATCTCCTTAGCCATTTTTGGCCAAAAATATTTCAATCGACCTTGTTGGAGTGTACGATCCTTTCCTGGATGTGCACTTGCAGGAGCATCATGGATAATTTTTAACACAGTTGGTACCAAGACAGCTGGAACAACTAACTGACAACATTTCCTTGGGGCTGTCCCTAGCTTTACTACTCTACACAGTAAATTGTCCAACATAACTAGTTCTTTCAATGGTACTGGCGGTTTATGAATCGGGCGAGTGTCTTGCTTAGTCAAAAATTTAATGACGGGTGCCCATATGGGGTCTTGTCTTTGTTCCGTTTCTACTACTGTAGCATCTAATGCTGGGTAATTTAACTGAATCGCAGCTACGTGTCGAGAAAACGCATCGGCTACAACATTTTGCTTTCCTGGAATATATCCAAATGTGGGATTGAATTCTTGAATTGTGAGCAAATATCTAGCAAACTTTCCAACTGGATTCTTATTTTTGAACAAGGGAATTAATGGTTGGTGATCTGTAAGAACATGAACTGGGTAATTATAAATTGTATCCTTGAAATGTTTAAGTGCCCAAACAACTGCCAAGGCTTCTCGTTCTGTTGCACTATAATTTTTCTCTTCTTTGGATAATGTGCGGCTAGCATAAGCTATTGCGTGATCTCTGTGACCTTCTGTTTGAAGTAATGCAGCACCTAGACCTATGTCACTAGCATCTGTAACCAACGTAAAAGGTTTAGAAAAATCTGGATACCTAAGGACAGGTGACGAAATCAAGGCTGCTTTGAGTTTTTTGAATGACTGATCCTGGGCCTCTCCCCAAACAAAGGGTTCATCTTTTCTTTGCAACTTGTAAAGCGGAGCGGCTATAATAGAGAATCCAGCAATAAATGAACGATAAAATCCTACAAGACCTGTGAACTGTCTTACGGCTTCTGCGGTACGAGGTGTTGGAAAATCACGGGCAGCAATAATTTTTGATTCATTCAATGTAATACCTGAAGGTGTAACTGTATGACCTAGGAAATTAATCTTTTGCTTTAAAAATGAACATTTTGCAAGCTTTATTTTTAAATTAGCTTCAGCGAGCTTTGCAAGTACTTTTTCAAGGTTCTGGAAATGAGTCTGAACATCTTGCGACATGATTATGAGATCATCAAGGTAAACTAGAAGCGTACTTCCTATCAATCTACGAAATAGATTTGTCATGAGCCGTGAAAAGGTTATTGGACTACTACGCAAACCAAACGGCATTCTTTTGAAATGAAAATGACCATTGGGAGTACTAAAGGCTGTCAATTGTTTACTTTCCTCATCAAGGGGGATTTGCCAGAATCCCTGCAACAAATCTAACGTTGAGAATACTTTGTTTCGACCAATACTTTGCAACAAATCATTTAGAACTGGAAGTGGGAAACGATCAGGTATTGTTACTCTGTTAAGCTTGCGATAATCGATTACAGGTCTCCAAGTCCCATCTCGCTTTGGTACAAGAATCAATGGAGCGTTCCATGGCGAATTACTCGATTCAATTACATCACTCTGTAACATTTCTTCTACAAGTCTATCTGCTTCTGCTCTCTGAGAATGGGGAAGACGGTAAGCTGGTACATAAATAGGCGTAGTTCCTTGTTCAAGGGGAATTTTATGTGTAATGAGAGGAGTGAGACCTAATTTTTCTCCTGGTAGAGCAACAACAGCTCTATTCCTGTTCAAAATTTCCAAAAGCTGAGCCACAGAGTCAGGAAAATCAGTAGGACTGAGGTGTTGCGCTTGCACCTCTGGCTGAGATCCCTGTTCTCCTGGTGTGAGTGTACAAACAGTATGATCCATGGAGACATCATCCACAACTCGCACCGGTAACGAGTAATGGGCAAAATCTACAACATGGGTACCAGACTGGAGATGGATATCGGCATTACTTGTGTTCGCGATAAAAAGTGAGACAGTACCATCCTGCACTGTGTGCCAGGAGGGTTCAACAAATGTACCATTCACTTTACATGTTTCACTTTCCGCAATCACATCCGACAACTCAGGCACTCCCTGAACCTTAACTCTTATTCTGGTGAGAGAATGAGGGTGTAGCACAGTGTCAGTAGCCGTGGAACCACTGACTTCAGAGATGGAAGCTGCCAGGCGAGCGAGACAACGAGAATCCGTTAGGGCGTCCCCTTCCAGAAAGTCCCGATACTCATTCTCCTTAACAACTGCACAACTACTATGCTTCAATCGAGTGCCTGTTTTCTCGGGTATGCTACCACGACAATGATCTGACAACCCTACGCTTGCAAGGCGGGTGTCAACAAAATTAACGTAATCTGATTGAAGGTTGAACTCGTGGCCCTGTCGGTACATGCTACACAAGGGTATGACATGGTCTTTGATACTTATGGTCCAACGATGGGGAAACAATGCAATATTTTCATCAATCATGGTGTACAGACCTAAGAGAATGTCTCCAGGAAAATGAATAATGTCAACAACTAAACATGTTATAGACAATGTGACATCATTGAACTTGAGTGGGAGGTCAATTTCACCCTGAACTTTTACTTTATTTCCTGAAATACCACTTAGAAAAGGTATGTGTGACTGTTTTAAAATAGTAGGGTGCTTACTTTCAATGTCTCTAAGAGCTGAGGGCTTGACAATATTAATTTTTGCACCTGAGTCAAGAAAAACTTTTAAAACTCTACCATGTACAATGGCTGATACAAGGGGACCATCACTTGAGACTGGACAAGTTACTATTTTTGACTTATGTTGTCTGGGATATCTGCGTCTTGTTTGTGTCAAATTTACTGTGGATCCGTCAACATCTACAACTGGTTTAGAGTCAGTGTCCTCCTCTGTCAAGTGTCCAAATCTATTTTGGGTAGCTACTGAATACACAGGGAGGGCACTAGGATTGGCTAGCTTGAATTGGTTAGCGGATGGCCTTGGGGGTTTCCCGACGACATGGAGTGAACATTCTGAGCTCCAGCATTCTGTGACTGAGCATTATAATTTGAAATTGCATTATAGCTGGGCTGGGAGTTGTAATTACGAGAGTTCTGATAATGTCTTGGACGCTGTGAGCCTCGCCAAGACTGACCATGGGAGTTACGAGGTGGAGATGTCCTTTGCCTAGCTCTACAATCCGCAGTGTGGTGACCAACTTGTTTATGGTACGTGCAATATGGAAGCCTAGAATGATTAGATTGATGAGGGGGCCGAGAGAATTGTCTAGGAGGTGATGATCTAGGGGCGGACCAACAGTCCCTTGCAAGGTGGTTACTCTTACCACAATGCCAACATGAGGGAGTGGATGGTTGTGGACTATGGCGTTTCGGCATTTTATGAGGCGGCGAATTTGACTGGGGGCTACGAGCATGGGTACGCTTCTGCGACCAAGAGTTTTGAGAATTTGTGGGAGGATGCTGAGAACTTGTAACTACATTTACAGCATCAGAGGGTGGCAACAGTTGAGCACTTCGGGGAGCTAGTTTATCGGCGGCATTGTTAATAGCCTCAAACACTTCACCAATTTCATGTTTAACACCAAAATTTTGTTGCTCAACGATTGGTTTTGTATGCTCAGGGGCAAAATGCATTAAAGTACCAAATGCTATCATTTTGGCCATAGCCTCAGGGGACAGATTATTGTCTTTATCTAACCAAGTCGAATTATTCATAGCAGAAACTAAGGCATACAGATACTGATCGAGACGGCTAGTAAACGCATTAAACGATTCACCAGGCTGCATGGTGGCATTGGCAATTTTCTTGACTAACCTATATGGGTCAAGGTCTCCTTTATTAACAAAGCGACGGCGAAAGAAATCCTTAAATTCAGGCCAAGACTGGAGGCTAACAATGGCTTTCTCATCAACAACAAAACGTGCATCACCTTTGGTTGTGTCCACGGCTGACCGTGCAATTGCTAAGTATTCGGCATCAGTAGGCTTAGAAAAACGTGCAACTGTTTTCGCTTCAACCTTACTAAACCATGATTCTAATAAACGCGATTCCCCAGCAAAAAGAGGAATAGCCATTTCCTGAGCTGATCTCTGGCCATTGGGACAAGCAACTGTTCCCATTGATTCTGAAGGGGTTTCAACAGTGGTAGGCATTGTCACAGCCGTGGAAGTAATATTTGAACGCAGATTATAATTAAGTGCACCTGGCATCAGAAATAGTATACACAAAAATAAACACAAAAAAATATCAACTTGGCTAAAGTAAAAATGGCAGAAATAAAATTATTAAATTGGGCTAGGCAAGAAAATAATCAAGAACAAGCAATTGTAAACTAAATTTAGCAATCTTTCATTAAAAAAATGACTGGAATTAGATGTATGTAAATTAATTAAACCAGACTAAGCACAGCAATTTAGAATAAAAACTGGGAAATGCAATTGCAAAATTTCATTAAAAAGATTCAACACAACAGGTGGCAATGCAAGAAATATGGATGTAGCACATAAACTGGACACAGGAATGTATATAACTCCTATGGTAAAAGTTTAAAATAAAATGCTTAAAGGATAAATTTCAAGTTAGGTCTGGAGAAATTAAAAAAAATTATATTGCACAAATCCTTAACTGCTACTAAAACAAGGATTTCTTAATTCACTGGAATTTGAATTTACCAATAACACTCTAGGAGAACAATTAAAATTCAATGAAATTACTGTAAGAAGCAGGAATGTTGAAATCACACAGGAAAACTGTGGGGAGTGCAGTACTGAACCAGCTCCAATATTTAACAAGTCACTGAATGGTTAATTCACAGGATATTATGGGAATTATTACATAAGTCACTTTTTAACACTTGGCACGTTGTTCTCAACTAGCAATTACTTATCTCAGGGTTGTAATTTATGAGGATCACCAGTAGCCAAAGTAGGAGAAGCGTCGTGAAGATCTGAAGAGGCCCATGTGAGGCGTGTTTACAAACTGGACGCGACGGCAGCGCTCCTGGCGGCGGTGGCGCGAGACTCAGGGACCCCACACTGTTCAGGCTAGAGGCACGAAGATAAATTCTGACGACGACAATATTGCGACGATGGAATAACCAGTTGATACCTGCGACGATGGCTGACGACGATTGCAGTAGCTTGCACCCTCACGAAGCTTGATACTGTCAGCTTGGGTGGCGGTGGTGGTGGTGGTGGGTGTAATAGGTGGTTCCCACGTGGTGGCGCGAGGTTCAAAAATGGCTGGCGCGGGAAGCTTCCTTCCTCCTCACTGATGAGTGAGCGTTCTCACAGGAAAATATTGACCCTTACTTCTAAAACGTTAGCCTGGAGTAGTGGTTGATGGCAGGACCCCGGTCTGGCACAATATTTGATGCGTGGGTGGCAGGATGGCGGCTTATGGCGGTGGCGGTGGCGGCGGTTTTGGCTGGAACACGAGGCGATGCTGGGTACTGGAACTTTTGCTTCCAGAAAAAATTTCTGGATCCCACTGCTGCTACCAGTATTCGTTTGCCTTGTTCGGGTTGAATGTAGACACAGTAGTCGCTTCTGTATATATTTATTGAGTGAGGCAAACAGGTGTATAACTGGCCAGCCGAGGTCCACCTACTCTGGGTCTGTGAGGATAACTGAGGCTGCTGGGAGCATCGCTGATGCTCCTCTGTCTGGCATGACGTCAGAGGCCTACTTGCCTGTGATTGGTTACATTTCAACTGACAGAATTTTGAGTATAACATGTGTGTGTGTGTGTGTGTGTGTGTGTGTGTGTGTGTGTGTGTGTGTGTGTGTGTGTGTGTGTGTGTGTGTGTGTGTGTGTGTGTGTGTGTGTGTGTGTGTGTGGGGTGTGTGAAAAAAATAGTAGCAGTAGAAACAGTTGATTGACAGTTGAGAGGCGGGCCGAAAGAGCAGAGCTCAACCCCCGCAAGCACAACTAGGTGAGTACAACTAGGTGAATACATAGGTGACAGTGAGCTATAAACTCTTTGTCGAAAATTATTAATAAATGGGGCAAAATTTAAACCATGGAATATTAGTCAATAGTAAGAGAGCACAATTATTTGGCACATTACCCCTACAATAAAATTAATATTCAACCGGTCGATGCTGTTCTGTGAAGGAACAAGGTCTGATTGGCCTTTAGGTCGATTGGTCTCAACTGACCCAGAGCACTAGAGGGAGGTGGGACTTGAGGATTGTTAAGGTTCTTTCAAGAGGAAATACATCTCCCAAGATCATTTACAATCTTTTACATTTATAGTCTGTGGGCCATACAGAAACCGAACCTATTTCATGCAGACGATGAGTCACAGTAATGTTACTGAAAATATGATGATCAAACCACACACCAGAAGATGAGGAGACGACGACGTTTTGGTCTGTCCCGGATCATTATGAAGTTGATATCTCAAAGACCCAACGACGACGAAACGTCGTCGTCTTCTCATCTTCAACAGGTCCTGTTTGGTCAACAGGACCTATTACTCATTTTCTAATTGAGTATTTTTGACGCTTGAATCCTCTTTTTTTCTCCAAATTTTGTTGATCAATTATGACTCATTAATTACTTTTTTAATCAGTGAAAATTAACTGTGTGAACACATACCACTGTGTTTCACACAGCTCATATTTTTCCACAACAGCTAATGCAGTACTGCCAAGTTTATAACTACAATTATAATGACATCTAATGGCAAGTAGACATTACATTATATTTAAAGTTTTTCAAGAATAAAAGTATGTGCGATACTTGTAAGATGTGTTGCAGGTCTATGTTTCCCCTCTACTGCTGGGTGCCACTGATCACCACGCGGGGAGGCGGGGGAGGCACCTCAGTCCACTCCGGTTACACTGCCCTTCCTGAAACCCAGCCTTGCACCCGTAGCAAGTGAAGTAAACTCGATTCTCCTCGGCTTCCTTCTCGAGTCGACACGGATCGAGCTTGCCCAACATAAATCACTCCCACATAAGATATAGTCAAAAAGGTCGCCAAATGAGCCCACTGGTACACACAGCTCAGTAGCTCTTTACTGGGTGGTTGTATTATAAGTTCCCCAGTATAGTACTTTCTCAATGGTTAAGGTTTGCAACAACTCACTCGCTATAACCATTGAGAAAATTAGGGCGAGAAAGCAAACACGCTAGTATAAAAGCATACAGGTTAACTGAATAATATCTACATTGGCCAACAGGTGAAACATTTCCGCCGTGCCATAAGAATGTCAACACTCCGAGAAAATCACCTTTTGCAGCTCTCTCCTCCGTCACCTTCAAAGCTGTCTGTAACTGTCACTTTCACACTTATTTACCTTCTTTCACATACATAAGTAGACCTAGCCCCTACTTCACAGAATGTAATGCAATGTAATCATACTCAAAACATGTATATATCTATATCTGTGCATATATGCAATGAGCCTGGAAATCTCCTTATATTAAATTCAATATTATTACTCCTTTCAAGAGAATCACCTAACACAAGGGAGGGAGGGAAAGACTATCTACCTTATCATTCCGCTACCATAGTCGTGGATTCTACATCGCGATGGCAGTCGGGTCCGGTTCCTTGTAGATCTGCTCCACGATGACAGGTGGCATCCGGCTCGCCGTAGGTCCAATGCCGACTCGTAGGTTGGCTCGTCTTCTCCGTGCACGGCCCTACTCTCTGCAGCTCTTTCTTCGTGCACACACATTGAAGACACTGCAGGCTGGCATTACTCGCTCACTGAATATGTTGCCGCTTCCCTGTAGTCTCGTCGCCAGTAACTAATTACTTCTCAGTAGACTCAATCTGTTGTCCCTTCAGCCTCACTCAGCTACGAATGCTTGCGGCCCGCAGGAACTGACACACAGTTCCTCCCAGTGCCGACTCCAGACGATCTCAGGTCTTATCGGCCTCTGGCTCTTAATGTCCTCTCCCCACAATCTCACGATGCTCCCCAAGGAGCTGACAAGCCTTCCTCGTCGTTTACACTGGTAACCATTGCCGAATAACAAATAATAATAAACAAATAATTTAATGAACCTTATAGGTAAAAAGAGAGCTTGGTACAAAGGATTAAGAATGGGGAAGTCAGTTTAGAACAGGAATTCCTACAACTGTTTAGAAATGTTAAAAAAGAGATTAGGAAAGCAAAAAGAAACTATGAAGTTCGCATAGCAGAGCAAGCAAAGTCAAATCCTAAAGGGTTTTTTCAGTTATATCGAACTAAGACTAGGGAAAGGATAGGTCCATTAAAATCTGAGACAGGTCAAATAACGGGTAATGACAAGGAGATGAGTAGTATTTTTAACAAATATTTTATATCTGTATTTACTAAAGAAGAACTTAACAATATGCCTTCAGCCGAACAAGTTTATGTGGGTGGGGATGAGGACAGGTTGACGAGTTTAGCAGTTACCAGGGAGGATGTAATTAAACAATTAGAAAAACTAAAACCAAACAAATCCCCAGGGCCGGATGAAGTGTTTGCCAGGGTGCTTAAAGAATGCAAAGAGGAGCTTTCCGAGCCACTGTCTACCATATTTAATAAATCAATAGAGTTAGGTAGAGTGCCGGAGTCATGGAAGGTAGCTAATGTGGTACCAATTTTTATGAAAGGAGATAGATCACTTGCGTCAAACTATCGGCCAATTAGCCTAACGTCTAATTAGACGTTAGGCTAATTGGGCTAGGTTCTAGACGTTAGGCTAGGTTCTCAAGCTATATCTTGCTCTAGTTAGGCCCCATTTAGATTATGCAGTTCAGTTTTGGTCGCCATATTATAGAATGGATATAAATTCACTTGAACGTGTCCAGCGTAGGATGACTAAGTTAATTCCCCAAATTAGAAATCTTTCATATGAAGAAAGATTAACAAAGCTTAAGTTGCATTCACTGGAAAGGCGAAGAGTTAGGGGTGACATGATAGAGGTTTACAAGTGGATGAATGGACATAACCGGGGGGATATTAATAGGGTATTAAAAGTATCAACACAGGACAGAACACGAAACAATGGATATAAATTGGATAAGTTTAGATTTAGGAAAGACTTGGGTAAATACTGGTTCAGTAACAGGGTTGTTGATTTGTGGAACCAATTGCCGCGTAACATTGTGGAGGTGGGGTCCCTCGATTGTTTCAAGCACGGGTTGGACAAGTATATGAGTGGGATTGGGTGGTTATAGAATAGGAGCTGCCTCGTATGGGCCAATAGGCCTTCTGCAGTTACCTTTGTTCTTATGTTCTTATGTTCTTATGTCTATTGTAGGAAAGTTACTTGAATCAATAATTGCAAATACAATTCGTCTCCATCTTGAAAAACATAAATTAATAAATGAGTCGCAACATGGTTTTACAAATGACCGTTCATGTTTAACAAATTTGCTAACTTTTTATTCCAGCATAGTTGAGGCAGTTGATAGTGGTAAGGATTGTGATGTTGTGTACCTTGACTTTAGCAAAGCTTTTGATACAGTGCCACATGAAAGACTAATTAAAAAAATAGAAGATCATGGTATTGGGGGTGCTATATTAAGTTGGATTAGGGCATGGCTATTCCAAAGGAAACAGAGAGTTAGTATAAATGGGGTTAAGTCAGAGTGGGATAATGTTGTTAGTGGAGTACCTCAGGGCTCTGTCCTGGGACCTCTGTTGTTTATAATGTATATAAATGATTTAGATTCAGGTTTGAGTAGCAACATTTGCAAATTTGCCGATGATACGAAAATCGGTAGGAAAATTAATTCGGAGGAGGACTCACTATCACTTCAAGTTGATCTAGATAGGGTTTTGAAATGGTCAAAGGATTGGCAAATGCAGTTTAATGCTGATAAATGTAAAGTTCTGAGGCTAGGTAATGATGATAGAGTTACAAGATATGAGCTAGATGGTGTTGAGATTGCGAAGTCGGATTGCGAAAGGGATCTGGGAGTTATGATTAGTAAGAATTTAAAACAAAAGGATCAATGCATGAATGTTCGTAATAAGGCGAATAGGACACTGGGATTTATTAATCGAAGCGTTAGTAACAAGACACCTGGAGTGTTTCTTAAGCTATATCTTGCTCTGGTTAGGCCCCATTTAGATTATGCAGTTCAGTTTTGGTCGCCGTATTATAGAATGGATATAAATTCACTTGAACGTGCCCAACGTAGGATGACTAAGTTAATTCCCCAAATTAGAAATCTTTCATATGAGGAAAGATTAACAAAGCTTAAGTTGCATTCACTGGAAAGGCGAAGAGTTAGGGGTGACATGATAGAGGTTTACAAGTGGATGAATGGACATAACAGGGGGGATATTAATAGGGTATTAAAAATATCAACACAAGACAGAACACGAAACAATGGGTATAAATTGGATAAGTTTAGATTTAGGACAGACTTGGGTAAATACTGGTTCAGTAACAGGGTTGATGATTTGTGGAACCAATTGCCGCGTAACGTGGTGGTTGTGGGGTCCCTCAATTGTTTCAAGCGCGGGTTGGACACGTATATGAGTGGGATTGGGTGGTTATAGATAGGAGCTGCCTCTTATGGGCCAATAGGCCTTCTGCAGTTACCTTTGTTCTTATGTAATAATCTCTTCTAGAAGCCTTTTCGCCTCTAAAGCTAGAGTTCTCGAGCACACTTCTGGTCGGTTACATCACAGGGGAAACTCTGGCGCTCTTTTCCCGCCTCGAGCCGAGAGCACCCGCCTTCCTGCAATATCATAGCAATATGGAAGTTGTAGTGAAGGACCTGGTGACTCTAGTGCGAGCCCTGAGGACAGAGTTGGACTCTCTGCGGGAGGAGGTGCGTCAGCTGAAAGAACAACGAGAAGTAACGAAGGAGGAGACCAGTAGTAAAGGGACCTCGTCTTGGAGAGTTGTGAAAGACAGGGGCCTTAAGAAGACTTTGATAAAGCCGCCTTCAAACGCCATAGCAACTTCTAATTCATTTGACGTTTTGGAGGACGAGTGCTGTGGTGAGACTGCGGATCGCGCAAAAGGGAAAACAACGAAGAGCAAGGAAGTTTTGGTCGCCATATTATAGAATGGATATAAATTCACTTGAACGTGTCCAGCGTAGGATGACTAAGTTAATTCCCCAAATTAGAAATCTTTCATATGAAGAAAGATTAACAAAGCTTAAGTTGCATTCACTGGAAAGGCGAAGAGTTAGGGGTGACATGATAGAGGTTTACAAGTGGATGAATGGACATAACCGGGGGGATATTAATAGGGTATTAAAAGTATCAACACAGGACAGAACACGAAACAATGGATATAAATTGGATAAGTTTAGATTTAGGAAAGACTTGGGTAAATACTGGTTCAGTAACAGGGTTGTTGATTTGTGGAACCAATTGCCGCGTAACATTGTGGAGGTGGGGTCCCTCGATTGTTTCAAGCACGGGTTGGACAAGTATATGAGTGGGATTGGGGGGTTATAGAATAGGAGCTGCCTCGTATGGGCCAATAGGCCTTCTGCAGTTACCTTTGTTCTTATGTTCTTATGTTCTTATGGAAGCGCAGGCCCCTCAGAGAGTAAAGGAAGTACCTAAGCAAACCTTAGTTGTGGGAGATTCCCAGATAAGGTATTTGGATAGAACGTTTTGTGCTAGAGATAGGGGGAACAGGTTAAGGGTTTGCTATCCCGAGCTGGCATTGGTGATATTATAAACATGAATGATATTATGGCTGGAAATGGGAACAATCCCATTATTTGCATTAGCGTGGGAGGAAATGATGTTGGTTGAGTTAGGAGTGAGGAACTGATTCAGAGGTATAAAACAGCCATAGAATTAGTTAGGAGCAAGGGAGGAATCCCGATCATATGTGGCATTCTTCCAAGAAAGGGAGTGGGAAATGAATGGATATCGAGGGCACTTGGTGTCAATTGCCGGCTGGAAAGATATTGCAAATCAAATGCAATATCTTTCATAGACAACTGGGAACACTTCTATGGAAGAAATGAAATGTATGCTCGTGATGGGGTGCATCTATCGAGAGCTGGGGTTGTTGCTGTTGCGAACTCGTTGGAAGAAGTGGTTAGAGGTGTTTGTTTGAGTTTAAACTGTTAGTAGATAGAGGTATGGGAATTGATTTGGAGGAAGGAGGTAATAAAAGTATGTGTTTGTGGGAGAAAGGAATTGGCAAAATGATCAGGGAAAGAGAAGGGCCTCAAAATAACAATTCACTTAGGGTATATTACACTAACAGTAGAAGTCTAAGAAATAAAATTAACGAATTAAATGCTCTTATCTGCACAGAAAAAATAGATATTATTGCACTTACCGAAACGTGGATGAATGTAGAAAATAGAGAACTATTAGCTGAATATCAAATAAATGGATTTAAACTATTTCACACAGATAGATATATTAGACGAGGAGGTGGAGTAGCCATATATGTTAGGAACAATTTGAAATGTAGTCTCAAAGAGGGAATCAAAACTGAGCCACACACAGAAACTATTTGGAAAGAATTAAACGAAAAAGCTAATAATATTATAATAGGAGTTATATATAGGCCACCAAATTTAGACAGAATGGAAGCAAAGCACCTATGGGATGAAATATCTAGAGCATCTAGATCTAACAGTATTTATGTCATAAGAACATAAGAACAAAGGTAACTGCAGAAGGCCTATTGGCCCATACGAGGCAGCTCCTATTCTATAACCACCCAATCCCACTCATATACTTGTCCAACCCGTGCTTGAAACAATCGAGGGACCCCACCTCCACAATGTTACGCGGCAATTGGTTCCACAAATCAACAACCCTGTTACTGAACCAGTATTTACCCAAGTCTTTCCTAAATCTAAACTTATCCAATTTATATCCATTGTTTCGTGTTCTGTCCTGTGTTGATACTTTTAATACCCTATTAATATCCCCCCGGTTATGTCCATTCATCCACTTGTAAACCTCTATCATGTCACCCCTAACTCTTCGCCTTTCCAGTGAATGCAACTTAAGCTTTGTTAATCTTTCTTCATATGAAAGATTTCTAATTTGGGGAATTAACTTAGTCATCCTACGCTGGACACGTTCAAGTGAATTTATATCCATTCTATAATATGGCGACCAAAACTGAACTGCATAATCTAAATGGGGCCTAACTAGAGCAAGATATAGCTTGAGAACCACACCAGGTGTCTTGTTACTAACGCTGCGATTAATAAATCCAAGTGTCCGATTTGCCTTATTACGAACATTTATGCATTGATCCTTTTGTTTTAAATTCTTACTAATCATAACTCCCAGATCCCTTTCGCAATCCGACTTCGCAATCACAACACCATCTAGCTCGTATCTTGTAACTCTATCATCATTACCTAACCTCAGAACTTTACATTTATCAGCATTAAACTGCATCTGCCAATCCTTTGACCATTTCAAAACCCTATCTAGATCAACTTGAAGTGATAGTGAGTCCTCCACCGAATTAATTACCCTACCGATTTTCGTATCATCGGCAAATTTGCAAATGTTGCTACTCAAACCTGAATCTAAATCATTTATATATATTATAAACAACAGAGGTCCCAGGACAGAGCCTTGAGGCACTCCACTTACAACATTTTCCCACTCTGACTTGATTCCATTTATACTAACTCTCTGTTTCCTTTGGTATAGCCATGCCCTAATCCAGCTTAATATAGCACCCCCAATACCATGAGACTCTATTTTTTTAATCAGTCTTTCATGTGGCACTGTATCAAAAGCTTTGCTAAAGTCAAGGTATACAACATCGCAATCCTTACCACTATCAACTGCCTCAACAATGCTAGAATAAAAAGATAACAAATTTGTTAAACATGAACAAGTCATGGGTGACTTTAATTTTAGCGGAATAAACTGGTTGAACAAAACAGGGAATAGTGAAGCAGAAGATTTTCTAGAATTAATTGACGATTGCTTTCTTACGCAACACATTAAGGAACCAACACGGGAAAATAATATTTTAGATTTAGTGTTAACTAACAGGGAAACGCAAATTAATGACATCGAAATAGGGAGTGAGCTAGGGAGCAGTGATCACAAAGAAATCAGATTTAGCATAGAATGGAATAGACCAGTAGGAGAAAATTCTGTTAAAGTGCCAGATTTTCGAAAAGCTGATTTTAATAGCCTAAGAAATTTTTTGGGTCAAATTGATTGGAAAGGCTTGGGTATGGGGTGTGGGCCGGTCTTGGAGCGAGACATGAACCCAGCGATAGGTGACTTAAATGGGGATTTCGATGTGGATTCAATATATAACTTATTTAAGAATATTCTAAACAAAGCACAGGAACGTAGTATACCATACAAATTGAATAGATCGTATACTAATAACCCAAAGTGGATAACAAAGAATTTGAAGAACCTTATAGGTAAAAAGAGAGCTTGGTACAAAAGGATTAAAAATGGGGAGGTCACTTTAGAACAGGAATTCGTACAACTGGTTAGAAATGTTAAAAAAGAGATAAGGAAAGCAAAAAGAAACTATGAAGTTCGCATAGCAGGGCAAGCAAAGACAAATCCTAAAGGGTTTTTTCAGTTATATCGTACTAAGACTAGGGAAAGGATAGGTCCATTAAAAACTGAGACAGGTCAAATAACAGATAGTGATGAAGAGATGAGTAGTATTTTTAATAAATATTTTGTATCTGTATTTACTAAAGAGGAACTTAACAATATGCCTTCAGCCGAACAAGTCTATGTGGGTGGGGACGAGGACAGGTTGACGAGTTTAGCAGTTACCAGGGAGGATGTTCTTAAACAAATAGTAAAACTCAAACCAAACAAATCCCCAGGGCCGGATGAAGTGTTTGCTAGGGTGCTTAAAGAATGCAAAGAGGAGCTTTGTGACCCACTGTCAACCATATTTAATAAATCAATAGAGTCAGGCAGAGTGCCAGAGTTTTGGAAAGTTGCTAATGTGATACCAGTTTTTAAGAAAGGAGATAGATCACTTGCGTCTAACTATCGACCAATTAGCCTAACGTCTATTGTGGGAAAGTTACTCGAATCTATAATAGCAAATAAAATTCGTCTTCATCTTGAAAAACATAAATTAATAATTGAGTCGCAACATGGTTTTATAAATGGCCGTTCATGTTTAACAAATTTGTTATCTTTTTATTCTAGCATTGTTGAGGCAGTTGATAGTGGTAAGGATTGCGATGTTGTTTACCTTGACTTTAGCAAAGCTTTTGATACAGTGCCACATGAAAGACTGATTAAAAAAATAGAGTCTCATGGTATTGGGGGTGCTATATTAAGCTGGATTAGGGCATGGCTATACCAAAGGAAACAGAGAGTTAGTATAAATGGAATCAAGTCAGAGTGGGAAAATGTTGTAAGTGGAGTGCCTCAAGGCTCTGTCCTGGGACCTCTGTTGTTTATAATATATATAAATGATTTAGATTCAGGTTTGAGTAGCAACATTTGCAAATTTGCCGATGATACGAAAATCGGTAGGGAAATTAATTCGGAGGAGGACTCACTATCACTTCAAGTTGATCTAGATAGGGTTTTGAAATGGTCAAAGGATTGGCAGATGCAGTTTAATGCTGATAAATGTAAAGTTCTGAGGTTAGGTAATGATGATAGAGTTACAAGATACGAGCTAGATGGTGTTGTGATTGCGAAGTCGGATTGCGAAAGGGATCTGGGAGTTATGATTAGTAAGAATTTAAAACAAAAGGATCAATGCATAAATGTTCGTAATAAGGCAAATCGGACACTTGGATTTATTAATCGCAGCGTTAGTAACAAGACACCTGGTGTGGTTCTCAAGCTATATCTTGCTCTAGTTAGGCCCCATTTAGATTATGCAGTTCAGTTTTGGTCGCCATATTATAGAATGGATATAAATTCACTTGAACGTGTCCAGCGTAGGATGACTAAGTTAATTCCCCAAATTAGAAATCTTTCATATGAAGAAAGATTAACAAAGCTTAAGTTGCATTCACTGGAAAGGCGAAGAGTTAGGGGTGACATGATAGAGGTTTACAAGTGGATGAATGGACATAACCGGGGGGATATTAATAGGGTATTAAAAGTATCAACACAGGACAGAACACGAAACAATGGATATAAATTGGATAAGTTTAGATTTAGGAAAGACTTGGGTAAATACTGGTTCAGTAACAGGGTTGTTGATTTGTGGAACCAATTGCCGCGTAACATTGTGGAGGTGGGGTCCCTCGATTGTTTCAAGCACGGGTTGGACAAGTATATGAGTGGGATTGGGTGGTTATAGAATAGGAGCTGCCTCGTATGGGCCAATAGGCCTTCTGCAGTTACCTTTGTTCTTATGTTCTTAAAGGTAACTGCAGAAGGCCTATTGGCCCATACGAGGCAGCTCCTATTCTATAACCAAACAATCCCACTCATATACTTGTCCAACCCGTGCTTGAAACAATCGAGGGACCCCACCTCCACAATGTTACGCGGCAATTGGTTCCACAAATCAACAACCCTGTTACTGAACCAGTATTTACCCAAGTCTTTCCTAAATCTAAACTTATCCAATTTATATCCATTGTTTCGTGTTCTGTCCTGTGTTGATACTTTTAATACCCTATTAATATCCCCCCGGTTATGTCCATTCATCCACTTGTAAACCTCTATCATGTCACCCCTAACTCTTCGCCTTTCCAGTGAATGCAACTTAAGCTTTGTTAATCTTTCTTCATATGAAAGATTTCTAATTTGGGGAATTAACTTAGTCATCCTACGCTGGACACGTTCAAGTGAATTTATATCCATTCTATAATATGGCGACCAAAACTGAACTGCATAATCTAAATGGGGCCTAACTAGAGCAAGATATAGCTTGAGAACCACACCAGGTGTCTTGTTACTAACGCTGCGATTAATAAATCCAAGTGTCCGATTTGCCTTATTACGAACATTTATGCATTGATCCTTTTGTTTTAAATTCTTACTAATCATAACTCCCAGATCCCTTTCGCAATCCGACTTCGCAATCACAACACCATCTAGCTCGTATCTTGTAACTCTATCATCATTACCTAACCTCAGAACTTTACATTTATCAGCATTAAACTGCATCTGCCAATCCTTTGACCATTTCAAAACCCTATCTAGATCAACTTGAAGTGATAGTGAGTCCTCCTCCGAATTAATTTCCCTACCGATTTTCGTATCATCGGCAAATTTGCAAATGTTGCTACTCAAACCTGAATCTAAATCATTTATATATATTATAAACAACAGAGGTCCCAGGACAGAGCCTTGAGGCACTCCACTTACAACATTTTCCCACTCTGACTTGATTCCATTTATACTAACTCTCTGTTTCCTTTGGTATAGCCATGCCCTAATCCAGCTTAATATAGCACCCCCAATACCATGAGACTCTATTTTTTTAATCAGTCTTTCATGTGGCACTGTATCAAAAGCTTTGCTAAAGTCAAGGTAAACAACATCGCAATCCTTACCACTATCAACTGCCTCAACTATGCTAGAATAAAAAGATAACAAATTTGTTAAACATGAACGGCCATTTATAAAACCATGTTGCGACTCAATTATTAATTTATGTTTTTCAAGATGAAGACGAATTTTATTTGCTATTATAGATTCGAGTAACTTTCCCACAATAGACGTTAGGCTAATTGGTCGATAGTTAGACGCAAGTGATCTATCTCCTTTCTTAAAAACTGGTATCACATTAGCAACTTTCCAAAACTCTGGCACTCTGCCTGACTCTATTGATTTATTAAATATGGTTGACAGTGGGTCACAAAGCTCCTCTTTGCATTCTTTAAGCACCCTAGCAAACACTTCATCCGGCCCTGGGGATTTGTTTGGTTTGAGTTTTACTATTTGTTTAAGAACATCCTCCCTGGTAACTGCTAAACTCGTCAACCTGTCCTCGTCCCCACCCACATAGACTTGTTCGGCTGAAGGCATATTGTTAAGTTCCTCTTTAGTAAATACAGATACAAAATATTTATTAAAAATACTACTCATCTCTTCATCACTATCTGTTATTTGACCTGTCTCAGTTTTTAATGGACCTATCCTTTCCCTAGTCTTAGTACGATATAACTGAAAAAACCCTTTAGGATTTGTCTTTGCTTGCCCTGCTATGCGAACTTCATAGTTTCTTTTTGCTTTCCTTATCTCTTTTTTAACATTTCTAACCAGTTGTACGAATTCCTGTTCTAAAACGAATTCCTGTTCTAACCTGAACTAAAACGAATTCCTGAACACGAAACGAATTTCGTGTTCTGTTCCTGAACACAGGACAGAACACGAAATAATGGATATAAATTGGATAAGTTTAGATTTAGGAAAGACTTGGGTAAATACTGGTTCAGTAACAGGGTTGTTGATTTGTGGAACCAATTGCCGCGTAACATTGTGGAGGTGGGGTCCCTCGATTGTTTCAAGCACGGGTTGGACAAGTATATGAGTGGGATTGGGTGGTTATAGAATAGGAGCTGCCTCGTATGGGCCAATAGGCCTTCTGCAGTTACCTTTGTTCTTATGTTCTTAAAGGTAACTGCAGAAGGCCTATTGGCCCATACGAGGCAGCTCCTATTCTATAACCAAACAATCCCACTCATATACTTGTCCAACCCGTGCTTGAAACAATCGAGGGACCCCACCTCCACAATGTTACGCGGCAATTGGTTCCACAAATCAACAACCCTGTTACTGAACCAGTATTTACCCAAGTCTTTCCTAAATCTAAACTTATCCAATTTATATCCATTGTTTCGTGTTCTGTCCTGTGTTGATACTTTTAATACCCTATTAATATCCCCCCGGTTATGTCCATTCATCCACTTGTAAACCTCTATCATGTCACCCCTAACTCTTCGCCTTTCCAGTGAATGCAACTTAAGCTTTGTTAATCTTTCTTCATATGAAAGATTTCTAATTTGGGGAATTAACTTAGTCATCCTACGCTGGACACGTTCAAGTGAATTTATATCCATTCTATAATATGGCGACCAAAACTGAACTGCATAATCTAAATGGGGCCTAACTAGAGCAAGATATAGCTTGAGAACCACACCAGGTGTCTTGTTACTAACGCTGCGATTAATAAATCCAAGTGTCCGATTTGCCTTATTACGAACATTTATGCATTGATCCTTTTGTTTTAAATTCTTACTAATCATAACTCCCAGATCCCTTTCGCAATCCGACTTCGCAATCACAACACCATCTAGCTCGTATCTTGTAACTCTATCATCATTACCTAACCTCAGAACTTTACATTTATCAGCATTAAACTGCATCTGCCAATCCTTTGACCATTTCAAAACCCTATCTAGATCAACTTGAAGTGATAGTGAGTCCTCCTCCGAATTAATTTCCCTACCGATTTTCGTATCATCGGCAAATTTGCAAATGTTGCTACTCAAACCTGAATCTAAATCATTTATATATATTATAAACAACAGAGGTCCCAGGACAGAGCCTTGAGGCACTCCACTTACAACATTTTCCCACTCTGACTTGATTCCATTTATACTAACTCTCTGTTTCCTTTGGTATAGCCATGCCCTAATCCAGCTTAATATAGCACCCCCAATACCATGAGACTCTATTTTTTTAATCAGTCTTTCATGTGGCACTGTATCAAAAGCTTTGCTAAAGTCAAGGTAAACAACATCGCAATCCTTACCACTATCAACTGCCTCAACTATGCTAGAATAAAAAGATAACAAATTTGTTAAACATGAACGGCCATTTATAAAACCATGTTGCGACTCAATTATTAATTTATGTTTTTCAAGATGAAGACGAATTTTATTTGCTATTATAGATTCGAGTAACTTTCCCACAATAGACGTTAGGCTAATTGGTCGATAGTTAGACGCAAGTGATCTATCTCCTTTCTTAAAAACTGGTATCACATTAGCAACTTTCCAAAACTCTGGCACTCTGCCTGACTCTATTGATTTATTAAATATGGTTGACAGTGGGTCACAAAGCTCCTCTTTGCATTCTTTAAGCACCCTAGCAAACACTTCATCCGGCCCTGGGGATTTGTTTGGTTTGAGTTTTACTATTTGTTTAAGAACATCCTCCCTGGTAACTGCTAAACTCGTCAACCTGTCCTCGTCCCCACCCACATAGACTTGTTCGGCTGAAGGCATATTGTTAAGTTCCTCTTTAGTAAATACAGATACAAAATATTTATTAAAAATACTACTCATCTCTTCATCACTATCTGTTATTTGACCTGTCTCAGTTTTTAATGGACCTATCCTTTCCCTAGTCTTAGTACGATATAACTGAAAAAACCCTTTAGGATTTGTCTTTGCTTGCCCTGCTATGCGAACTTCATAGTTTCTTTTTGCTTTCCTTATCTCTTTTTTAACATTTCTAACCAGTTGTACGAATTCCTGTTCTAAAACGAATTCCTGTTCTAACCTGAACTAAAACGAATTCCTGAACACGAAACGAATTTCGTGTTCTGTTCCTGAACACAGGACAGAACACGAAATAATGGATATAAATTGGATAAGTTTAGATTTAGGAAAGACTTGGGTAAATACTGGTTCAGTAACAGGGTTGTTGATTTGTGGAACCAATTGCCGCGTAACATTGTGGAGGTGGGGTCCCTCGATTGTTTCAAGCACGGGTTGGACAAGTATATGAGTGGGATTGGGTGGTTATAGAATAGGAGCTGCCTCGTATGGGCCAATAGGCCTTCTGCAGTTACCTTTGTTCTTATGTTCTTAAAAGATAGAGTCTCATGTTATTGGGGGGTGCTATATTAAGCTGGATTAGGGCATGGCTATACCAAAGGAAACAGAGAGTTAGTATAAATGGAATCAAGTCAGAGTGGGAAAATGTTGTAAGTGGAGTGCCTCAAGGCTCTGTCCTGGGACCTCTGTTGTTTATAATATATATAAATGATTTAGATTCAGGTTTGAGTAGCAACATTTGCAAATTTGCCGATGATACGAAAATCGGTAGGGAAATTAATTCGGAGGAGGACTCACTATCACTTCAAGTTGATCTAGATAGGGTTTTGAAATGGTCAAAGGATTGGCAAATGCAGTTTAATGCTGATAAATGTAAAGTTCTGAGGCTAGGTAATGATGATAGAGTTACAAGATACGAGCTAGATGGTGTTGAGATTGCGAAAGGGATCTGGGAGTTATGATTAGTAAGAATTTAAAACAAAAGGATCAATGCATAAATGTTCGTAATAAGGCAAATCGGACACTTGGATTTATTAATCGCAGCGCAGTCCATTTATACTAACTCTCTGTTTCCTTTGGTATAGTCGGTCAGGTGAAGTCAGTCGGTCAGGTGAAGTCACAGTGAGAGGTTGTGTTAACCGGAGCTCCTGAGTGTTGTTATATTATCATTGCAATATGGAAGTTGTAGTTAAGGACCTGGTGACTCTAGTGGGAGCCCTGAGGACAGAGTTGGACTTTCTGCGGGAGGAGGTGCGTCAGCTGAAAGAACAACGAGAAGTAACGAAGGAGGAGACCAGCAGTAAAGGGACCTCGTCTTGGAGAGTTGTGAAAGACAGGGGCCTTAAGAAGACTTTGATAAAGCCGCCTTCAAACGCCATAGCAACTTCTAATTCATTTGACGTTTTGGAGGACGAGTGCTGTGGAGAGGCTGCGGATCGCGCAAAAGGGAAAGCAACGAAGAGAAAGGAAGCGCAGGCCCCTCAGAAAGTAAAGGAAGTACCTAAGCAAACATTAGTTGTGGGAGATTCCCAGATAAGGTATTTGGATAGAACGTTTTGTGCTAGAGATAGGGGGAACAGGTTAAGGGTTTGCTATCCCGGAGCTGGCATTGGTGATATTATAAACAACATGAATGATATTATGGCTGGTAATGGGAACAATCCCATTATTTGCATTAGCGTGGGAGGAAATGATGTTGGTCGAGTTAGGAGTGAGGAACTGATTCAGAGGTATAAAACAGCCATAGAGTTAGTTAGGAGCAAGGGAGGAATCCCGATCATATGTGGCATTCTTCCAAGAAAGGGAGTGGGAAATGAATGGATATCGAGGGCACTTGGTGTCAATTGCCGGCTGGAAAGATATTGCAAATCAAATGCAATATCTTTCATAGACAACTGGGAACACTTCTATGGAAGAAATGAAATGTATGCTCGTGATGGGGTGCATCTATCGAGAGCTGGGGTTGTTGCTGTTGCGAACTCGTTAGAAGAAGTGGTTAGAGGTGTTTGTTTGGGTTTAAACTGTTAGTAGATAGAGGTATGGGAATTGATTTTGAGGAAGGAGGTAATAAAAGTATGTGTTTGTGGGAGAAAGGAATTGGCAAAACGATCAGGGAAAGAGAAGGTCCGCAAAATAACAATTCACTTAGGGTATATTACACTAACAGTAGAAGTCTAAGAAATAAAATTAACGAATTAAATGCTCTTGTCTGCACAGAAAAAATAGATATTATTGCACTTACCGAAACGTGGATGAATGTAGAAAATAGAGAACTATTAGCTGAATATCAAATATATGGATTTAAACTATTTCACACAGATAGATATATTAGACGAGGAGGTGGAGTAGCCATATATGTTAGGGACAATTTGAAATGTAGTCTCAAAGAGGGAATCAAAACAGAGCCACACACAGAAACTATTTGGATTGAATTAAACGAAAAAGCTAATAATATTATAATAGGAGTAATATATAGGCCACCAAATTTAGACAGAATGGAAGCAAAGCATCTATGGGATGAAATATCTAGAGCATCTAGATCTAACAGTATTTATGTCATGGGTGACTTTAATTTTAGCGGAATAAACTGGTTGAACAAAACAGGGAATAGTGAAGCAGAAGATTTTCTAGAATTAATTGACGATTGCTTTCTTACGCAACACATTAAGGAACCAACACGGGAAAATAATATTTTAGATTTAGTGTTAACTAACAGGGAAACGCAAATTAATGACATCGAAATAGGGAGTGAGCTAGGGAGCAGTGATCACAAAGAAATCAGATTTAGCATAGAATGGAATAGACCAGTAGGAGAAAATTCTGTTAAAGTGCCAGATTTTCGAAAAGCTGATTTTAATAGCCTAAGAAATTTTTTGGGTCAAATTGATTGGAAAGTCTTGGGTATGGGGTGTGGGCCGGTCTTGGAGCGAGACATGAACCCAGCGATAGGTGACTTAAATGGGGATTTCGATGTGGATTCAATATATAACTTATTTAAGAATATTCTAAACAAAGCACAGGAACGTAGTATACCATACAAGTTGAATAGATCGAATACTAATGACCCAAAGTGGATAACAAAGAATTTGAAGAACCTTATAGGTAAAAAGAGAGCTTGGTACAAAAGGATTAAAAATGGGGAGGTCACTTTAGAACAGGAATTCGTACAACTGGTTAGAAATGTTAAAAAAGAGATAAGGAAAGCAAAAAGAAACTATGAAGTTCGCATAGCAGGGCAAGCAAAGACAAATCCTAAAGGGTTTTTTCAGTTATATCGTACTAAGACTAGGGAAAGGATAGGTCCATTAAAAACTGAGACAGGTCAAATAACAGATAGTGATGAAGAGATGAGTAGTATTTTTAATAAATATTTTGTATCTGTATTTACTAAAGAGGAACTTAACAATATGCCTTCAGCCGAACAAGTCTATGTGGGTGGGGACGAGGACAGGTTGACGAGTTTAGCAGTTACCAGGGAGGATGAACATAAGAACAAAGGTAACTGCAGAAGGCCTATTGGCCCATGCGAGGCAGCTCCTATTCTATAACCACCCAATCCCACTCATATACTTGTCCAACCCATGCTTGAAACAATCGAGGGACCCCACCTCACAATGTTACGCGGCAATTGGTTCCACAAATCAACAACCCTGTTACTGAACCAGTATTTACCCAAGTCTTTCCTAAATCTAAACTTATCCAATTTATACCCATTGTTTCGTGTTCTGTCCTGTGTTGATACTTTTAATACCCTATTAATATCCCCCCGGTTATGTCCATTCATCCACTTGTAAACCTCTATCATGTCACCCCTAACTCTTCGCCTTTCCAGTGAATGCAACTTAAGCTTTGTTAACCTTTTTTCATATGAAAGATTTCTAATTTGGGGAATTAACTTAGTCATCCTACGCTGGACACGTTCAAGTGAATTTATATCCATTCTATAATATGGCGACCAAAACTGAACTGCATAATCTAAATGGGGCCTAACTAGAGCAAGATATAGCTTGAGAACCACACCAGGTGTCTTGTTACTAACGCTGCGATTAATAAATCCAATTGTCCGATTTGCCTTATTACGAACATTTATGCATTGATCCTTTTGTTTTAAATTCTTACTAATCATAACTCCCAGATCCCTTTCGCAATCCGACTTCGCAATCACAACACCATCTAGCTCGTATCTTGTAACTCTATCATCATTACCTAACCTCAAAACTTTACATTTATCAGCATTAAACTGCATCTGCCAATCCTTTGACCATTTCAAAACCCTATCTAGATCAACTTGAAGTGATAGTGAGTCCTCCTCCGAATTAATTTCCCTACCGATTTTCGTATCATCGGCAAATTTGCAAATGTTGCTACTCAAACCTGAATCTAAATCATTTATATATATTATAAACAACAGAGGTCCCAGGACAGAGCCTTGAGGCACTCCACTTACAACATTTTCCCACTCTGACTTGATTCCATTTATACTAACTCTCTGTTTCCTTTGGTATAGCCATGCCCTAATCCAGCTTAATATAGCACCCCCAATACCATGAGACTCTATCTTTTTAATCAGTCTTTCATGTGGCACTGTATCAAAAGCTTTGCTAAAGTCAAGGTATACAACATCGCAATCCTTACCACTATCAACTGCCTCAACAATGCTAGAATAAAAAGATAACAAATTTGTTAAACATGAACGGCCATTTATAAAACCATGTTGCGACTCAATTATTAATTTATGTTTTTCAAGATGAAGACGAATTTTATTTGCTATTATAGATTCGAGTAACTTTCCCACAATAGACGTTAGGCTAATTGGTCGATAGTTAGACGCAAGTGATCTATCTCCTTTCTTAAAAACTGGTATCACATTAGCAACTTTCCAAAACTCTGGCACTCTGCCTGACTCTATTGATTTATTAAATATGGTTGACAGTGGGTCACAAAGCTCCTCTTTGCATTCTTTAAGCACCCTGGCAAACACTTCATCCGGCCCTGGGGATTTGTTTGGTTTGAGTTTTACTATTTGTTTAAGAACATCCTCCCTGGTAACTGCTAAACTCGTCAACCTGTCCTCGTCCCCACCCACATAGACTTGTTCGGCTGAAGGCATATTGTTAAGTTCCTCTTTAGTAAATACAGATACAAAATATTTATTAAAAATACTACTCATCTCTTCATCACTATCTGTTATTTGACCTGTCTCAGTTTTTAATGGACCTATCCTTTCCCTAGTCTTAGTACGATATAACTGAAAAAACCCTTTAGGATTTGTCTTTGCTTGCCCTGCTATGCGAACTTCATAGTTTCTTTTTGCTTTCCTTATCTCTTTTTTAACATTTCTAACCAGTTGTACGAATTCCTGTTCTAAAGTGACCTCCCCATTTTTAATCCTTTTGTACCAAGCACTCTTTTTACCTATAAGGTTCTTCAAATTCTTTGTTATCCACTTTGGGTCATTAGTTTTCGATCTATTCAATTTGTATGGTATACTACGTTCCTGTGCTTTGTTTAGAATATTCTTAAATAAGTTATATATTGAATCCACATCGAAATCCCCATTTAAGTCACCTATCGCTGGGTTCATGTCTCGCTCCAAGACCGGCCCACACCCCATACCCAAGACTTTCCAATCAATTTGACCCAAAAAATTTCTTAGGCTATTAAAATCAGCTTTTCGAAAATCTGGCACTTTAACAGAATTTTCTCCTACTGGTCTATTCCATTCTATGTTAAATCTGATTTCTTTGTGATCACTGCTCCCTAGCTCACTCCCTATTTCGATGTCATTAATTTGCGTTTCCCTGTTAGTTAACACTAAATCTAAAATATTATTTTCCCGTGTTGGTTCCTTAATGTGTTGCGTAAGAAAGCAATCGTCAATTAATTCTAGAAAATCTTCTGCTTCACTATTCCCTGTTTTGTTCAACCAGTTTATTCCGCTAAAATTAAAGTCACCCATGACATAAATACTGTTAGATCTAGATGCTCTAGATATTTCATCCCATAGATGCTTTGCTTCCATTCTGTCTAAATTTGGTGGCCTATATATTACTCCTATTATAATATTATTAGCTTTTTCGTTTAATTCAATCCAAATAGTTTCTGTGTGTGGCTCTGTTTTGATTCCCTCTTTGAGACTACATTTCAAATTGTCCCTAACATATATGGCTACTCCACCTCCTCGTCTAATATATCTATCTGTGTGAAATAGTTTAAATCCATATATTTGATATTCAGCTAATAGTTCTCTATTTTCTACATTCATCCACGTTTCGGTAAGTGCAATAATATCTATTTTTTCTGTGCAGACAAGAGCATTTAATTCGTTAATTTTATTTCTTAGACTTCTACTGTTAGTGTAATATACCCTAAGTGAATTGTTATTTTGCGGACCTTCTCTTTCCCTGATCGTTTTGCCAATTCCTTTCTCCCACAAACACATACTTTTATTACCTCCTTCCTCAAAATCAATTCCCATACCTCTATCTACTAACAGTTTAAACCCAAACAAACACCTCTAACCACTTCTTCTAACGAGTTCGCAACAGTATTTATGTCATGGGTGACTTTAATTTTAGCGGAATAAACTGGTTGAACAAAACAGGGAATAGTGAAGCAGAAGATTTTCTAGAATTAATTGACGATTGCTTTCTTACGCAACACATTAAGGAACCAACACGGGAAAATAATATTTTAGATTTAGTGTTAACTAACAGGGAAACGCAAATTAATGACATCGAAATAGGGAGTGAGCTAGGGAGCAGTGATCACAAAGAAATCAGATTTAGCATAGAATGGAATAGACCAGTAGGAGAAAATTCTGTTAAAGTGCCAGATTTTCGAAAAGCTGATTTTAATAGCCTAAGAAATTTTTTGGGTCAAATTGATTGGAAAGTCTTGGGTATGGGGTGTGGGCCGGTCTTGGAGCGAGACATGAACCCAGCGATAGGTGACTTAAATGGGGATTTCGATGTGGATTCAATATATAACTTATTTAAGAATATTCTAAACAAAGCACAGGAACGTAGTATACCATACAAATTGAATAGATCGAATACTAATGACCCAAAGTGGATAACAAAGAATTTGAAGAACCTTATAGGTAAAAAGAGAGCTTGGTACAAAAGGATTAAAAATGGGGAGGTCACTTTAGAACAGGAATTCGTACAACTGGTTAGAAATGTTAAAAAAGAGATAAGGAAAGCAAAAAGAAACTATGAAGTTCGCATAGCAGGGCAAGCAAAGACAAATCCTAAAGGGTTTTTTCAGTTATATCGTACTAAGACTAGGGAAAGGATAGGTCCATTAAAAACTGAGACAGGTCAAATAACAGATAGTGATGAAGAGATGAGTAGTATTTTTAATAAATATTTTGTATCTGTATTTACTAAAGAGGAACTTAACAATATGCCTTCAGCCGAACAAGTCTATGTGGGTGGGGACGAGGACAGGTTGACGAGTTTAGCAGTTACCAGGGAGGATGTTCTTAAACAAATAGTAAAACTCAAACCAAACAAATCCCCAGGGCCGGATGAAGTGTTTGCCAGGGTGCTTAAAGAATGCAAAGAGGAGCTTTGTGACCCACTGTCAACCATATTTAATAAATCAATAGAGTCAGGCAGAGTGCCAGAGTTTTGGAAAGTTGCAAATGTGATACCAGTTTTTAAGAAAGGAGATAGATCACTTGCGTCTAACTATCGACAAATTAGCCTAACGTCTATTGTGGGAAAGTTACTCGAATCTATAATAGCAAATAAAATTCGTCTTCATCTTGAAAAACATAAATTAATAATTGAGTCGCAACATGGTTTTATAAATGGCCGTTCATGTTTAACAAATTTGTTATCTTTTTATTCTAGCATTGTTGAGGCAGTTGATAGTGGTAAGGATTGCGATGTTGTATACCTTGACTTTAGCAAAGCTTTTGATACAGTGCCACATGAAAGACTGATTAAAAAGATAGAGTCTCATGGTATTGGGGGTGCTATATTAAGCTGGATTAGGGCATGGCTATACCAAAGGAAACAGAGAGTTAGTATAAATGGAATCAAGTCAGAGTGGGAAAATGTTGTAAGTGGAGTGCCTCAAGGCTCTGTCCTGGGACCTCTGTTGTTTATAATATATATAAATGATTTAGATTCAGGTTTGAGTAGCAACATTTGCAAATTTGCCGATGATACGAAAATCGGTAGGGAAATTAATTCGGAGGAGGACTCACTATCACTTCAAGTTGATCTAGATAGGGTTTTGAAATGGTCAAAGGATTGGCAGATGCAGTTTAATGCTGATAAATGTAAAGTTCTGAGGTTAGGTAATGATGATAGAGTTACAAGATACGAGCTAGATGGTGTTGTGATTGCGAAGTCGGATTGCGAAAGGGATCTGGGAGTTATGATTAGTAAGAATTTAAAACAAAAGGATCAATGCATAAATGTTCGTAATAAGAACATAAGAACATAAGAACAAAGGTAACTGCAGAAGGCCTATTGGCCCATACGAGGCAGCTCCTATTCAATAACCACCCAATCCCACTCATATACTTGTCCAACCCGTGCTTGAAACAATCGAGGGACCCCACCTCCACAATGTTACGCGGCAATTGGTTCCACAAATCAACAACCCTGTTACTGAACCAGTATTTACCCAAGTCTTTCCTAAATCTAAACTTATCCAATTTATATCCATTGTTTCGTGTTCTGTCCTGTGTTGATACTTTTAATACCCTATTAATATCCCCCCGGTTATGTCCATTCATCCACTTGTAAACCTCTATCATGTCACCCCTAACTCTTCGCCTTTCCAGTGAATGCAACTTAAGCTTTGTTAATCTTTCTTCATATGAAAGATTTCTAATTTGGGGAATTAACTTAGTCATCCTACGCTGGACACGTTCAAGTGAATTTATATCCATTCTATAATATGGCGACCAAAACTGAACTGCATAATCTAAATGGGGCCTAACTAGAGCAAGATATAGCTTGAGAACCACACCAGGTGTCTTGTTACTAACGCTGCGATTAATAAATCCAAGTGTCCGATTTGCCTTATTACGAACATTTATGCATTGATCCTTTTGTTTTAAATTCTTACTAATCATAACTCCCAGATCCCTTTCGCAATCCGACTTCGCAATCACAACACCATCTAGCTCGTATCTTGTAACTCTATCATCATTACCTAACCTCAGAACTTTACATTTATCAGCATTAAACTGCATCTGCCAATCCTTTGACCATTTCAAAACCCTATCTAGATCAACTTGAAGTGATAGTGAGTCCTCCTCCGAATTAATTTCCCTACCGATTTTCGTATCATCGGCAAATTTGCAAATGTTGCTACTCAAACCTGAATCTAAATCATTTATATATATTATAAACAACAGAGGTCCCAGGACAGAGCCTTGAGGCACTCCACTTACAACATTTTCCCACTCTGACTTGATTCCATTTATACTAACTCTCTGTTTCCTTTGGTATAGCCATGCCCTAATCCAGCTTAATATAGCACCCCCAATACCATGAGACTCTATTTTTTTAATCAGTCTTTCATGTGGCACTGTATCAAAAGCTTTGCTAAAGTCAAGGTATACAACATCGCAATCCTTACCACTATCAACTGCCTCAACAATGCTAGAATAAAAAGATAACAAATTTGTTAAACATGAACGGCCATTTATAAAACCATGTTGCGACTCAATTATTAATTTATGTTTTTCAAGATGAAGACGAATTTTATTTGCTATTATAGATTCGAGTAACTTTCCCACAATAGACGTTAGGCTAATTGGTCGATAGTTAGACGCAAGTGATCTATCTCCTTTCTTAAAAACTGGTATCACATTAGCAACTTTCCAAAACTCTGGCACTCTGCCTGACTCTATTGATTTATTAAATATGGTTGACAGTGGGTCACAAAGCTCCTCTTTGCATTCTTTAAGCACCCTAGCAAACACTTCATCCGGCCCTGGGGATTTGTTTGGTTTGAGTTTTACTATTTGTTTAAGAACATCCTCCCTGGTAACTGCTAAACTCGTCAACCTGTCCTCGTCCCCACCCACATAGACTTGTTCGGCTGAAGGCATATTGTTAAGTTCCTCTTTAGTAAATACAGATACAAAATATTTATTAAAAATACTACTCATCTCTTCATCACTATCTGTTATTTGACCTGTCTCAGTTTTTAATGGACCTATCCTTTCCCTAGTCTTAGTACGATATAACTGAAAAAACCCTTTAGGATTTGTCTTTGCTTGCCCTGCTATGCGAACTTCATAGTTCCTTTTTGCTTTCCTTATCTCTTTTTTAACATTTCTAACCAGTTGTACGAATTCCTGTTCTAAAGTGACCTCCCCATTTTTAATCCTTTTGTACCAAGCTCTCTTTTTACCTATAAGGTTCTTCAAATTCTTTGTTATCCACTTTGGGTCATTAGTATACGATCTATTCAATTTGTATGGTATACTACGTTCCTGTGCTTTGTTTAGAATATTCTTAAATAAGTTATATATTGAATCCACATCGAAATCCCCATTTAAGTCACCTAACGCTGGGTTCATGTCTCGCTCCAAGACCGGCCCACACCCCATACCCAAGCCTTTCCAATCAATTTGACCCAAAAAATTTCTTAGGCTATTAAAATCAGCTTTTCGAAAATCTGGCACTTTAACAGAATTTTCTCCTACTGGTCTATTCCATTCTATGCTAAATCTGATTTCTTTGTGATCACTGCTCCCTAGCTCACTCCCTATTTCGATGTCATTAATTTGCGTTTCCCTGTTAGTTAACACTAAATCTAAAATATTATTTTCCCGTGTTGGTTCCTTAATGTGTTGCGTAAGAAAGCAATCGTCAATTAATTCTAGAAAATCTTCTGCTTCACTATTCCCTGTTTTGTTCAACCAGTTTATTCCGCTAAAATTAAAGTCACCCATGACATAAATACTGTTAGATCTAGATGCTCTAGATATTTCATCCCATAGATGCTTTGCTTCCACTCTGTCTAAATTTGGTGGCCTATATATTACTCCTATTATAATATTATTAGCTTTTTCGTTTAATTCAATCCAAATAGTTTCTGTGTGTGGCTCTGTTTTGATTCCCTCTTTGAGACTACATTTCAAATTGTCCCTAACATATATGGCTACTCCACCTCCTCGTCTAATATATCTATCTGTGTGAAATAGTTTAAATCCATATATTTGATATTCAGCTAATAATTCTCTATTTTCTACATTCATCCACGTTTCGGTAAGTGCAATAATATCTATTTTTTCTGTGCAGACAAGAGCATTTAATTCGTTAATTTTATTTCTTAGACTTCTACTGTTAGTGTAATATACCCTAAGTGAATTGTTATTTTGCGGACCTTCTCTTTCCCTGATCGTTTTGCCAATTCCTTTCTCCCACAAACACATACTTTTATTACCTCCTTCCTCCAAATCAATTCCCATACCTCTATCTACTAACAGTTTAAACCCAAACAAACACCTCTAACCACTTCTTCTAGCGAGTTCGCAACAGCAACAACCCCAGCTCTCGATAGATGCACCCCATCACGAGCATACATTTCATTTCTTCCATAGAAGTGTTCCCAGTTGTCTATGAAAGATATTGCATTTGATTTGCAATATCTTTCCAGCCGGCAATTGACACCAAGTGCCCTCGATATCCATTCATTTCCCACTCCCTTTCTTGGAAGAATGCCACATATGATCGGGATTCCTCCCTTGCTCCTAACTAACTCTATGGCTGTTTTATACCTCTGAATCAGTTCCTCACTCCTGACTCGACCAACATCATTTCCTCCCACGCTAATGCAAATAATGGGATTGTTCCCATTACCAGCCATAATATCATTCATGTTGTTTATAATATCACCAATGCCAGCTCCGGGATAGCAAACCCTTAACCTGTTCCCCCTATCTCTAGCACAAAACGTTCTATCCAAATACCTTATCTGGGAATCTCCCACAACTAATGTTTGCTTAGGTACTTCCTTTACTTTCTGAGGGGCCTGCGCTTCCTTTCTCTTCGTTGCTTTCCCTTTTGCGCGATCCACAGTCTCTCCACAGCACTCGTCCTCCAAAACGTCAAATGAATTTGAAGTTGCTATGGCGTTTGAAGGCGGCTTTATCAAAGTCTTCTTAAGGCCCCTGTCTTTCGCAACTCTCCAAGACGAGGTCCCTTTACTGCTGGTCTCCTCCTTCGTTACTTCTCGTTGTTTTTTAAGCTGACGCACCTCCTCCCGCAGAGAGTCCAACTCTGTCCTCAGGGCTCCCACTAGAGTCACCAGGTCCTTCACTACAACTTCCATATTGCTATGATAAGGCAAATCGGACACTTGGATTTATTAATCGCAGCGTTAGTAACAAGACACCTGGTGTGGTTCTCAAGCTATATCTTGCTCTAGTTAGGCCCCATTTAGATTATGCAGTTCAGTTTTGGTCGCCATATTATAGAATGGATATAAATTCACTTGAACGTGTCCAGCGTAGGATGACTAAGTTAATTCCCCAAATTAGAAATCTTTCATATGAAGAAAGATTAACAAAGCTTAAGTTGCATTCACTGGAAAGGCGAAGAGTTAGGGGTGACATGATAGAGGTTTACAAGTGGATGAATGGCCATAACCGGGGGGATATTAATAGGGTATTAAAAGTATCAACACAGGACAGAACACGAAACAATGGGTATAAATTGGATAAGTTTAGATTTAGGAAAGACTTGGGTAAATACTGGTTCAGTAACAGGGTTGTTGATTTGTGGAACCAATTGCCGCGTAACATTGTGGAGGTGGGGTCCCTCGATTGTTTCAAGCATGGGTTGGACAAGTATATGAGTGGGATTGGGTGGTTATAGAATAGGAGCTGCCTCGTATGGGCCAATAGGCCTTCTGCAGTTACCTTTGTTCTTATGTTCTTATGTTCTTATTAACAAGACACCTGGTGTGGTTCTCAAGCTATATCTTGCTCTAGTTAGGCCCCATTTAGATTATGCAGTTTAGTTTTGGTCGCCGTATTATAGAATGGATATAAATTCACTTGAACGTGTCCAACGTAGGATGACTAAGTTAATTCCCCAAATTAGAAATCTTTCATATGAAGAAAGATTAACAAAGCTTAATTTGCATTCACTGGAAAGGCGTAGAGTTAGGGGTGACATGATAGAGGTTTACAAGTGGGTGAATGGACATAACAAAGGGGATATTAATAGGGTATTAAAAGTATCAACACAAGACAGAACACGAAACAATGGGTATAAATTGGATAAGTTTAGATTTAGGAAAGACTTGGGTAAATACTGGTTCAGTAACAGGGTTGTTGATTTGTGGAACCAATTGCCGCGTAACGTGCTGGAGGTGGGGTCCCTCGATTGTTTCAAGCGCGGGTTGGACAAGTATATGAGTGGGATTGGGTGGTTATAAATAGGTGCTGCCTCGTATGGGCCAATAGGCCTTCTGCAGTTGCCTTTGTTCTTATCACGCCCTGGGCACCACGAACTTTGTCAACAACGCCACACCCTGGTACTGACCAATTAACAGACGAGTTTCGTGGCTCCCACAATGCATTGTAGCCACGCCCCCTTCGGCAGCAAAGCACTCCTCATCTGATGATCCCCTCCGCCATTTTTTCCGGCTCAAAAATACTAAACCCATTCCCCAAACCAACAAAAATCATATTTACCGTCAACCGACAGCTCAGGCTCCTGCTTAAATGAACAAAATCTCTTCCCCATGCTTCAAAGTATATTCAAATCAGGGTGATATGACTCTTAAAAGCGAGATATAGGTTAAAATAGGGCTAAACTCCGTATCAGATGTTAAATGATTAATCAGCAATTAGTATTGATAGATTTAACACATTGTAGCTAGCATACTAGCATACAATACGAGAACTTGGAGATCAAGTTCAACCAGGATTTAAAAGCTTGTTTGATAGGATATATTAGTGACGAGTAGATGGGCAAGCTTTATTGGCTGATTTTGTGATAAGTAGTTCACTAGCTGTGTCGAGTAGTGATTAGAATGTCAGGAACAAGAGCGAGTACTGATACAAATTATCTCCAGCCATATAGTGATTAACCTGATAATAATATTTTAATAATAAATATTTGTGGTAATGTTTGCCTGAGTAATAAGTAATGTTAACTTATGAAGGGAAAGATGGCGCTCATTTACTTGCGAGTCGATGATGTATTACTTGTCATTCCTGACGAAGGGAAAGATGGCGCTCATTTACTTGCGAGTCGATGATGCATTACTTGTCATTCCTGACATTTGGATATTATAATGCTTTCCTTCAGTTCTTGTATTTTCCTATATGTTCACTGATTAGATGTTTTGCTGTTTTACAGCTGGTATTTACTCATCACTGATTCCCTTCTAGATATCGGTCAAAAAAGTTTCTGCATTATTTTTTCAGTGAAAGACTGATGTTGGGGCTAGACCAGCTGAGGTGGCTAAAATTACAGACGAACAGCAGACTAAATCATAACAGTGGCAGACACAACAACAGTACCTGCAGCAGTGGTGAGAGACACAACAACAGTACCTGCAGCAGTGATGAGAGACACAACAACAGTACCTGCAGCAGTGATGAGAGACACAACAACAGTACCTGCAGCAGTGATGAGAGACACAACAACAGTACCTGCAGCAGTGGTGACAGACACAACAACAGTACCTGCAGCAGTGGTGACAGACACAACAACAGTACCTGCAGCAGTGGTGAGAGACACAACAACAGTACCTGCAGCAGTGGTAACAGACACAACAACAGTACCTGCAACAGTGGTGAGAGACACAACAACAGTACCTGCAACAGTGGTGGCAGACACAACAACAGTACCTGCAACAGTGGTGAGAGACACAACAACAGTACCTGCAGCAGTGGTGACAGACACAACAACAGTACCTGCAGCAGTGGTGACAGACATAGCAACAGTACCTGCAACAGTGGTGAGAGACACAACAACAGTACCTGCAACAGTGGTGGCAGACACAACAACAGTACCTGCAGCAGTGGTGAGAGACACAACAACAGTACCTGCAGCAGTGGTGACAGACACAACAACAGTACCTGCAACAGTGGTCACAGACACAACAACAGTACCTGCAACAGTGGTGGCAGACACAACAACAGTACCTGCAACAGTGGTGACAGACACAACAACAGTACCTGCAGCAGTGGTGACAGACACAACAACAGTACCTGCAACAGTGGTGACAGACACAGCAACAGTACCTGCAGCAGTGGTGGCAGACACAGCAACAGTACCTGCAGCAGTGGTGACAGACACAGCAACAGTACCTGCAGCAGTGGTGGCAGACATAACAACAGTACCTGCAACAGTGGTGACAGACACAGCAACAGTACCTGCAGCAGTGGTGGCAGACATAGCAACAGTACCTGCAGCAGTGGTGAGAGACACAACAACAGTACCTGCAGCAGTGGTGAGAGACACAACAACAGTACCTGCAACAGTGGTGACAGACACAACAACAGTACCTGCAACAGTGGTGAGAGACACAACAACAGTACCTGCAGCAGTGGTGAGAGACACAACAACAGTACCTGCAGCAGTGATGAGAGACACAACAACAGTACCTGCAGCAGTGGTGACAGACACAACAACAGTCCCTGCAGCAGTGGTGACAGACACAACAACAGTACCTGCAGCAGTGATGAGAGACACAACAACAGTACCTGCAACAGTGGTGACAGACACAACAACAGTACCTGCAGCAGTGATGAGAGACACAACAACAGTACCTGCAACAGTGGTGAGAGACACAACAACAGTACCTGCAGCAGTGATGAGAGACACAACAACAGTACCTGCAGCAGTGGTGACAGACACAACAACAGTCCCTGCAGCAGTGGTGACAGACACAACAACAGTACCTGCAGCAGTGATGAGAGACACAACAACAGTACCTGCAGCAGTGGTGGCAGACATAGCAACAGTACCTGCAACAGTGGTGAGAGACACAACAACAGTATCTGCAGCAGTGATGAGAGACACAACAACAGTACCTGCAGCAGTGGTGGCAGACATAGCAACAGTACCTGCAACAGTGGTGAGAGACACAACAACAGTACCTGCAGCAGTGATGAGAGACACAACAACAGTACCTGAAGCAGTGGTGACAGACACAGCAACAGTACCTGCAACAGTGGTGACAGACACAACAACAGTACCTGCAGCAGTGATGAGAGACACAACAACAGTACCTGCAGCAGTGGTGACAGACACAACAACAGTACCTGCAACAGTGGTGACAGACACAACAACAGTACCTGCAGCAGTGGTGGCAGACATAGCAACAGTACCTGCAACAGTGGTGACAGACACAGCAACAGTACCTGCAACAGTGGTGACAGACACAACAACAGTACCTGAAGCAGTGGTGACAGACACAGCAACAGTACCTGCAACAGTGGTGACAGACACAACAACAGTACCTGCAGCAGTGGTGACAGACCCAACAACAGTACCTGCTGCAGTGGTGGCAGACACAACAACAGTACCTGCAACAGTGGTGACAGACACAACAACAGTACCTGCAACAGTGGTGACAGACACAACAACAGTACCTGCAGCAGTGGTGAGAGACACAACAACAGTACCTGCAACAGTGGTGACAGACACAACAACAGTACCTGCAGCAGTGGTGACAGACATAGCAACAGTACCTGCAACAGTGGTGAGAGACACAACAACAGTACCTGCAACAGTGGTGGCAGACACAACAACAGTACCTGCAGCAGTGGTGAGAGACACAACAACAGTACCTGCAGCAGTGGTGACAGACACAACAACAGTACCTGCAACAGTGGTCACAGACACAACAACAGTACCTGCAACAGTGGTGGCAGACACAACAACAGTACCTGCAACAGTGGTGACAGACACAACAACAGTACCTGCAGCAGTGGTGACAGACACAACAACAGTACCTGCAACAGTGGTGACAGACACAGCAACAGTACCTGCAGCAGTGGTGGCAGACACAGCAACAGTACCTGCAGCAGTGGTGACAGACACAGCAACAGTACCTGCAGCAGTGGTGGCAGACATAGCAACAGTACCTGCAACAGTGGTGACAGACACAGCAACAGTACCTGCAGCAGTGGTGGCAGACATAGCAACAGTACCTGCAGCAGTGGTGAGAGACACAACAACAGTACCTGCAGCAGTGGTGAGAGACACAACAACAGTACCTGCAACAGTGGTGACAGACACAACAACAGTACCTGCAACAGTGGTGAGAGACACAACAACAGTACCTGCAGCAGTGGTGAGAGACACAACAACAGTACCTGCAGCAGTGATGAGAGACACAACAACAGTACCTGCAGCAGTGGTGACAGACACAACAACAGTCCCTGCAGCAGTGGTGACAGACACAACAACAGTACCTGCAGCAGTGATGAGAGACACAACAACAGTACCTGCAACAGTGGTGACAGACACAACAACAGTACCTGCAGCAGTGATGAGAGACACAACAACAGTACCTGCAACAGTGGTGAGAGACACAACAACAGTACCTGCAGCAGTGATGAGAGACACAACAACAGTACCTGCAGCAGTGGTGACAGACACAACAACAGTCCCTGCAGCAGTGGTGACAGACACAACAACAGTACCTGCAGCAGTGATGAGAGACACAACAACAGTACCTGCAGCAGTGGTGGCAGACATAGCAACAGTACCTGCAACAGTGGTGAGAGACACAACAACAGTATCTGCAGCAGTGATGAGAGACACAACAACAGTACCTGCAGCAGTGGTGGCAGACATAGCAACAGTACCTGCAACAGTGGTGAGAGACACAACAACAGTACCTGCAGCAGTGATGAGAGACACAACAACAGTACCTGCAGCAGTGGTGACAGACGCAACAACAGTACCTGCAACAGTGGTGACAGACACAACAACAGTACCTGCAGCAGTGGTGGCAGACATAGCAACAGTACCTGCAACAGTGGTGACAGACACAGCAACAGTACCTGCAACAGTGGTGACAGACACAACAACAGTACCTGAAGCAGTGGTGACAGACACAGCAACAGTACCTGCAACAGTGGTGACAGACACAACAACAGTACCTGCAGCAGTGGTGACAGACCCAACAACAGTACCTGCTGCAGTGGTGGCAGACACAACAACAGTACCTGCAACAGTGGTGACAGACACAACAACAGTACCTGCAACAGTGGTGACAGACACAACAACAGTACCTGCAGCAGTGGTGAGAGACACAACAACAGTACCTGCAACAGTGGTGACAGACACAACAACAGTACCTGCAGCAGTGGTGACAGACATAGCAACAGTACCTGCAACAGTGGTGAGAGACACAACAACAGTAACTGCAACAGTGGTGAGAGACACAACAACAGTACCTGCAACAGTGGTGAGAGACACAACAACAGTACCTGCAGCAGTGATGGCAGACATAGCAACAGTACCTGCAGCAGTGGTGAGAGACACAACAACAGTACCTGCAGCAGTGATGAGAGACACAACAACAGTACCTGCAGCAGTGGTGGCAGACATAGCAACAGTACCTGCAACAGTGGTGAGAGACACAACAACAGTATCTGCAGCAGTGATGAGAGACACAACAACAGTACCTGCAGCAGTGGTGGCAGACATAGCAACAGTACCTGCAACAGTGGTGAGAGACACAACAACAGTACCTGCAGCAGTGATGAGAGACACAACAACAGTACCTGCAGCAGTGGTGACAGACACAACAACAGTACCTGCAACAGTGGTGACAGACACAACAACAGTACCTGCAGCAGTGGTGGCAGACATAGCAACAGTACCTGCAACAGTGGTGAGAGACACAACAACAGTATCTGCAACAGTGGTTAGAGACACAACAACAGTACCTGCAACAGTGATGAGAGACACAACAACAGTACCTGCAGCAGTGGTGACATACACAACAACAGTACCTGCAACAGTGGTGACAGACACAGCAACAGTACCTGCAACAGTGGTGACAGACACAACAACAGTACCTGAAGCAGTGGTGACAGACACAGCAACAGTACCTGCAACAGTGGTGACAGACACAGCAACAGTACCTGCAGCAGTGGTGACAGACCCAACAACAGTACCTGCTGCAGTGGTGGCAGACACAACAACAGTACCTGCAACAGTGGTGACAGACACAACAACAGTACCTGCAACAGTGGTGACAGACACAACAACAGTACCTGCAGCAGTGGTGAGAGACACAACAACAGTACCTGCAACAGTGGTGACAGACACAACAACAGTACCTGCAGCAGTGGTGACAGACATAGCAACAGTACCTGCAACAGTGGTGAGAGACACAACAACAGTACCTGCAACAGTGGTGAGAGACACAACAACAGTACCTGCAACAGTGGTGAGAGACACAACAACAGTACCTGCAGCAGTGATGGCAGACATAGCAACAGTACCTGCAGCAGTGGTGAGAGACACAACAACAGTACCTGCAGCAGTGATGAGAGACACAACAACAGTACCTGCAGCAGTGGTGGCAGACACAACAACAGTACCTGCAGCAGTGGTGAGAGACACAACAACAGTACCTGCAGCAGTGGTGAGAGACACAACAACAGTACCTGCAGCAGTGGTGGCAGACACAACAACAGTACCTGCAACAGTGGTGACAGACACAACAACAGTACCTGCAACAGTGGTGACAGACACAACAACAGTACCTGCAGCAGTGGTGAGAGACACAACAACAGTACCTGCAGCAGTGGTGGCAGACATAGCAACAGTACCTGCAGCAGTGGTGAGAGACACAACAACAGTACCTGCAGCAGTGGTGGCAGACACAACAACAGTACCTGCAACAGTGGTGACAGACACAACAACAGTACCTGCAACAGTGGTGACAGACACAACAACAGTACCTGCAGCAGTGGTGAGAGACACAACAACAGTACCTGCAGCAGTGGTGGCAGACACAACAACAGTACCTGCAACAGTGGTGACAGACACAACAACAGTACCTGCAGCAGTGGTGGCAGACACAACAACAGTACCTGCAGCAGTGATGAGAGACACAACAACAGTACCTGCAGCAGTGGTGGCAGACACAACAACAGTACCTGCAACAGTGGTGGCAGACACAACAACAGTACCTGCAACAGTGGTGACAGACACAACAACAGTACCTGTAACAGTGGTGGCAGACACAACAACAGTACCTGCAACAGTGGTGGCAGACACAACAACAGTACCTGCAACAATGGTGACAGACACAACAACAGTACCTGCAGCAGTGGTGCCAGACACAACAACAGTACCTGCAGCAGTGGTGAGAGACACAACAACAGTACCTGCAACAGTGGTGACAGACACAACAACAGTACCTGCAACAGTGGTGACAGACACAACAACAGTACCTGCAGCAGTGGTGGCAGACACAACAACAGTACCTGCAGCAGTGGTGGCAGACACAACAACAGTACCTGCAGCAGTGGTGGCAGACACAACAACAGTACCTGCAGCAGTGGTGACAGACACAACAACAGTACCTGCAACAGTGGTGACAGACACAACAACAGTACCTGCAGCAGTGGTGAGAGAAACAACAACAGTACCTGCAACAGTGGTGGCAGACATAGCAACAGTACCTTCAGCTGTGGTGATACACACACAGTAGTTGTCGGGTGTGACAGAGGCTGGTGGCAGACAACGCAGAAACAAAGTGGTATGACAGCGGCTGCTGGCGGAACCAGAGTGAGTGAGGTCGCTCCAGGTGATGGGAGGGAAGGGGAAGGGTCTGAGGAACGACTCACGGAAGGCCTTCATGCCACACCCAACATGACGTTGTACAGCAACAATATTTACCCACGGTGCTCATGGAGACGACCCGTGTCTCTGATACATTGCCATCTGTGCTGTAGTTATTATTTTAATTAACACAACTGTATTTGACTAGTATGACATCTTATTTGTTAAGTTTGGATTTACAGATTTCAGTTGAACAAAAATAATAATGATTTTTATATCATTATCAGCTAATTTGAAGCAAAATATAATTCTTCGATAAATAAATTCTTACCGGCTTTATTGCTAGTGTTATGTGGGTGTTTATCCTCTCCCCCACCCACCCACAACCATCCCTCGTTTACCCGCGTTAAAAATAAAAGTTTTGAAGGTTTTTAATGGCAAGAGAGGTTTAAATAGCAGTAATGTAATTGTGGTGTAAATTGTATAGTTACTTTGGGCTGTGCCAGAGATGTTGTTCTTCGGCATGACATAAATCATTGGTCATAATGCTGTCACTGCATAAGACACTCTAGTGACTTTTAACTCGTTCATCAATACCTCAAAAACGAATGTCATTCGTGTGTATGACCTCAAATTTTTTTTTTTTTATTTTTACATGCAAGCACGTAAGGTAAAGACAATAAAACATCACAGAAAACATAAACAAATATAGAACCCACCGGCCAGAAGGACCGACAGCACCGGACAATAATTAGCAAAAATGGAGGAACGCATTTTTGCTAATTAAGAACGTAAGTAGGAACGCAACCTACAAAATTTTGTAGGTTGTGATCATGTCTCCCCTTACTCTTCTGTCTTTCAGTCTCGTAAGGTGCATTTCCCGCAGCCTTTCCTCCTAACTCATGCCTCTTAGTTCTGGGACTAGTCTAGTGGCATACCTATGGACTTTTTCCAGCTTCGTCTTGTGCTTGACAAGATACGGGCTCCATGCTGGGGCCGCATACTCCAGGATTGGTCTTACATATGTGGTGTACAAGATTCTGAATGATTCCTTACACAGGTTCCTGAACGTGTATGTGTGTGTGTATGTACTCACCTAGTTGTACTCACCTAGTTGTGTTTGCGGGGGTTGAGCTCTGGCTCTTTGGTCCCGCCTCTCAACCGTCAATCAACAGGTGTACAGATTCCTGAGCCTATTGGGCTCTATCATATCTACACTTGAAACTGTGTATGGAGTCAGCCTCCACCACATCACTTCATAATGCATTCCATTTGTCAACCACTCTGACACTAAAAAAGTTCTTTCTAATATCTCTGTGGCTCATTTGGGCACTCAGTTTCCACCTGTGTCCCCTTGTGCGTGTTCCCCTTGTGTTAAATAGCATGTCTTTATCTACCCTATCAATTCCCTTCAGAATCTTGAATGTGGTGATCATGTCCCCCCTAACTCTTCTGTCTTCCAGCGAAGTGAGGTTTAATTCCCGTAGTCTCTCCTCGTAGCTCATACCTCTCAGCTCGGGTACTAGTCTGGTGGCAAACCTTTGAACCTCTTCCAGTTTAGTCTTATCCTTGACTAGATATGGACTCCATGCTGGGGCTGCATACTCCAGGATTGGCCTGACATATGTGGTATACAAAGTTCTGAATGATTCTTTACGCAAGTTTCTGAATGCCGTTCGTATGTTGGCCAGCCTGGCATATGCCGGTGATGTTATCCGCTTGATATGTGCTGCAGGAGACAGGTCTGGCGTGATATCAACCCCCAAGTCTTTTTCCTTCTCTGACTCCTGAAGAATTTCCTCTCCCAGATAATACCTTGTATCTGGCCTCCTGCTCCCTACACCTATCTTCATTACATTACATTTGGTTGGGTTAAACTCTAACAACCATTTGTTCGACCATTCCTTCAGCTTGTCTAGGTCTTCTTGTAGCCTCAAACAGTCCTCTTCTGTTTTAATCCTTCTCATAATTTTAGCATCGTCCGCAAACATTGAGAGAAATGAATCGATACCCTCTGCGAGATCATTTACATATATCAGAAACAAAATAGGACCGAGTACAGAGCCCTGTGGGACTCCACTGGTGACTTCACGCTAATTGGAGGTCTCATCCCTCACCGTAACTCTCTGCTTCATATTGCTTAGATACTCCCTTATCCACTGGAGCACCTTACCAGCTACACCTGCCTGTCTCTCCAGCTTATGTACCAGCCTCTTATGCGGTACTGTGTCAAAGGCTTTCCGACAATCCAAGAAAATGCAGTTCGCCCAGCCCTCTCTTTCTTGCTTAATCTTTGTCACCTGATCGTAGAATTCTATCAAGCCTGTAAGGCAAGATTTACCCTCCCTGAACCCATGTTGGCGATTTGTCGCGAAGTCCCTTCTCTCCAGATGTGTTACCAGGTTTTTTCTCACGATCTTCTGCATCATCTTGCATGGTATACAAGTCAAGGACACTGGCCTGTAGTTCAGTGCCTCTTGCCTGTCGCCCTTTTTGTATATTGGGACCACGTTCGCCGTCTTCCATATTTCTGGTAGGTCTCCCATCTCCAGTGACTTACTATACACTATGGAGAGTGGCAAGCAAAGTGCCTCTGCACACTCTTTCAGTATCCATGGTGAGATCCCATCTGGACCAAGAGCCTTTCTGACATCCAGATCCAGCAGGTGTCTCTTGACCTCCTCTCTCGTAATTTCGAACTCTTCCAAGGCCGCCTGGTTTACTTCCCCTTCTCCTAGCACAGTGACCTCACCTTGTTCTATTGTGAAGACCTCCTGGAACCTCTTGTTGAGTTCTTCACACACCTCTCTGTCATTCTCTGTATACCTGTCCTCGCCTGTTCGAAGTTTCAATACCTGTTCTTTCACTGTTGTTTTCCTTCTGATGTGACTGTGGAGTAGCTTTGGTTCGGTCTTGGCTTTGTTTGCTATATCATTTTCAAAACTTTTCTCTGCTTCTCTTCTCACCCTGACGTACTCATTCCTGGTTCTCTGGTATCTCTCTCTGCTTTCTGGTGTTCTGTTATTCCAGAAGTTCCTCCACGCCCTTTTGTTCAGTTTCTTCGCTTCCATACATGCCCTATTATACCATGGATTCTTCTGTTGCTTCTCGGATTTTTCCCTTTGGGCCAGGATGAACCGGTTTACTGCCTCCTGACACTTTTGGGTAACATAGTCCATCAACCCTGTACAGACTTATCTCTGAGGTCTGTGTCCCAAGGTATTTCACTTAGGAAACTTCTCATCTGTTCATAATTCCCCTGTCGGTATGCCAGCCTTTTGATTCCTAGTTCTTTTTTGGGGGAGGTAAGTCCTAGCTCTACCAGGTACTCAAAGTTTGCACAGTGTATTGTGGTCACTCATTCCCAAGGGCGCTTCCATCTTAACTTCTCTTATATCTCACTCATTTAGGGTAAATATCAAATCAAGCATTGCTGGTTCATCTTCTCCTCTCATTCTTGTTGGTTCTTTGATGTGCTGGCTTAGAAAGTTTCTTGTTGCCACGTCCAGCAGCTTAGCCCTCCATGTTTCTGGTCCTCCATGCGGATCTCTGTTCTTCCAATCTATCTTCCCATGGTTGAAGTCTCCCATAATTAGTAGTCCAGATCCATTCCTGCTAGCAACAGAAGCTGCTCTTTCTATTATGTTAATGGTGGCCATGTTGTTTCTATCATATTCCTGTCTAGGTCTTCTGTCATTTGGTGGTGGATTATATATGACTACGACTATAATTTTTTCCCCTCCATTTGTTACGGTACCTGCTATGTAGTCACTGAATCCTTCACAGCCCTGAATATCCATCTCCTCAAAATCCCAGCCTTTTCTTACCAGCAGAGCTACACCACCCCCACCTCTTCCTTCCCTCTCTTTCCTCATAACATAATAGTCCTGTGGGAACACTGCGTTTGTTATCGTTTTCGTGATCTTTGTTTCTGTGAGGGCTATTATGTCTGGGTTTTCCTCTAGTACCCGTTCTCCGAGCTCATTTGCTTTATTTGTAATTCCATCTATGTTAGTGTACATCGCTTTGAGGCTCACTTTCTTCTGTTCCTTCTCAAATCGCCTCCTTGGTGAGTGTTCTGCTGGTGGGGGAGGCTGTTCCATGGGTGTGAGGACCTGTGAGGTGGATAATAGGGTCTCAGAGGATGCTGGGATGAGGGGCGGGGGATCCAGTGAAGGGGCAGGGACAGGGAGGGTATGGGGTGAAAGGGAAGGGAGGACGGGAAGGAAAGGGGGGTAGGGAGGACTCGGGAGGAGGGGAGGGGTAGAAGGGGTGGGGATTGGGTGTGGGGGGAGGGAGATTTGGCTGAACATTTGAGTGGGGGCAGGGAGGGTTTGGGGTAGGGGGGTTTTCTATGCAGAGGAGGGAGGCAGGGTTGTCCTCCCTTCTGATGTTACTGGGTAGCTGGTTGTGGGTTCCCCCCTCGCTTCTGGGGGTGTTGTGTTGGGAGCTGTGACTTCCTGGTTTTCCCCTTTCGCCCTGCGCCTCTTCCTTGCTTCTGTCGCCATGGCTCTCTCCTCCCTTGTCATGTCTCTCTGGAGGAATACATTTTTGAATTTTCCCACGTTTTTCAGGGAGCTCTTCCTTGATAGGATCGTCTCCTTTGTGCTCTCGTTTGCAAACACTATCTTTATCATTCGGTCTCGGTCTTTGTTGTACCAACCTAGCCTGAAAACCTTCTCAGTTCTATGCTCAGCCCCATCCATGTCTAGTGCCTTTAGTACTTCATTCACTGCTGCTTTGTCCTTGTCATTCCACTCTGTCCTATTAGAGCCTTCCTGCTCTTTAATACCCACAGCAACCACTGATCTGTTCCTTTCCAGCAGTTGGCTAGTGGAGCATGCCGCCTCCTGTGAGGTGGCTGCTTTCATGGCCACCTCCATCACTGCAGTCATTGCTTCAGAGTTATTTTTTTTTTAGTATTTCTGCAAATGTTGCTTTTATTGTGGCATTCTCATCCAAAAAAACTATTACCATCTTCTCCCTGGATGGTTTTCTGATTCTCAGCTTCGATACCATTCTCTTTGAGGGCTCTTTGAGACTGTCTCTTTGAGACAGATAGTAAGGGTAAGATAGTCAAGACAGGACCGTGCGCGCTCCGTTAAAATCGTGACATTAACAGGGATTCGTAGGACTACTGCCGTGGATTACTGATTACAGACATAACAAAGTGCATAGTGTCCCGCTGGAAAATTGAAAATAGTCATTAACAATAGAACTTTGTGTTAAATAGAGAATAAACGGGAGACCACGTGTGAGCCAGTGAACGAGGTGAACATTGTGTACATGCGTGTATTAGGAAAAAAACAAAAAAATAGTGAACGGTGATTCGTGGAACAGTGATGTGGAACGGGTATCACAACAACATATAAGTTGGAAGTGAATATTATAAATATAGAATACTAGAAATATAAAATAGTGGCAAGAGGCGGCATCAGTGGTTATAAATCGGGTAACTGGAAACTGGTGACATCACCCTGGGCCACAAGAGGTCACCTGTACTGACCGGGGGACCAGCCTCGCTACCTACGCTAAGTACCTGCCATAAAGTTTGAACGAAATAACATACATAATATTACAAATATACAGTATACATATAATATTATAAATATTAAACATATAAATATATATACATATATATTGTTACAAATATACAATATACATATAATATTATAAATATATAGATATATACAACAAAACAAGGCAATATGGGAGTAAATAAACAAATTTGTGGCCACTGTAACAACTTCTTAAAGATTAAGGTAACGGGAATTGAATGTTATATCTGTAAGACTAGATTCCATTCAGCTTGTACAGGAGTGAGTAACACTACGGCACTGAGAGCTGGCCACTTGCTCTGGGTGTGTAAAAATGACCTGCCAGCTTGGAATATCCTAAAAAAACCTTCTAGATAACATGACGCATGATCGGAAAACATCATTCATTGGAAGCCTACCAGCCATCCAGAAGGAGTGGGAAAGGAACAACAATTCTAATATACAAGGGGCGGAGGCTATAGTCAGGGATGAAACTGAGGCTGAAACTCAGGAAGTTGTAAACTCTGACTCAGTAGGCCAGGATGTAGATGACAGTAAACTAGAAAGTGTACCAGACAGCACTGACAGCTCGATAGGTACAGACACCACGATGGTTCTCGATAGAGCAATGCAGAACAGAAGGACAGACTTATGCAAATTTTATGCAAAGGGCATATGCAGACATAGATATGCTGGTAATAAGAAAGGATTAGAATGCAGTTACCAACATCCCCAAAAATGTTTAAATATGCTTAGGAAAGGTGGGTGTCGATTTGGATCAATATGTAGGTTTTTCCATCCTGACATGTGCTAAACCTCACTGGAGGACAGAAAATGCTATGACCTTAGCTGCCCACACTTTCACGTGAAAGGCACGGAACGCTACATAAAGAGTGGCAAGTAGGATAATGAATTTGGAGGAAACTATATAAATTTTTTATACCAGACCGGCAGAGAATTCAAAAGGAGCAGCATGGAGAGTGTATGGAACTGGATGCCAGATCCACTTGCATTCCAGAATTACAGATACAATTACCCACCGAAAGGGAACTACAACTACGACAGAAAACTGCCCTACAACAATCAGTACTGGTCAGAACAAACTCATTATGTCCACGAATAATGGACTTGCCAAAAAAGTCTCCCATTCAAACTATCACTAATAGAGTAACCTCATTCATCTTTGCCAACATACAAGGACTGAAAACAAGAACAAACAACAAAGTACAGTTCATAAATGGCCTCCTCACGGAGTCAAATGCAGTATTTGGAGCTTTCACAGAAACCCATGCAGGGGAATTGTTGGACAGTGAGATCTGGATTCCAGGATATAACCTATACAGGTGTGATAGGAAAATTAGGTCACATGGAGGAGTGGGTCTGTATATTAGGGAAGACCTTGTATGCTCGGAGCTCCTAAACGTTACAAATGAGGTGGTAGAGGTACTGGGATTAAAAATAGAGAAAATAAATTTAGTGATTATACTAATATACAAACCGCCAGATGCAACGGCTGAAGAATTCACAGAACAGATAAGCAAAATTGAGAATAGCCTTGATAATTTGGAGAACCCGATACCTGATATTATCTTCCTAGGTGACTTCAACTTGCCTAGTCTCAGGTGGAAAATAGCAAACAATAATATTATACCAGGAAATCTATCAGGACCTAACCAACCACAGATTAGAGAACTACTTAGATTCTGTGACAAATTTTCACTGAATCAGCAGATATCGGAGCCAACGAGAAAGGAAAATATTCTAGATCTGGTCTTTACGAACAATGAAGACATTATCAGAGACATTACGATATCAGATACCACATACTCAGATCACAAACTCATTGAAGTGCAAACGACCATCAATACTCAGAATAGACCTAAAACGTTGATAAAGCGAGAGGGGCTATTCAGTAAATTCAATTTTAATAATAAAAGGATAGACTGGGAGATAATAAACAGGGAACTTACAAACATTCCATGGGGAACTGTTCTAAATAATACAAGTCCTACAGAAGGAATAGAAAAACTGACTTCAGAAGCGTATCAAGTCTGTCTGAAACATGTTCCTTTGAGGAAAGCCAGAAAGAGATCTAACGTAGAAAGAGAACGCAGACGACACTATAAACGCAGGAAAAAAATAACGGAACTGCTTATGCAGACACGAATTTCCCGTCAAAGAAGGAATAATTTAAATAGGGAGATTGAAGAAATCGAGCGGAAATTGAAACACTCATATGAAACTGAAGAAAGGCAGTTAGAACAGAAAGCAATTCAGGAAATAAAGAAAAATCCAAAATATTTCTTCTCATATGCGAAATCAAAAGCAAAAACCACTGCCAGTATTGGACCTATTCGTACAAGTGAAGGTTCATACACGGAGGATGACAAAGAAATTAGTGAAATCCTAAAAAAGCAGTATGAGGACATGTTTAGCACTCCAATAAACAACATGAAGGTGGAATATCCAGACAATTTCTTTATGCGGGATATTCAAACCCCTGTAAATATAACTGATATAAACACGAGCGCACTAAATTTTGAAAAAGAAATTGAAAACATGCCCATGCACTCGGCCCCAGGTCCAGACTCATGGAATTCAATATTTATAAAGAAATGCAAAGTGCAGGTAGCACAGGCACTCAGTATAGTGTGGAGGAAGAGCTTGGACACGGGGGAGATACCAGATGCACTTAAAGTAGCAGACATAGCCCCTCTACACAAGGGAGGGAGCAAAGCATTGGCAAAAAATTATAGACCAGTTGCACTAACATCGCACATCATAAAAGGATTTGAGAGAGTGATTAGGAGTCAGGTCACCAATTTCATGGAGACCAATGACCTTCACAACCCAGGCCAACATGGATTTCGAGCGGGAAGATGGTGCCTTTCACAGCTACTTGAGCACTAAAGAAAGAGCAAAGCTCAACCCCCGCAAAAACACAACTAGTAAACACTACGACAAAGTCACTGAGGCATTAGAAGACAAACGGAATGCTGATGTGATATACACGGACTTCGCAAAGGCTTTCGATAAATGTGACCATGGCGTGATAGCACACAAAATGAAGTCAATGGGAATAACCGGTAAAGTAGGACGCTGGATACTCAGTTTTCTGTCAAACAGGACTCAGCGAGTAACTGTCAACCATATAAAATCTAGTCCAAGTGCAGTGAAAAACTCTGTACCTCAGGGTACAGTCCTTGCCCCGCTGCTTTTCCTTATTCTCATATCAGATATAGACAAAAATACAAGTCACAGCTTCGTATCATCCTTTGCAGATGACACAAAAATCAGTATGAAAATTACCTCGGCTGAGGACATTGAAAAACTTCAAGCTGATATTAATAAAGTTTTCGACTGGGCATCAGAAAATAACATGATGTTTAACAGTGATAAATTCCAGGTACTCAGGTACGGTAAAAATGAGGACCTTAAACATAATACAGAGTACAAAACACAATCAAATGTACCCATAGTAGGAAAACAGCATGTAAAGGATTTGGGAATAATAATGTCTGACGACCTAACGTTTAAGGAGCATAACCAAGCAAATATTGCGACAGCCAGAAAAATGATAAGATGGATTACGAGAACTTTCAAATCCAGGGATCCCATCACAATGGTTGTACTCTTCAAGTCACTTGTGTTGTCCCGTCTTGAGTACTGCTCAGTACTCACTTCCCCCTTCAGAGCAGGAGAGATTGCTGAAATAGAGGGAATACAGAGAACATATACGGCACGCATAGACGCAATAAAGTACCTAAATTATTGGGATCGTCTCAAAGCCCTCCAAATGTACTCACTAGAAAGAAGACGAGAGAGATATCAAATAATATACACCTGGAAGATACTGGAGGGCCAAGTACCAAATCTACACAGTAAAATAACAACGTAGTGGAGTGAACGATATGGAAGAAAATACAGAATAGAACCAGTGAAGAGCAGAGGTGCCATAGGCACAATCAGAGAACACTGTATAAACATCAGAGGTCCGCAGTTGTTCAACGTCCTCCCAGCAAGCATAAGAAATATTGCCGGAACAACCGTGGACATTTTCAAGAGGAAACGAGATTTATTCCTCCAAGGAGTGCCGGACCAACCGGGCTGTGGTGGGTATGTGGGCCTGCGGGCCGCTCCAAGCAACAGCCTTGGTGGACCAAACTCTCACAAGTCGAGCCTGGCCTCGGGCCGGGCTTGGGGAGTAGAAGAACTCCCAGAACCCCATCAACCAGGTATCAACCAGGCTCTAATCTCTTCCTTTGCTGCTGTCAGCTCTCTTTTCAGGTTGCTTATTTCGTTCTTCATTTACTGCATCATTTCTTGCATCTCACTCTTGATGTCCTCCAGAAACTGGGTGAACATTTCCTTCATTTCGTCACCTTGGCTCTTCCCTGTTCCCCTGGTACCTCTGGCTGCCATGCTTGACCCTGTTCCTATAGTTGTGCCATGATAGGATTTGTCAGGAGGGCAGAGCGGGATGGGGGAGGGAGAGAGAGAGAGAGAGGAAGAGAGAGAGAAAGAGAGAGAGAGAGAGAGAAGGGAGTGATAAAGGGAGAGATAAATGGGTGGGTGCGGGGGATCCGACCCTTCCACTGAAGTGAGAAGAAAGTAGAAGGGGAGAGGGAGAGAGCGGGTGAGGGAGAGAACGGGTGAGGGAGAAAGGGGGGAAGGTGTGTGTGTATATGTGTGTATATGTGTGTATATGTGTGTATATGTGTGTGTGTGTGTGTGTGTGTGTGTGTGTGTGTGTGTGTGTGTGGGCAGAGAGGGAGGGGGAAGGAAAGAGAGGGGGAAGGAAAGAGAGGGGGAGAGAGAGAGAGAGAGAGAGAGAGAGAGAGAGAGAGAGAGAGAGAGAGAGAGAGAGAGAGAGAGAGAGAGGGGGAGAGCAGGAGAATGATAGTGTGAGAGATAGAGAGTGGGAGAGAGAGTGGGAGAGAGCGAGTGGGAGAGGGAGAGAGGGGGAGAGTGTGGGGAGGGGAAGAGTGTGTGTATGGGCGATGCGGGGGACTGGGGGTTGGGGGGGGCGGAGATGGCGACCAGGTCAGGTCAGTTGGTGGGGTCAAGAGGGGATAGTAAGGTCCTGATCCAAGGTGTTAATGCCTTTTCCCCTGACTGAACGATTGTGTGTGTGTGTGTGTGTGTGTGTGTGTGTGTGTGTGTGCGTGTGTGTGTGTGTGTGTGTGTCTGTTTTAGCATGTGCACACTTGTGTGCATGTATACGTATGTGGGCGGGCGTGCGTGCATGTGTCAAGAATGAGCCTAAATGAGCCACCCTGAGATTTTTAAATATATATGATATCCTGAACAAGAATTTGATAATATTTTACCTCAATCTGTACACCTGATTAATTGACCAGAGAGGGGGGTACATACCAGTCTCCTCCCGCTCACACAACCAGATGAGTAAGGACGATGTATGATGACGATGGTTATCCGTCGTTGTCTCCCACTAGGTGATTCACTAAGTGCTGGTAGATTGATGAGGTCATTTCTTCTCTGTCTACACAAAGCTCTGGAGTCAGTCTCTGTATCGTTGTGTGACAGTTCACTAATTCACTGTACCACTGATCACAGTCACCACTCAACAACACAATCAGGTAGTTCCACGGCGGGGCGTCCCACCCGGTCAGGTTGCACACTTACATGCACCGGTGATGCCACTAGCTCCACTTTGGTTTCTTCGCCAAATCTTCGCACTATTGTTAGCGATATGACTATGCTATGTTGCACCCTGCTAGCTACACACTGCGAGAGGCCAAATACTATGATCTAGCCTCTATACTCCTTCAATGTCCCGAGAAATTGACGAATTTCCGCGGACCTCACTAATCGTGTGTGTCTCCTACCTGTGTGTGTGTGTGTGTGTGTGTGTACTCACCTATTTGTACTCACCTATTTGTGCTTGTGGGGGTTGAGCTTTGGCTCTTTGGTCCCGCCTCTCAACTGTCAATCAACTAGTGTACAGATTCCTGAGCCTACTGGGCTCTATCATATCTACATTTGAAACTGTGTATGGAGTCAGCCTCCACCACATCACTGCATAATGCATTCCATCCGTTAACTACTCTGACACTGAAAAAGTTCCTTCTAACGTCTCTGTGGCTCATGTGGGTACTCAGTTTCCACCTGTGTCCACTTGTTCGCGTCCGACCAGTGTTGAATAGTTTATCCTTGTTTACCCGGTCGATTCCTCTGAGGATTTTGTAGGTTGTGATCATGTCTCCCCTTACTCTTCTGTCTTCCAGTGTCGTAAGGTGCATTTCCCGCAGCCTTTCCTTGTAACTCATGCCTCTTAGTTCTGGGACTAGTCTAGTGGCATACCTTTGGACTTTTTCCAGCTTCGTCTTGTGCTTAACAAGATACGGGCTCCATGCTGGGGCCGCATACTCCAGGATTGGTCTTACATATGTGGTGTACAAGATTCTGAATGATTCCTTACACAGGTTCCTGAACGCTGTTCTGATGTTAGCCAGCCTCGCATATGCTGCAGACGTTATTCTTTGTTATGTGGGCTTTAGAAGACAGGTTTGGTGTGATATCAACTCCTAGATCTTTTTCTCTGTCCGTTTCATTAAGTACTTCATCTCCTGTTCTGTATCTTGTGTCTGGCCTCCTGTTTCCACTGCCTAGTTTCATTACTTTGCATTTACTCGGGTTGAACTTCAACAGCCATTTGTTGGACCATTCACTCAGTCTGTCTTGGTCATCTTGTAGCCTCCTACTATCGTCCTCAGTTTCAATCCTCCTCATAATTTTTGCATCATCGGCAAACATTGAGAGAAACGATTCTATTCCCTCTGGGAGATCATTTACATATATCAGAAACAGTATAGGTCCAAGGACTGATCCCTGCGGGACTCAACTCGTAACGTCTCGCCAATCTGAGACCTCACCCCTCACACTGACTCGTTGTCTCCTGTTGCTTAGGTACTCCTGTATCCAACGGAGTTCCTTCCCTTTCACTCCAGCCTGCATCTCCAGCTTTTTCACCAGCCTCTTGTGTGGCACTGTATCAAAGGCTTTCTAACAATCCAAAAATATGCTGTCTGCCCACCCTTCTCTTCCTTGCCTTATTTTTGTTGCCTGGTCGTAGAATTTAAGTAACCCTGTGAGGTAGGACCTGCCATCCCTGAATCCATGTTGGTGCTGTGTTACAAAGTTCTGTCGCTCCAGGTGCTCCACTAGCTTTCTTCGCACAATCTTCCCCATCAGCTTGCATGGTATGCAGGTTAGGGACACTGGCCTGTTATTCAGTGCCTCCTGTCTATCCCCTTTCTTGTATATCGGGACTACGTTAGCTGCTTTCCAAATTTCTGGCAGTTCCCCTGTTGCCAGAGATTTGTTATACATTATGGGGAGATTCCATTTGGGCCTATAGCCGTTGTCACATCCAACTCTAGTAAACACTTCCTTACTTCCCCGCTGGTAATCTCAAACTCTTCCAGTGGTTCCTGGTTAGCTATTCCCTCTCTTATCTCTGGGATTTCTCCTTGCTATAAGGTGAAGACCTCTTGGAATTTCTTATTCAGTTCCTCACACACTTCCTTGTCGTTTGTAGTGAATCCTTCTGCCCCTATCCTTAATTTCATAACCTGTTCCTTTACTGTTGTTTTTCTCCTGACGTGGCTATGCAGTAATTTAGGCTGAGTCTTTGCCTTGCTTGCGATGTCGTTTTCGTATTGTCTTTCTGCCTCTCTTCTCATCCTGACATATTAATTCCTGGCATTCTGGTATCTTTCTCTGCTCTCCAGTGTCCTGTTATTCCTATAGTTTCTCAATGCCCTTTTACTTTGCTTCTTAGCTAGCCTACATCTCTGATTAAACCATGGGTTTCTCATCTTCATTTCACTGTTTTCCTTTTGGGCTGGGACAAACTTGTTTGCTGCGTCCTTGCACTTTTGCGTGATGTAGTGTAGTGTGTGTGTGTGTGTGTGTGTGTGTGTGTGTGTGTGTGTGTGTGTGTGTGTGTGTGTGTGTGTGTGTGTGTGTGTGTACTCACCTAGTTGTACTCACCTAGTTGTGCTTGCGGGGGTTGAGCTCTGGCTCTTTGGTTCCGCCTCTCAACCGTCAATCAACAGGTGTACAGATTCCTGAACAGGTGTGTGTGTACTCACCTAGTTGTACTCACCTAGTTGTGTTTGCGGGGGTTGAGCTCTGGCTCTTTGGTCCCGCCTCTCAACCGTCAATCAACAGGTGTACAGATTCCTGAGCCTATCGGGCTCTGTCATATCTACACTTGAAACTGTGTATGGAGTCAGCCTCCACCACATCACCCCCTAATGCATTCCATTTGTCAACCACTCTGACACTAAAAAAGTTCTTTCTAATATCTCTGTGGCTCATTTGGGCACTCAGTTTCCACCTGTGTCCCCTTGTGCGTGTTCCCCTTGTGTTAAATAGACTGTCTTTATCTACCCTATCAATCCCCTTCAGAATCTTGAATGTGGTGATCATGTCCCCCCTAACTCTTCTGTCTTCCAGCGAAGTGAGGTTTAATTCCCGTAGTCTCTCCTCGTAGCTCATACCTCTCAGCTCGGGTACTAGTCTGGTGGCAAACCTTTGAACCTTTTCCAGTTTAGTCTTATCCTTGACTAGATATGGACTCCATCCTGGGGCTGCATACTCCAGGATTGGCCTGACATATGTGTTATACCAAGTTCTGAATGATTCTTTACAGAAGTTTCTGAATGCCGTTCGTATGTTGGCCAGCCTGGCATATGCCGGTGATGTTATCCGCTTGATATGTGCTGCAGGAGACAGGTCTGGCGTGATATCAACCCCCAAGTCTTTTTCCTTATCTGACTCCTGAAGAATTTCCTCTCCCAGATGATACCTTGTATCTGGCCTCCTGCTCCCTACACCTATCTTCATTACCTTACATTTGGTTGGGTTAAACTCTAACAACCATTTGTTCGACCATTCCTTCAGCTTGTCTAGGTCTTCTTGAAGCTTCAAACAGTCCTCTTCTGTTTTAATCCTTCTCATAATTTTAGCATCGTCCGCAAACATTGAGAGAAATGAATCGATACCCTCCGGGAGATCATTTACATATATCAGAAACAAAATAGGACCGAGTACAGAGCCCTGTGGGACTCCACTGGTGACTTCACGCTAATTGGAGGTCTCATCCCTCACCGTAACTCTCTGCTTCATATTGCTTAGATACTCCCTTATCCACTGGAGCACCTTACCAGCTACACCTGCCTGTCTCTCCAGCTTATGTACCAGCCTCTTATGCGGTACTGTGTCAAAGGCTTTCCGACAATCCAAGAAAATGCAGTCCGCCCAGCCCTCTCTTTCTTGCTTAATCTGTGTCACCTGATCGTAGAATTCTATCAAGCCTGTAAGGCAAGATTTACCCTCCCTGAATCCATGTTGGTGATTTGTCACGAAGTCCCTTCTCTCCAGATGTGTTACCAGGTTTTTTCTCACGATCTTCTCCATCACCTTGCATGGTATACAAGTCAAGGACACTGGCCTGTAGTTCAGTGCCTCTTGTCTGTCGCCCTTTTGTGTGTGTGTGTGTGTGTGTGTGTGTGTGTGTGTGTGTGTGTGTGTGTGTGTGTGTGTGTGTACTCACCTATATGTACTCACCTATATGTGCTTGCAGGATCGAGCATTGACTCTTGGATCCCGCCTTTCTAGCTATCGGTTGTTTACAGCAATGACTCCTGTCCCATTTCCCTATCATACCTAGTTTTAAAAGTATGAATAGTATTTGCTTCCACAACCTGTTCCCCAAGTGCATTCCATTTTTCTACTACTCTCACGCTAAAAGAAAACTTCCTAACATCTCTGTGACTCATCTGAGTTTCCAGTTTCCACCCATGTCCCCTCGTTCTGTTATTATTACGTGTGAACATTTGATCTATTTCCACTTTGTCAATTCCCCTGAGTATTTTATATGTCCCTATCATATCTCCTCTCTCCCTTCTTTTCTCTAGTGTCGTAAGGTTCAGTTCCTTCAGCCGCTCTTCATATCCCATCCCTCGTAGCTCTGGGACAAGCCTCGTCGCAAACCTCTGAACCTTCTCCAGTTTCTTTATGTGTTTCTTCAGGTGGGGGCTCCATGATGGCGCGGCATACTCTAAGACGGGTCTCACGTAGGCAGTGTAAAGCGCCCTAAAAGCTTCCTCATTTAGGTTTCTGAATGAAGTTCTAATTTTCGCCAGTGTAGAGTACGCTGCTGTCGTTATCCTATTTATATGTGCCTCAGGAGTTAGATTAGGTGTCACATCCACTCCCAGGTCTCTTTCTCGAATCGTTACAGGTAGGCTGTTCCCCTTCATTGTGTACTGTCCCTTTGGTCTCCTGTCACCTGATCCCATTTCCATAACTTTACATTTACTGGTGTTAAACTCCAGTAGCCATTTCTCTGACCATCTCTGCAGCCTGTTTAAGTCCTCTTGGAGGATCCTACAATCCTCGTCTGTCACAACTCTTCTCATTAATTTTGCGTCATCTGCAAACATCGACATGTATGATTCCACTCCTGTAAACATATCATTTACGTAAATTAGAAAGAGGATTGGTCCCAGCACCGATCCTTGAGGTACTCCACTTGTTACTGTTCGCCAGTCCGACTTTTCGCCCCTTACCATTACCCTCTGGCTCCTTCCTGTTAGGTAGTTCTTCACCCATACTAGGGCCTTTCCGCTTACTCCTGCCTGCCTCTCAAGTTTGTATAGCAGTCTCATGTGCGGTACCGTATCAAAGGCCTTTTGGCAGTGTGTGTGTGTGTGTGTGTGTGTGTGTGTGTGTGTGTGTGTGTGTGTGTGTGTGTGTGTGTGTGTGTGTGTGTGTGTGTGTGTGTGTGTGTATGTGTGTATGTGTGTGTGTGTTTGTGTGTGTGTGTGTGTGTGTGTGTGTGTGTGTGTGTGTGTGTGTGTGTGTGTGTGTGTGTGTGTGTGTGTGTGTGTGTGTGTGTGTGTGTGTGTGTGTGTGTGTGTGTGTGTGTGTGTGTGTGTGTGTGTGTGTGTAATTACCTAAGTGTAGTTACAGGATGAGAGCTACGCTCGTGGTGTCCCGTCTTCCCATCACTCTTTGTCATATAACGCTCTGAAACTACTGACGGTCTTGGCCTCCACCACCTTCTCCCCTAACTTGTTCCAACCGTCTACCACTCTATATGTGTGTGTGTGTGTGTGTGTGTGTGTGTGTGTGTGTGTGTGTGTGTGTGTGTGTGTGTGTGTGTGTGTGTGTGTGTGTGTGTGTGTGTGTGTGTGTGTGTGTGTGAAGTTCTATTTTTATATTTTCACTTTCATCAAAAAAAAGCAACCAAGCCAATGTGCAACTGAAAACTCCACACCCCAGAAGGATTCGAACCCAGACAGCTAGGAGCGCTTTGCACCTAGGCGTACCTGGTACATTAACCACTAGATCACACAATTGTTCAAAAGTCTTGGTAGCTCCATACTCCTTTTGGTGTGTGGAGTTTTCAGTTGCACATTGGCTTGGTTGCTTTTTTTTGATGAAAGTGAAAATATAAAAATAGAACTTCAATTACACTACATTAGGCGCGTAATTCTCACAGTGTATTTCTCACTGTGCACCAACAGACCACTCGACCAACAGACCACTCTAATATAATTTAACACAGTGCATAGTTACAAATCAAATATGATTAATACTGAGATTTCACAAAGCAGGAATTGTTATAAACTCTGGATATAATATTATTTAAAGCAAGATACGAGTCATAAACACTTTTCCACCACCTAAGACTTAGGACCCGTGCTGGAATATTCGAGAAAACCTCACTAAAATTTGTTAGTGAAGTTAATTATTATCACTAAATTACTGGAGGTGATTGTCTTGGCGTGCTGAGCCTATGTTCGCCTGTTGTTGATGAGCCATTTAGATATTCTCGAAAATTACTGTATTAAATTTTCAGAAATCTAGACAAGAGTTCGTGTAGGATTTGTGCTTCATTAGTGTACACTGCTTCATATCATATGATAATTACAAGACATTTTTTTTTGCTTTGTTTTTGTAAAACAGCAGGTACATTTGGCTAGGCAACATTTCACGCAAATTATATATAACTTTTCGGAGCGTTAATGTTCATGAATAAGATTGACTAGAAGTGGATCTGATACTCATGTTTAACCGATCACTGCACTAGTAACGATGCATGTTCGAGCCTCTACCGGATTTTTAAACATGTCCCCATCCAAGAAACAATCAATCCTATTTCCACAGCAACTTATTAAAAAATCATGATACAACTGAACAAACCTTTTCCACCTCACCCAAATTTTTATAAATCCAACTGCAGCATTTTGGTCTCGTTCCTTCTCTCCTTCTCACTCTACCACCTATTTTCCTTCATCCCAATCCTCTCTATATTCTTCCTCTAATATTCTCTTTATTCTCTCTCTAATCCTCTCTTTATTCCTACCCTCCAATATTCTCTTTATTGAGAAAATACACTGGATCCGTAATGATGCGAACCTATGTGCTGGGTGTTCCCAGATGCACACTCTAGTCAAATACACCACATGGTCAAAAGAAATGCTTGGTTTCAGGTTTGAATCCTCATCATGGCTCCTGTGGGTTTTCTCAGTGATATATCACGATAATGAGATTTCTCTGTGTATTCCCTTTGCCTCACTAGGATCCTAGGATCACTAGGATCTTTTATCCATAGAAACTTGATGTAATCCAAGTGCTGGAGTGGAGTGGATTTAGAAGAATCTGGGTGAGACGAAAAATATTTGTTCAGTTGTATCAGTATTTTTTGGTAATTTTGCTGTTGAAATATGGACTGATTGTTTATTGGAGGGAGATACCTTAAAAAAATATGCAAGACGCTCGAAAATATCATGATAAAGGGATTTCTGTGTATAATCTTTGCCTCACTAGCATCTTTGGATCACTAGGATCCCTTATCCATAGGAACTTGGTGTAATTCCGGTCCTCTTCTTGGAGGCCTCCCATAAGGAATGCCATACTTATATCAGCCATGTATGCATATGTACTTATGCGGAACTTTTATAGCACGTCGTACAGTCTTTGTGTTAGACTAGTGCCAGTCAGGAACACTGCAGTCTGACACTATCCTCATTGGGGTAGTAACTGAGTTCTTCGGTACTGCATGGTGTGGCAAATAGTGTTCCTCTGTATGGTCTTCATTGTTTACAACTTCGATGAATTTGTTATCTAGGTGTTGTTGGATTATGTCATGGTACAATTTCAGGTTCTCAGGTTGTCTATTCAAGCACAACACCTGAAACCTTAATTGGTTTTGTGCCAGGAAATTATTTACTGGTAGCTGAGGATGATTTAGCTTCCATTGTAACTTGACGCAGTATTGATTGTCTCTGTAGACAACTGAGTCCAGGTATTATTTATATTTTCCGTCATCTTCTGGGCTAGGTTATTCAGGGACAATGCCTAAAGTAGCTAGATCACATAATTTGTGTACAGGGGATGAATCTCATCGTTAGTCACGTCTCCGAACTTAAGTGGTGACTGTCCTTCTCCTAGTCACGCAACCATCACTGGCCCAAGAGCAATTTGCATCCTGCAAACAATAACAGGTTCATTCCCTGCTGTTTAGTACTTCCAGTGATAAATATATATTAATAATCTGCACCTACAAGGATATCTATGTCGGTGAGGTATCAGACATGATTTTGTTATCAGCCAACTTGATTCCCTTGTTTTGTAGGAATTTGGCTGTTGTCCCTAGGCCATGATCATATAGGTCAGATGGGATTTTGTATACTACGATGGCCTGTAAAGGTCGGCTAAATCGCCTAAACGTACTAATGGTTGGATCACTTTGTAGACTTGGAGGTCCCATATTGGTCAGGAACCCTGATATATTTAATTTTACCTGTTTAACAGGTTTTAATTTTAAGTCATCTGCCACCATCTGTGTGACATATATTTTTTGGGAGCCTTGGTCAAATAACCCGCATGTATTGACCGTTCAGTCGAACCACAGGTGGAACTGCTACTCGTGATCCGGCCTTGTACCCACGGAAGAATGAAGGAAAACTCGGTACTGACCTCAAGTCATTGCTTCAGCAGCTACAGCACTTCCTTAGAACTTTGCCTGCTGTAACAAAGGGTCCAGGTCACCTGTCACACACCTGTGTCACTCAACTACTTCCTGTCTGCATGTGTGAAGCAGCCCATAGCGGCTGTCTAACTCCCAGTTACCTATTTACTGCTAGGTAACAGGTGCATCAGGGTGAAGGAAACTTTGCCCATTTGTTTTCCACCGGTGCCGGGGATAGAACCCCGTCCCTAGGTCAACGAGTCTAGAGCGCTGTCCACTCAGCCATCAGTCCCATACATGTGTGCATGTGTGTGTGGGGGAGGGTGTGTATGTGTGTGTGTGTACTCACCTATTTGGGTCTGCAGGATCGAGCATTGACCCTTAGATCCCGCCTTTCGAGCATCGGATGTTTACAGCAATGACTCCGGTCCTATTTCCCTATCATATCTAGTTTTTAAATTATGCATAGTATTTGCTTCCACAACCTGTTCCTTAAGTGCATTTCATTTTTCCACTACTATCACGCTAAAAGACAACTTCCTAACATCTCTGTGACTCACCTGAGTTTCCAGCTTCCACCCATGTCCCCTCGTTCTGTTACTATTCAGTGTGAACATTTCGTCTCTGTCCACTCTGTCAATTTCTCTGAGTATTTTATACGATCCTATCGTGTCCCTCCTCTCCCTTCTTTTTTCTAGATTCGTAAGGCACAGTTCCTTCAGGTGCTCCTCATACCCCATCCCTCGTAACTCTGGGACGAGTCTCATTGCAAGCCTCTGAACCTTTTCAGTTTCCTTATATGCTTCTTCAGATGATGAGGCGGCATACTCTAAGACTGGCCTCACGTAGGCAATGTGAATCGCCCTAAATGCCTCCTTACTTAGGTTTCTGAATGATGTTCTAACTTTTGCCAGTGTAAAGTACACTGCTATCGTTATCCTATTTATATGTGCTTCAAGAGATTAATTAGGTGTTACATCCACTTCAAGGTCTCTTTCTCGCCTCGTCACAGGTAGGCAGTTCCCTTTCATTGTGTACTGTCCCTTAGGTCTCCTATCACCTAGTCCCATTTCCATAACTTTACATTTGCTCATGTTGATCTTCAATAGCCATTTCTCTGACCATCTCTGCAACCTGTTCAGGTCCTCTTGGAGGATCCTGCAATCCTCATCTGTCACAACTCTTCTCATCAACTTTGCGTCATCCGTGAACATCGACATGTAGGACTCTACACCTGTAAATATGGCGTTAACATATATTAGAAATAGAATTGGTCCCAGCACCGATCCTTGAGTTACTTCACTCGTTACTGTTCGCCAGTCCGACTTCTCTCCCCTTACCGTAACTCTCTGGCTCCTTCCTGTTAAGTAGTTCCTTATCCATGCTAGGGCCTTTCCTCCCCCCCCCCCTGCCTCTCGAGTTTGAACAGCAGCCTCATGTGCGGTACTGTATCAAAGGCTTTTTGGCAGTCCAGAAATATGCAATTTGCCCAACCATCTCTGTCTTGTCTTATCCTCGTTATTTTATCATAGAATTCCAAAAGGTTAGTTAGGCACGATTTCCCTTTCCAGAGCCCATGTTGATGTTTGTTCACAAACCTAACGTTCCGGTTTAAGGGAGCCGGTCGGCCGAGCGGACAGCGCGCTGGACTTGTGATCCTGTGGTCCTGGGTTCGATCCCGGGTGCCGGCGAGAAACAATGGTCAGAATTTCTTTCACCTTATGCCCCTGTTACCTAGCAGTAAAATTAGGTACCTGGGTGTTAGTCAGCTGTCACGGGCTGCTTCCTGGAGGTGGAGGCCTGGTCGAGGACACTAAAGCCCCGAAATCACCTCAAGATAACCTCAAGGTTACATTCTCCAGGTGTGCAACCAGTCGTAGCCAAATTATTCTTTCAAGTATTTTCAGGGGATGCTTGTCAGTGATACAGGTCTATAATTAAGTGCCTCCTCCCTATCACCTTTCTTGAAAATCAGTACGACATTTGCCTTTTTCTAGCAACTGGGTAAGTCTCCCGACATAAGTGACTCATTAAAGATCATTGCCAAAGGCACCTGAGGGCCTGCGCTGCTTCTTTTAGTATCCACAGTGATACTTTGTCTGGTCCAACTGCTTTAGTTGCATCCAATGTTGTCAACTATTTCATTACCTCCTCTGCTGTCACCTCTATATCTGATAGTCTTTCATCTAGGGTAATCTCTTCTAACAATGGGAGCTGCTAAGGCTCGGTTGTTAACACTCCATGGAAACTGGCCTTCAGTGCCTCGCAGATTTCCTTGTCACTTTCAGTATAGGCCCCTGTTATGAGTGCGTGTGTCAAAAACTTTTGTCATAGCTGTGTCTGAGAGTCCTGTTAAGAATTTAGTAGTGGTGGACCTTTAAATGTTCTTTAGGGGAATGTATGATTGTACTTGAGGCTAGGGCAAATCAAGGAGTAAGGAAAACAGCCTAGTACATAGACACAAATTTATATGCAAAGACACAAACATATTCAATAAGGTGATATCCTTACAATACTAGCAGTAAGGCACGATTCATTTAGTATTATTGAAAAATCCCTAACAGACTCTAGATACTTTAAGGCTCACCGTCCCAAACTTGGAACCGTACACACAGACACCATAGCTATCTCCTGATGACACATATATTTACACCTCTAGGAAACCTGGACTCTCTCTTAAAGAACACCTCCAAAGTCTACATAAACTACTCTACAATATCTTGCATCCCTGTTTAGATTCAAAGGAAGGCTTATCTGACTGTACGGCCGGGGAAAACCCCTCAAATAGTAGGACCGGGTCATCAGCGATACACCTCCCCTCCCGTCAAGATGGCGTCCACCTCTCTGGCGTCATCGCCCCTTAATACTCTATGCTTTACATTTGCAATCAAACCCTTTATTGACTTTATTTACCATATTCTCCATGCATGCCTTTACATTGAGTCCATTTATCCGCTCACATAGTTAGGCTATTCAAGTCACATTATTCCTGGCAATCTACAACTGAGAAGGTACTACTTTGCTGGGCGGAGTATTACTGGTAACTCGCGGCCTCCCTAAAATCAGCTGTAGATATTTTCCCATCAAAAATTCCCCACTGTGTTCACAAACATTTTATACTTAAAACTAGCCTCCACAGGAGGCAAGGTTCATAACAGCCCCCCCTCTGTTTTCCTTAGTCTTGTCACCTGGTCGTTCACCGACATTTTTCTTCTTATATGGCTGTGTAGTAATTTAGGTTGCTTTTTCGCTTTGATCGCAATATCGTTCTCATAGTTCTTTTCCGATGGTAGGTAAGTCCTACCACCAGAATAGGTGTATGGAGGAGTTCCTGGGGCCTGCAGGGAGAGTAAGTGTAATCCGATACTGTCTGTAGCCAACAACCCTTGGGCTGGCCTGGCTTAGGTCCACCACAGTCACTCTCTCACTTTCTCTCCTTATGTTGTTCTCCTCTCTCTTTTCTGTCTATCTCTGCATCTCTCTCCATTACTCCCTGTCTGCCTCTATCTTTCTAAATGTAATAAAGATAATTATACCTTATAATTCCAATAATTATTGATCAGAGTTAACACTTTAAAATCTTCGCTCTAAAACGTTATATCATAACATTAAAAATGCATTTTATTAAAATGTTATCACCTCACATTTTATTCTCGTTTTTACAAATCCTAAAAAATGTGCATAAAACGCAATTTAAAACGTGAATAAAGCAATAAAATTTAATTTTAAACGTTTAGAAAACGAGGAAACGAGATTTGGCGGGAACAGAGAGAAATAATTGCAGGCTGAACGACAGCGTTCAACAAACTATAAGGGTAACTAGAAGGTCATTCAAAAACAGGGAAAGAGAGGGTAAGTCAAAGTGACTCAGGTGGGTGTGTATACATGACAACTGGCCAGTTCTGAGACGAATCCTCATATAGTATGACGTTGAGCCCCTTTTCCATATATAAGTTCATTACATGGTGACTTTCCAGTGTGTGCTCCGTTAGTGGAAAGTTTAGTGGTAGTAGTTTTGCATTTTATTTTATCGAAGGCTTCCTGACGAAGTGAAAGTTCAGGGTAAAGCTGCGTGACACCGACCATCACCACCCCCCACATCAAATAACCCACCAACACCACCTCACTGAGTACATAAAGATGATCAATGCAAATGTAAGGAGCATGAGTAGAGAGTCCCGGAGACATCCCACTGACAGCAACCAAGAGCTGTTTAAAACTGTCTGTCAAGTAGCCAGGGAAGAGAAGATTAAAGAGCGGGAAAGACAATGGCTTGAATTCACTTCTTCTGTTGGAAGAAAAACATCTGCAAGACAAGTGTGGACAAGAATTCAGATAGCTAAGAGGGGCAGAACCCGACCTGCGGCTCATAAAGACCCCCAGAGTAAGGCTGAGGAACTAATACACAAGTGGTGTGAAAAAGGGTGAAACTACTGCACCTGGTGAAAATGACATCACCTACGACATACTCAGTGCAATGTATGAAGGGTCTGGGAATCCACTACACCACCTGTTTAACAAATCATTATTAGTGGAGTGTTGCCCACACAATGGAAACTCGCAATAATTGTTTCCATACCAAAGCCCGGTGACACTGGCAATTACAGACCTATCAGTCTCATGCCATGCACTTGCAAAATGCCTGAAAAGATCATCCTAAACCGACTGTTGCACAGAATAGGCAGGCTAGGGGAGGGGGTCAATGGATTTGTTAAAGGACGGAGCACAGCAAAGTGTATAGTTAATTACTTGGCTAATGACACAGCTAAGTATTCTGTATTTGTTGACATCAAAGGAGTCTTCGTCAAAGCACAGGGGATTGCGATCCTGGACGAGCTTGCATGCATGGGTGTCAAGGGGAGACTCATGAAATGGATTGAAGGCTACGTCACTGGGAGGAAAGCCAAGGTCTGCTTCAATGGAGCAGTCTCTAGAACAATGAATATGGAACTCTGGAACCCCCAAGGAGGGGTCTTAAGCCCCACACTATTTAACATACTTACGAACGTCATTGCAAATATTGAATTTCCGGAAGGAACACAACAAGCGGGATATGCAGATGATGTCCTAATACAAGCTCCCACCTTGGGAAAAATTAAGCAGTCCCTTGAACTCCTTGGAAGGAATTTGCATTGAGCTCGGTTTCACTCTCTCCACCAACAAGACAAAAGCATACTCTCATCACACGTGGGCAGAAAATGAAGAAGTACAAATTAATGGTGTAACACTTGAATGGGTTGACCACTATCGGTACCTTAGCGTCACTTTCGGCTCTAACAAGGCAAAGGAAGAGGAGCTCAAGCAACTCGTAGGAACATGCAAAAGTCGACTCAGGGCACTGAAAGCAATGACCTGGAATGGGCATGGAGCCTCTATTGCTGTGCTTGAAATGATATACACAGCCTATGTGCGGTCCAGCATAGAGTATGACACACCAGTTTTGTGCACTTATTCCCAAAGCGATATGAAAAAACTTGAAAGCATACAAAATATAGCCATGACAATCTTTCTTTGAGTCCCAAGAACTGGCAAAAAATTTAATCTACGAGAGGAGTTGTCCCATCCCGTGTATTAAAAGCCGAATTCAGGAACTGAATGCTAAGCTTGCAATTAGGATAGCCAGAGATCCCCATTACAATAATATTACCAAGAAAAAAACTGAGTTCTATGCTATTTTCAGGCGAAACCAGGAAAAACAAAAAAATGGCATCACAGATCAGTCTGCTACCTCAAAGAACTTCACCTGCTTAAGCAAGCCCGTGAGCACATGCCTGTAGAGAGATTACCTCCCTAGGTGGATGACCCATGCAGGATCGTCATCAACGAAAAAGTCCTTACATGATAGCTCAAGAAATGAGGCACAATTATCTTGAGGAAATCTATAAAGAAGCCGGTTAGATCAAATTAGAGTTGATCTAACTCTGATTTGATCAGAGTTAGATCAAATCTACACTGATGAGTCGTCTAACCCTCTCAATGGCAGGGCTGGCACAGCATACCCTATAATTAGGAATAATGCCTTACAACGTGGAAACGAAGGAAAAGCCTGTATTGAAAACTAAGCCATTTCAACACAAGTGGAGCTAACTGCCATTGTTATGGCGTTAAGATTCCTTGAACGAAGCACCAACGGTGCAGCTATCTGCACTGATTCTAATGCAGTGCTACAAAGCCTTACTAAAAATCGGGCAGAAAATCTTGCAATAGTAGGCGAGATCAAGAGAGCGGTGAAGTAGTGAAGTTGAGGACTAGAACCGCGCACACTACCTGAGCAGGGGAGCCCATTATGCCCCCCCCCTGCTTTGATTTGATTTGGGGGTTCCCCGGGGTGTCACTGGTGCCGTCCAGCCGCGCGGCACTTAACACTCGGTAGAATCATGTTGGAGTGGGGCAGCGGAATGTGGGGCTATGTGGGTCATGTAGGGTAAGTATAGGAACAGGTGTGTTGAAGAGGTGAGCAATAGTAGTAGATGAATATGTATGAGTATGTGCCGTAGATATATACGTAAATATATATATATATATATATATATATATATATATATATATATATATATATATATATATAACGCACTTCTCTGCCTACTATGCAAGGCCCGATTTGCCTAATAAGCCAAGTTTTCATGAATTAATTGTTTTTCGACTACCTATTCTTCCTAACCTATATATATATATATATATATATATGTCGTACCTAATAGCCAGAACGCACTTCTCAGCCTACTATTCAAGGCCCGATTTGCCTAATAAGCCAAGTTTTCATGAATTAATGTTTTTTCGTCTACCTAACCTACCTAACCTAACCTAACCTAGCTTTTTTTGGCTACCTAACCTAACCTTACCTATAAATATAGGTTAGGTTAGGTTAGGTAAGGTTGGTTAGGTTCGGTCATATATCTACGTTAATTTTAACCCCAATAAAAAAAATTGACCTCATACATAATGAAATGTGTAGCTTTATCATTTCATAAGAAAAAAATTATAGTAAATATATTAATTCAGGAAAACTTGGCTTATTAGGCAAATCGGGCCTTGAATAGTAGGCTGAGAAGTGAGTTCTGGCTACTAGGTACGACATATATATATATATATATATATATATATATATATATATATATATATATATATATATATATATATATATATATATATATATATATATATATATATATATATATATATATATGTCGTACCTAGTAGCCAGAATGCACTTTTCAGCCTACTATGCAGGGCCCGATTTGCCTAATAAGCCAAGTTTTCCCGAATTAATATATTTTCTCTAATTTTTTTCTTATGAAATGATAAAGCTACACATTTCATTATGTATGAGGTCAATTTTTTTTATTGGGGTTAAAATTAACGTAGATATATGACCGAACCTAACCAACCATACCTAACCTAACCTAACCTATCTTTATAGGTTAGGTTTATATATATATATATATATATATATATATATATATATATATCGTACCTAGTAGCCAGAACGCACTTCTCTGCCTACTATGCAAGGCCCGATTTGCCTAATAAGCCAAGTTTTCATGAATTAATTGTTTTTCGACTACCTATTCTTCCTAACCTAACCTAACTTTTTCGGCTACCTAACCTAACCTAACCTATAAAGATAGGTTAGGCTAGGTTAGGTAGGGTTGGTTAGGTTCGGTCATATATCTACGTTAATTTTAACTCGAATAAAAAAAATTGACCTCATACATAATGAAATGGATAGCTTTATCATTTCATAAGAAAAAAATTAGAGAACATATATTAATTTAGGAAAACTTGGCTTATTAGGCAAATCGGGCCTTGCATAGTAGGCCGAGAAGTGCGTTCTGGCTACTAGGTACGACATATATATATATATATATATATATATATATATATATATATATATATATATATATATATATATATATATATATATATATATATATATATATATATATATACAATATATATAAGTCGTACCTAGTAGCCAGAACGCACTTCTCAGCCTACTATGCAAGGCCCGATTTGCCTAATAAGCCAAGTTTTCATGAAATATTTTTTTTTCGACTACCTAACCTAACCTAACCTAACTTTTACGGCTACCTAACCTAACCTAACCTATAAAGATAGGTTAGGTAGGGTTGGTTAGGTTCGGTCATATATCTACGTTAATTTTAACTCCAATAAAAAAAAATTGCCCTCATGCATAATGAAATGGGTAGCTTTATCATTTCATAAGAAAAAAATTAGAGAAAATATATTAATTCAAGAAAACTTGGCGTATTAGGCAAATCGGGCCTTGCATAGTAGGCTGAGAAGTGCATTCTGGTTACTAGGTACGACATATATGTTGTCGGGGAATGTCAACGTGTAATGAGAGGCGAATAACAGTACACAAGATATGATAGTACTTTATCCTGTCAACGGTCGCCAACGTCGGGGTGTCTCTCTCTCTCTCTGCATGGACACCACCCAGTAGTATTAGCGATAACTGTTGCTCACCTTAGCCCTGCGGGTCTTCACTCAATCCTCGCGGCGCCACTGTTCGCCAGGAGAGTATCCCAGTCGATCCTCAGCCAGCCTAATAGCCAAAGAATGAGTGGGAACACAGTTGCTCACTCCCAACCGTGTGCCCGCCCTGACAAGGGCTCTACTATTAACTGCAAGGTCACCAACTGGAGTTTCACATGTCCAGTAACACGTCAGTGGTATTGTGGAATTGTGATACTAGTGGTAGAGCTCACTCATTAGATTTGGTCTCAGGCAGGTATATGTCTCTAATACTCTCACTCTATGGAACTGTTCTATAGCAACAAGATATATGGAGGGATAATATAAATGCAAAGGTATTTTGTATTTAACTTAAAAACTTCAAGGTATTATATCCATATCAACAACCAAACAATCAAGTACACTGCAGAAATTCACTCTCTCATATATCTGGGGCGCACCTAGAGGGTAACACACTTCCCCCTCACGTCAATGTCATAATCAGCTGAGCCGCGCCCCTCTCACCGTGTGAATGCTTAGTACTTGTTTTCCTGGTGTTATGCGCTGTTTCTTTAAATTCGCAGGAATCACTATATTTGTCATCAACACAATATTTCTATAATGGCAATAAAATGCAATGAATCACCACACTGATCTGAAGTTCAATAACTCATTTCTACAGCAATTAACATGATATTTCACTATAATAGCGTTGCACTGTACTTAATAATAATTACAATGAATGCAATTAAACACGATACTGTTCTTAGATTCAATAATTCCTCTCGTAGGTGATAACACAATTAATCACTGAACATATGGAAATGTTATCCAACACACCAACATATACATATATAGAGATAAATTCATCAATATCAATAATAATGAGATATATACTGGGCACACAGCCTAACACCAATAACTGGTTCACTTATATATATATATATATTCTCTAGCATAAGTTATCACATTAATGTCACATGAAAGAATCATCAACGACACAATAAATTCTTCAATAATTCCAGGTGCCTGCACACACTACATATATAAATATCGTGAGAGCTCTGTACAGCCTCACTCTGCACAACTGTGACATAGACTTAAGTGAGCCTTGCTCACGACATGAGAGATACTCTGGTTAAATAAAGCAGTCTCCGTGGTGTAGTGGTAAGGCACTCGCCTGGCGTTCCGCGAGCGCTATGTCATGGGTTCGTATCCTGGCCGGGGAGGATTTACTGGGCGCAATTCCTGAACTGTAGCCTCTGTTTAACGCAACAGTAAAATGTGTACTTGGATGAAAAAACGATTCTTCGCGGCAGGGGATCGTATTCCAGAGACCATAGGATTAAGGACTTGCCCGAAACGCTACGCGTACTAGTGGCTGTACAAGAATGTAACAACTCTTGTATATATCTCAAAAAAAAAAAAAAAAAAATAGATAGCTGACTAAAGGGGAATTGGGAGGGAAACTAGAATCACCTACTTCCACCTATCCTCCGGTGAGAGTTGAAGTGTAGCTCCTGGTCCAGGCTCTCGCCTCATTGTTTGGAACGCCCCCACACACACACTGACGCGTCCTCCAGGAACCCAATCAACGTCCCAAAATAAACGCGTCATCTCCGTGTTCTGTCCTCCGCAGGTCCGTGCTCCTCCACAACGTCTTGTAGGGTTGGAGTTGGTCTCCTGGCCGTCAACGTCTCCCAACTACGGCTGCCAATCTACTTCTCAGCTGCAGTCGTCCTGATTCCCAATTAGTTTCTTCTTTCACTGCTTCCCGGTGGATTGACCCAGTTGCTACGTCGTCACTGTGAAGCTATCAGACGTCCCAGACGTCACTTTCTAGACTTCACCTGCACAGCACCCGACCCTGGAGCACTTGATGCTCAATATTCCATCAAATCCCTCTTCGGTCCACACATGGAATGAAGGCAGACCTTTCGGCGTACTTGCAGACTACCGGTGATGTGTAAGATCCACGGGAGTGGGGTACTACTGTCAAATCCGACAGGACCAACCTTCGCACATCCGTCCACCTTGACGTGTCGTGTCAGACTGGTTCCCTCACGGAGGATCGGCCCAGCCACTACGTAATCACTGTGAAGCTATCAAACGCCCCATACGTCACTGTCTAGACTCCAATCTTGCACAACACCTGTCCCTGGAGCACTTGTTGCTCAATATTCCGTCAATTCCATCTCTGGTCCAACACATGAACGAAGGAAGACCCCACAGGTGCTGGCAGACCGCCGGTGATGCGTAAATCCTCCGGAGAAGGGGTAAACTGCCCAACTGACAGGACCCCGCAGCGCACGTCCGACCTCCTTGGCGTCCTGTCACAGACTGGTGGCGCCACAGAGGCGCAATCTCCGGACCCCCCTGCCTTCGTGACGTCATACTTGCCAGGGGCGGTTTTCATTGGCTCCCTGTGCCATGTCGCTGTCAGTGACCAATCTGCTGCCACTGACGTCACACAGTTTTGGCAGCAAAACGGAGGGGCCAGCGCCATATTGGCGTCCTAAAGGGCCTATACCACAGGCCAAAACACTTGTCTTTTACGAATTTCTCTCCAACGCGAGAACACTACACTCTCCCACATATATCAAACTGATGCCCGCGACGTAGAGAACGCTCAGGTAAAGTGGATATGACTTACAGCAGGCGTGGGAGAAATATAAGGGGGGGAACACCGTCACAATATATATATGTATATATATATATATATATATATATATATATATATATATATATATATATATATATATATATATATATATATATACACAATAAAGGTGAAAACATGGGGGGATACATAAGGGATAAATGTGAGGTGAAACATAGAGGCTGCAGAAGGCTTATTGGCCCATACGAGGCATCTCCTTTCCAAACACAAAGATTAATCCAGTGTAATTGGCCTATTATGTTGGACATTGTCTTCTGTGTTGGCATCGATATGTTCTTATATATATATATATATATATATATATATATATATATATATATATATATATATATATATATATATATATATATATATATATATATATATATATATATATATATATATATATATATATATATATATATATATATATATATATCGGTCATATTTAATAATATATATATATATATATATATATATATATATATATATATATATATATATATATATATATATATATATATATATATATATATATATATGGCACCCCCCCCCCCATACCCCTGACAGGGTTGGAGACCAGGCTCTTAAGATGGGTAGTTAGAGGTACGGCATATGAAGGAGGGGAAGAGGGGAAGGGAGGGGAGCAGGCGGTAGCTTTTGTCTGATAGTGGGGGTTCACATTCTTTTTCTTAAACACTGTCTGTTTTATGTAGGAAAAAAAACGTATAACTTTCTCACCCAATTCTATTTGTGTCGCTGGTGTTCAATGACGGTGATTAGTTTACACGTCAGACAGGCCTGTGTTGGCGGTAGAGCGTCTCAGCAGGAAATGGTGTGTGTCAATAAGCCGTAAATGGTTTCTCTGTAAACAGTGTGGGTGGGTCTCTCCCACACCTTGCTTGCTTGCTTGCTTCCAGAGTGGTACATACTCAGCAGCAACACAAGACCACACGCGCACATGTGTGTCCACATAGACATGAGGTTCTCAGTAAATGCCTACTGGCTTTACCTGAGTAAAGCCAGTAGGCATTTACTCAGGTAAATGAGTAAATGCTTTACCTTTTACTGACTGATGTTAAATGTAAACCCCCACAACCTCTGAGGGATGCATTCAACGTGTCAGTCAAACATGTGGTAGTGAACTGAAGACTGTATCAAGTTATGAGGATAGAATAGTTATACCTTTCCCAGATCTCGCAAGGCATTCCTACTGAATGAGCTTGAATTGAAGGAAGGTCATAGGTCAGACCTCCTCTCTACCTCAAATGCGTCATTCATTCTCTCTCTCCCTTAGGTGCGCCATGTTCCCCACATACAAATTCCAAGCACTGAGCTGTTAGCAAAGTTCACACGTCATTACCTTAACCCTGTAGTCTGTCTACATTTCTCCTAGCTTCTACCATCACTCAGGAACTCAGTAATGGCAGACAGTCAGGCAGTCAGTCAGTCAAACAGCAACAGTGGACTGTCTATGTCTTTCATCAGTCAATAAGTAGCTAAAAGGCGTAAACCCATTATATATATCAATTTTTTTTATTAAACACTTAAGAGTAACATCAGTCCGTCGTAAGCTAGTCTTCAATATTTTTTGTTTGTTTTTAAAAAGTAGAGTTTACACTTTCAAGCTAACTAGGTAGACTAGTTTTAAGGTTCTATATACATTCCAAGCCGAGGCAGATCACGTTAGCAAACACGTCATTCATTATTTTAAAGTATTTTTGCCTGGATGTCTAGGTTAGAGACCCCATTCTCTCTCTCCCCATAGGTGTGCCATATTCCCCACATACAAATTCTAAGCATTGTGCTGATAGTAAAGTAAAGTAAATATATACAAAACATTTGATGCTACCATTTCGTTCTATGTTTTTACCCGATGAGAGCGGGTATGAAAGTGGGACCACCCATCTAACTCGTAACAGGAATTATCTCTCTCTCACAGCGGGGTACATCAGAGATACACTAAAAGCGACGTCATTAGTTCATGTCTTAAACACAGGACCCTGGGTGACTGTTTCTAATGAGCCGTGAGCGAGCGGTGACGTATTTTGTAAACACCCAGCTGCATAGGATACACTTAGCAGTCATTGGTTACCAACCAACCAGCCAACTTGCATACTTTTCTCAGTATACAGATCATTAAATACTTAGTTAGGGGACAGCCATTCATCTTTTACTTTCTCCGATGCGTCTGTTCACATAACGTTTTCCTTTCAATTATAGCTTCTGGTTATTTAGCGTTAACAATATTTCTAATTCATTTATCTTTTTACATATAGTTTTCCACATGTCATATCGAGTGGTCTTGTCTCTCTCTCCTTATCACACAGCTCAGCCACTCTTTCATCCCCACATTAGCACTCGATCCTACAGGTGACTAATCTTATTACTTAAACTAAGAAGAACTTAGTTTTTAGTTTAAAAAACCTGAGTTTTTTAAACTAAACTATCAACTGAAACTAAACTTTTAGTTTAGTTTCAGTTGATAGCCGTTAATTACGTAGGATTGGATTGACCGGTTGTAAAAGCCTTTACGTATGATCAAAAATAATAATACTAGAATAGGGACCCAGTTCACAAACGCACCATTAGGTTTGGAGTGGGGTGGGTCCGTTTGTTGTATGTCCGGAGTCGCAGTCGCGTTTGTGTGAATGGGATTTTTAGCTCATTTTTTCCTATTTGCCGTTCCGTTCGTCAGGGGTGTCCCATGTCCATGCTTTTGTATGTGATTTTTCAGGAACCTCTTTTCCGGGCGGTGAAAGCGTGTTCCTTGATTGAGCCTCCTTGTCTGCTGTCCGGTCTCCGGCTACCCGTTTGCGGGTATGCTGACGACACCGTTCTATTTGTAGCTTCGGAGGGTTCTGTTGGAGCTGTCCAGGACGTTCTCCTGCGGTTTGAGTCCGCTACGGGGGCCGTTCTTAATCGGGCGAAGTCGGGGTTGATGGGGATCGGTGAGTGGGCCTCCCGCCTGGTGTGGGATAGGTCGTGGTTTCCGGTGGTCTCCTTGATTCGGGTTCTTGGGGTTACTTGGTTTGCCTCCTATGACCACTCCTTGGAGTGGAATTGGGGTGCTGTCTCTCGGTCGGTTGGTGTTGCAGTTGGCCTTTTGTCGCGTCGTCCTTTGACGATTTATCAGAGGGGACTCCTTGTTGCGTGTAAGGTCTTGTCGCGCGTCTGGTTTGTGGCTCGATGTTTCCCGTTGGATCGTCGGAAGGCCTTGAGTTTGGAGAGTGTGGTGTATAGATATGTATGGTGTGGGCGTTATCAACCGGTGCGCCGTTCGACGTTGGTGTTAGGGGTGAGAGAGGGGGGGGTGTTGGCATTCCTGACGTCTTCACGAAGGCCAAGGCCCTCTTCTGGGTCTCGTTGCGTCGGGGGCTGGCTCTCGGTGGGGGGTTGAATACGCTGGGTGTTTTTTTCAGGTCGCTTCTCTTCAGTTTTTTGGTTGATTTGGGGGTTTGTCAGGAGGTGGCCTTGTTTACCCCCCCCCCTGTTTATTCTTGGGCCGTGGGGATTCTTCGGGAGCTCTGCCGCCATCCTGGGTTTCTGTCATTCTCGTGCAAGGCTGTGTATGGGGTGTTGTTGCCCCGGGTGCGGCCTCGAGTGGAGGGCTTATTCCCGTGTTGGGATTGGGGTGGTATCTGGTCGTGTTTGGGGGCACGGTTCTTGGCGCCTCAGCAGCGTGAATTGCTGTTTCGGGTTCTGCATTTGTCGCTGGCGACAAATGAGCGGTTGTGTATGCTTGGCTTGCGTGACTCTGGGGCGTGTGTTCATTGTGGTTTAAGTGAATCGCAGGTGCATGTATTTTATTTTTGTGTCCGGTTACAGGGGTTGGTGGACTGGTTTCAAGATGTCCTGGAGGTGTTTTGTGGTCCGGGTTGTCGGGGTGATGTTTTGCAGTTTTTGTTTTTGTATTTTCCGGCTTATCCGCTGCGGGTGCCTAATACATTATGTGTTTTGGTTGCTGATTATGTGTTTTGTGTGTGGGTTGGGAGGCGGGAGGGTTTTGGGGTTGCCCGAATTTTAGGATTTTGCGGGGGCGCATGCGGTTTACCTGGTGGTGGTTGCAGCGCGCTTTTCCGGAGGAGTTTGGTCGGTGGTTCACAGATGCCTATGTTCGTGGGGTTGCCTTTGGGTTGGCAGGTGCCTTGGTGGGAAGGTGATGTTCTCGTCTTGGGTGGGGTTGGGGTGTCGATGGGGGTTTAGAGGGATTGGGGGGTTTCGGGGTTTGCTTTGCAATGCGCTCCCTTTCCGCTTCTTTGGGTGTCCTTGGCGGGGGTTGCGTGTGAGTGTGTCTCTCCCCCCTTGAGATGCTGCTGCTCCTGTGTGTGTGTGGTGTTTCCGTACCTCCGGGTGCCGGTTGTGTCCGTATGCGTGTGGGTGTGTGGTTTGGAGGGGGGGTTTTGGCTCCTGCGTGGGCCTGGGTTTTCTGCTGTACTGTTTTCTACTGTTCTTTTTGTTGCCGTGTTTCGCTTTGGCCTGTGACCCATTATTTTGCGTGCTTGGGTGCTGTGTGGTGTGCCGTGGTGGTGTGGGTGGTATGAGTGTGTTTGTCTTGTTGTTTAGAGTGTGTGTATACATACTATCTTCTCATTTAGTGTATGTCATTTTCCTGGGTAGCGCGTGTATGGTCCTATGCTCCTTTGTTCTTCTGTGTGTGTGGTAGGCGTGGTTTTGTGCACGTGATTCTATGTCCACGTCTGTGTATGTTTTGTGTTCTTGGTTCAAGGTGTGTTTAAATGTTATTTATGTACTTTATTGTTTTCTTTATTTTTCATGTAATTTTCTTTGCCATGTTCTGTGTTGCTATGTAGATATGAACTGTTTAGCCTATTGTTTCCATGTACGGTTTTAGCACTTAATTCCCTGTACTGTTTAGCCCATTGCTTCAATGCGTTTTTATTTTGTTCAGCGCTTGTGTTTGTTTTGCGGTTACTGTTATTGTTTAGTGTACAGACTGTTTATCCCTGTGTACTGTTCCTTCATTGGTATACTTGATGTGTACAGGTTTGCGTTGTTTTGTGTGTTCTTGTATTTGTGTAATTTATAAAAATTAAAAAAAAAATTAGGTTTGGAGACTTAAAAAGGTACATTAACCGAAGGAAGACTGACATGTCTCCATCGGAATAAGCACAGAGGCCAACCCTTGTAACCTTGAAACGTAACGTGACCAACGTGCGTTCATCATTCTATCCCCAAATAATAACATAGTTGAAGCAGGTATTTACACCCCCCTCGTTTTCATATCTGCCAACCCAGCTGATCCATTAATGAAATAGACGGTTTCAATTTTGCTAGGATCAACACATCAAGTCCGTATATGTTCTCTTTTCGACAGTCACGCAGTTTAAGACTATTCCACCTTGACTCCGAAGATGAGGGGGTAAGACAACCTTGAGGCGTTTAGCACCGTGTGTGTGTGTGACATATGGCTCGTTAGCCTTCGACATCATGGCTTTACCATCACCGCCTTATCAGCGGTTGTTTCTGCTAGATCACGTGTTAACAGTGAAGAGAAAGCAAAGCTTAACATGGATATTGTATCTAGTTTTAAACAGGATTTGAATAAGAGGAGTCATATTCCATCAAATACTTACATGGATATTGTATCTAGTTTTAAACTCATGGGAGTTTTTCTTATAAGCACTCTATAAAAACATAGTACATACCATATAGCAATACAATACAATACATAAATCCAGATTTGCAACCTGTGGGAAACATCAGTAGAAAGTGCACCACAATGCCAGGTGCATCACAACACCAATTGCACCACAATACCTGCATATAGCTGCGTGCTGAAATGGCGTGACAAATAGCAATAGCAATACATCACGAGGGGGAGACAGATAGAAAGGGGGGATACGAGGAAGAGAGGGAGTTGTGGGAGTCGGTCGGCCGAGCGGACAGCACGCTGGGCTTGTGATCCTGTGGTCCTGGGTTCGACCCCAGGCGCCGGCGAGAAACAATGGGCAGAGTTTCTTTCACCCTATGCCCCTGTTACCTAGTAGTAAAATAGGTACTTGGGTGTTAGTCAGCTGTCACGGGCTGCTTCCTGGGGTTGGAGGCCTGGTCGAGGACCAGGCCGCGGGGACACTAAAAAGCCCCGAAATCATTTCAAGATAACTCAAGAAGATACATCCACCATTATCTATGAGCAGAAAGAGGAGGTTCTGTTCACCACATATAAAATTTTGTGCATTACACAGCAATGTAAAACATAACAAAGTCAAAATGTAGCAATACGCTATTAGATAGGTAGATAGTCAAAACATATAACAAGGATTTTAAACTATTACTATTTTTTCTTCTAGCAAATAAGGTATCTTTAAGCTGCTCATCTCTTCAAACACTTGTTTCATAATGTTGCTAACTTTTTACAAATAATCACCCAACACCACTCTTTCACATTCCTTAAGTTTCACTTACGAGATGGAGAGTGATGAGAAGCTATCCTTTCTAGATGTAACAGTTATGGAAAGTAATGGTGTCTTCCACACTGCAGTTTTCACTAAGGAAACGAACATAGGAATGTGTCTAAAAGCCAATAGAGACTACCCAAACATATACATGAGGAGTGTTCTTAACGCTTACGTTGACCGGCCTCTCACTCACAACTCTGGTTGGAAGCAGGTCGACGAAGAACTCCGTAGAGTAAGGCAAGTCCTGTCAACAATGGTTTATGTTGAAGACATCATTAAAAGAAAGGTGAAACGCAATGCAGCTTCTGAAGAGTCAACTAACACAACACTTGTACCCCCTATTATTAGATCTATAACCTTTTATATTAACAGTTCCACTGTTACAACAGTGGAGAAATTGCACCACCTCTGACTGAGAGTAGTTAGGATGAGGTTAGTAGTTAGAACACAAGAACACTACTATGACTCAACCAATTGCGTCCGATCAAGGTCTGGAAGCCATTTTGAGTGATCTGCAGAAGGGTGACCCTAGTCTTGCAGAATGCCATGGTATAGCTCTTTTTCATGAGATAGTAGATGCAGCAACAAGCTACTATTACAAGGATCAGATTTTGATGAGAAAATTTAGACTCCAGAGTTCTCACTTGTCAAATGATTGGAAGGTAGTACATCAGTTAGTGCTGCCTACTGTATTTTTATTGGTCCAAGCTGAAAAAGAGATGTGGCCAAATTTGGTAATTATTGTGTAAAGTCAAACTTACAAGGTTTCTAACCCATATCATCCTCAAAGTCAAGGGGTAATTGAGCAGTTTCATCAGACTTTGAAGCAGATGCTTAAGACGTCCTGTGAAAGTTCAAACTGGGGTTGGGATGAGAACTTGTCATATGTATTGTTTGCTCGAGAGGGGCTACAGAGTTCACTGGACTGTTCACCTTTTGAGTTAGTATTTGGTCATAAGGTCTGTGGACCCTTACAAATGTTACAGGAAAATCTGTTAGGTAATGTGACATTGGCCGAAGGCTTAGATTATTTTGTCCAATACAACCAGCGACTCTGTGACAGTAAGGCTTCTGCTTTAAGTTATCTAGAGAAGGTCCAAGCTATCATGTAAGAGTGGCACGATGATAAAGCTAAGTTGAGCGTATTTGATCCAGGTGACTATGTCTGCGTCCTAAAGCCTCAATTGGGAAACATTATGTCCCACAAGTACGAAGGCCCCTGTATAGTGACAGAAAAGGTTGAGGATCTCACGTTTATAAAATAAGGTACAATGACAAACGAAACGAGGGAATGCTTGAGCACTTGAACCATTTGAAGAGGTTCCAGGTCCCCATGCCAGTTCCTCTAGCTAATACTTCGTTTTCCAGTGAGGAAGTGGAAAATTGTTCTGGGAACATAGCTAATCCTACTCTGAATTATTCTAGCTCTGTGAGTTCTATGGAGGAGAGGATATAAAATTTGCAGGTGTTTCAGCGTGAAGCGGTGCAGCCGCTACTTGACTTATCCAGTCTGTTTGGGGAGGTCCCGACACAGACCGATGCCATCTTCCATAATGTCAAGTTGGCTGATTACATCACCATCCACCTTCAGCCCTATCACATGAAGCCAGAGAATAGAGCTATCGTATGACAAGAAGTCCACTTCATGCTCCAACACGGCCTTATTCGGCCGAGTCAGAACTCTTGGTGCTCCCCATTTCTTTTGGTCCCGAAACCAGACGGCTCCTGGGGGCTATTCACGTCTCAAAAAGGTGATCATAGTGAATGCCTACTCGTTAATACTTCTGGAGGATTGTATCAAGTTTCATGTATCAAGATTGTATTGTTTCCGACAAGATCGGAAATGCCACATATGTGTCTAAGTTCGACCTCTTGACAAGATACTGTCAAATACTCTCACTGAACACGCCAAGGAACTGACAGCGTTCGTAACACCGGATGGTGTCCTCGAGTACCAGGTATTACCGTTCGGACTGTGGAATGCCCCCGCAACGTTCCAGAGGTTAATGACTTCCTTGTTGGCAAATGTTCCCAACTGTTACAGCCAATATGGACCAGTAACCGGGTTCTTGATGTTTTAACCTCTATTATAGTATCCGGGCCCAAGTCGGTAGTAGGCTTTCAAGAAATGGTTGTATAGCACAGTAAAATAAGTGGGAATGAACAATACACACAGTTTCCTTCACCAGTATATTTACCATCACCTTTATATATATAAAAATTGACTATTACCACACTTATATAATGTAGTGTCACTTTCACACAGGACACCAAAAGTGCACACATGCAGTGTTCACCAACCCCAGCGTTCCCACCACTCAGTACCTTGTCCACTCGTACTGGGAAACACTGGCGAGTTCACCTTTTACGTGGGCCAGCCCACCGACACAGTATCACGAGGTGCCTACACCCCACTATCGCTCTCCAGCCACTCGCTGGTAGAGGGCTTCAGCCACATGGTGATCGGGGTCACAAACAACCATATACACGGGGTAGGTAACCCCTGGCAGAAGCCTCAAGCAACCGGCTAGCAGCATTTCACTATAGCAGCACTGTCATCCGTTACTCTCCTAAGCCAATTCCAGGGTACGCCGAGGAGTGGGGGAGGAGTGATATGACCTTGGATCCAGTATTAGTGTCAGTTGGATCCATCATTTGATTTCATATAAAATAGGGTTTTTCTCTTATGTATGTATTTTAGTGTGATAGGCCCCAAATGTGTTAGAGCATATGTTGGAATAGTGTTATTTAAATTGTAGAGTGTTTGGTAAAAGGTGTGTTATTCTCTGGTTTGTTTATTCTCTGGAAACTATGTTTGCACAGATTTAATAAGGTACAATGACAAACGAAACGAGGGAATGCTTGAGCACTTGAACCATTTGAAGAGGTTCCAGGTCCCCATGCCAGTTCCTCTAGCTAATACCTCGTTTTCCAGTGAGGAAGTGGAAAATTGTTCTGGGAACATAGCTAATCCTACTCTGAATTATTCTAGCTCTGTGAGTTCTATGGAGGAGAGGATATAAAATTTGCAGGTGTTTCAGCGTGAAGCGGTGCAGCCGCTACTTGACTTATCCAGTCTGTTTGGGGAGGTCCCGACACAGACCGATGCCATCTTCCATAATGTCAAGTTGGCTGATTACATCACCATCCACCTTCAGCCCTATCACATGAAGCCAGAGAATAGAGCTATCGTATGACAAGAAGTCCACTTCATGCTCCAACACGGCCTTATTCGGCCGAGTCAGAACTCTTGGTGCTCCCCATTTCTTTTGGTCCCGAAACCAGACGGCTCCTGGGGGCTATTCACGTCTCAAAAAGGTGATCATAGTGAATGCCTACTCGTTAACACTTCTGGAGGATTGTATCAAGTTTCAAGTATCAAGATTGTATTGTTTCCGACAAGATCGGAAATGCCACATATGTGTCTAAGTTCGACCTCTTGACAAGATACTGTCAAATACTCTCACTGAACACGCCAAGGAACTGACAGCGTTCGTAACACCGGATGGTGTCCTCGAGTACCAGGTATTACCGTTCGGACTGTGGAATGCCCCCGCAACGTTCCAGAGGTTAATGACTTCCTTGTTGGCAAATGTTCCCAACTGTTACAGCCAATATGGACCAGTAACCGGGTTCTTGATGTTTTAACCTCTATTATAGTATCCGGGCCCAAGTCGGTAGTAGGCTTTCAAGAAATGGTTGTATAGCACAGTAAAATAAGTGGGAATGAACAATACACACAGTTTCCTTCACCAGTATATTTACCATCACCTTTATATATATAAAAATTGACTATTACCACACTTATATAATGTAGTGTCATTTTCACACAGGACACCAAAAGTGCACACATGCAGTGTTCACCAACCCCAGCGTTCCCACCACTCAGTACCTTGTCCACTCGTACTGGGAAACACTGGCGAGTTCACCTTTTACGTGGGCCAGCCCACCGACACAGTATCACGAGGTGCCTACACCCCACTATCGCTCTCCAGCCACTCGCTGGCAGAGGGCTTCAGCCACATGGTGATCGGGGTCACAAACAACCATATACACGGGGTAGGTAACCCCTGGCAGAAGCCTCAAGCAACCGGCTAGCAGCATTTCACTATAGCAGCACTGTCATCCGTTACTCTCCTAAGCCAATTCCAGGGTACGCCGAGGAGTGGGGGAGGAGTGATATGACCTTGGATCCAGTATTAGTGTCAGTTGGATCCATCATTTGATTTCATATAAAATAGGGTTTTTCTCTTATGTATGTATTTTAGTGTGATAGGCCCCAAATGTGTTAGAGCATATGTTGGAATAGTGTTATTTAAATTGTAGAGTGTTTGGTAAAAGGTGTGTTATTCTCTGGTTTGTTTATTCTCTGGAAACTATGTTTGCACAGATTTAATTTGAGTCTGGGGATATCAAAGAGATATTTATTTCTGGTGTGGTAATTATGGGTTATATTGCATTTGTCAAGGAAAAGTTTCAGATCAAGATATGTGTTTAAGAACACGGTTTTGTACATGTCAATAGCCAAAGAGAATGTTGGGAGTGAGTTTATGTTAAGCATGTTTAGGAATTTAATCACAGGGACTGTGGGTTGTATGACAATAGAATTTGTTATTGTTCTGATAGCAGATTTTTGGTGGGTGATGATGGGCTTGAGGTATTTTGCAGTGGTTGAACCCGATGCACAGATACCGTATGTAAGATACGGAAATATTAATGCGTAGTATAATGAGAGGTGATCAGAGTTTGGAATATAATATCTGATTTTAAAAAGTATACCGTCTGTTATTTTTTATACTTTTTTGGCTAGTTTTCTTATGTGGGTACTGAAGTTGAGCTCCTGTCTGTATATGTATAGACCAAGGAACATTCCATCATTTTTATTTTTGATGTTAACATTGTCTGTGTAAAGCTGAATTTCATTTGGTGATTTGCTCCCAATATAATGTAGCACGTATTTTCTGTATTAAGTGTGAGTTTATTGGTTGACATCCATGAGTAGACTTTTTTTTTAATTCGTTGTATACAACATTATTTAGTGTGTGTGGGTTAGGGTCTGAGTAGATGATGGTAGTATCATCAGCAAATAGTATAGGTTTAGGAATGTTGGAGACATTTGACAGATCATTGATATATATACAAAATAGGAGAGGTCCTTGGATGCTGCCCTGTGGCACTCCTATGGTTAATGGGAGAGTGGAGAGAGGTTATATCATTGATGGCTACATATTGGTGTCTGTTACTGAGATAGGATCGAATATAGTTCAGGGCAAGGCCTCGGATTCCATAATGTGAAGTTTAAGTAAGAGGTAGCTATGGTTAACAGTATCAAAGGCCTTTCTCAGGTCAATGACGAGCCCAGTTGGGAACTCATTTTTGTTAAGAGCTATATAGATTATATCAAAACAGATTATTTCAATAATTGCATCGTTGTTATTCTTTTGAGAGTGGATGCTAAACTGACAGGGACTTAATATGTTGAATTTTACGAGGTAGGAGTAGAGCAGTTTGTAAATAATTATTTCAAATATTTTTCATAATATATGTACAGGACACGTAAGTCGAATACGTAAGTACATTTTGATGCCCCTAGCTTTATGGTTATGCTGTGATAATAATTTGTTAGTGTATTGTAAAGCTAGGATGTTATATTTATTCTTAGAATTATTACCCGGTGATAATAATTTGTTAGTGTACTGTAAAGCTAGGATGTTACATTTACACTTAGAAATGAATGGTAGCAATATAATATTGTATTATGTTATGACCCCAGGTAACCTGAAGAACGAGTCTATCTATCAAAGAGTTATTCCACATACGAGACCTAATTTAAAGGTCAGAGGAGGTTGTTGAGTTCCTCCAGCTCCTCAGATGGTGGGCAGGAACCCTGGATGCAGTGCGCATTTCCCCTCTGTATCGCCACGCAGAGGTGCTGGAAAAGAAAGCTGGCAGCTCTAGGGTCCCTTGTTGTTTCAATGAGCCTAGAACCCAGTTCCTTCAAAAAACTAGTAGCACTTTTACCCCAGGCGCCGAGTGTCTCAGAAGCAATGGGGACAAAATTGTAGTGGTGATCCAGTTCTCTATACTTACGGGATTTGGCTGCTTCCCTGTGGGTGGCAGCGCCACTTGGTTGTGCAACACTGAGGTCAATGTAGGTGTTAGCCAGGGTTGATACGCACGTGTAGTCCCATACCAACTGCTTGCCATTCTTCCAGGGGTTCACTGTGATACCATCCGGGCGACCAATAAGAGCATCAGAGTTACGGGGCGTTAGGTAACGGGGCTCTCTTTCAGCTGGGCATCCAGCTGTGGTGAGGCTCCTCTTGATGATGTCGTTAACTTCACTGTGCCTCGAGTGCCATCCCCCTGTGCTTTGGCAGAGTAGGCCATGGTGGCCGTACCTGTCAGCCACCACCTCGCCGCAAATACACCTATATATGATGTATATTGGGGCAGCAAGGCGAAAGGCCACAGCAATTCGGAGGGCGTGTGGTGTGAGACGCGTGCCAGTTGCCGACAGTGGGGGTTGCTAACATGAAATCCCATGCATGTGGGGCTGCTACTGCTGTGAGGCGAGCAATGTCGTGTTGTGTTGTTGCAGCACCCAGGCACTCTGCAGCAACTTGGTCTACAATGGGGCCATCCCAGCTGGATTGCTTGTGGGCTTTTGGGGATGGTGGTTGAGGTGATGGGCCTGCACGAGAGGCCCACTCTGTGGCACAGCGTGCAAAATTGGGATCATGTACACCTGCCAGCTGATGTAAGTGGGCAGGTAGAATTTCCTTCACAAGGTCGTCGGATGCTGATAAGGAGGACAGGAAGGCTGGAACAGCGATTTGCGTTGCTGTTCGAACTCCGAGGCCCCCAAGTCTTACGGGAAGAGAGGCTTGTTTCCACTGTAGGTCATCAAGAGAGAGGTTAAGGGCTTTTTCTAGCACTGATTTCAGTCCCCGGTCATACTCACTTAGTTTTTGGCTACTGTAAGATGGTGAACACCTCAGAAAGTAGGTTAACCTGGGGAGGGACAGACATCTGGTGATGAGGTAGAGTGCATCATGAGCATCAATATCCTCAATCCTCCCATCCATCCTCTTAAGGTTGGCGATTTTCTTATCAAGGACCTCATCGATGGCTTTCAACCCCAGGGGAGCTCCTAGGAGTGTGCTGTCTTCAGGTTTAGTTTTATGGATATTTGGCAGAAGACCCTCTATTCTCTCTACGATGCCCTGGTTGGAACATATTATTTCACATTTAGAAGGGTTCAGGGTGAGGCCTAAAACTGCACCTTGCTCCTGGATTTTTCTGATGTCCTCCAGGAGGGAGTCTTGGGAACCAGTCAGGATACCATCATCCAAGAACCAGATGTTAAGCTCGCTGGACAGGACCTCTGTGACTTCTTTGATGTCTAAGCAGAAATGGAGAGGAGCAAGGAGTCACCCTGTTGGACGCCTTCTCGCGAGTCAATTTCATGTTCACCAAAAAGTAGCTTAAGATCCATACTGTAGCATGAATGTACAAAAGGGTAGAGGGAAGGGAAATGACTATGAACCGCACGGAGTACAGCATCCCTCTGCACCAAATTGAAGGCATTTTTTAAATCTAGCTTGATAAGGGCCTTTTCGTCTGTGATGTTGGCGATGAAGGATCGAGCTGCATGGGCTGCCGCCTCACATCCTTGTGGAATGCCGAACCCGAGCTGTTTTGGCTTCAGCATGTTGGCCGCTGCATCACTAACTGTTCTTGCAGCTGCCTTTGCGACGAGACGCCGGAGAGAATTGCCCACAGCTATTGGCCTGAACCCTCCATCCTTTTTCTTTAGAGCACAGAGAGATGCTCCAAAAAAGATAGGTCTTATGGTCGCTGGTATGTTGCCAGCTAGACATGTGTTGGTGAATCTGGTTAGTTCCACCAAGAGGTTCTTTGCAATGTCACCCAGTGCAGGGTTGAGCATTTGCTTGAGGTGGTTAGGTTTTAGTCCTGTGAACCCACCTGCTGATCCTGTTGGGAAGGACAAGGCTGCTTTATAGACCACAGATTCAGCCACCCAGAGAGGTTCTGCTCCGGTAGCCCCCACTTTGTGCTTGGGGTTCTACTACCCAAAATCATTTATGTCCTCTAATTACTCAACACAAAGCTGCTATTAGGACAATATCCAACTCTAGCCCCAGACATCACTCGGTACCCCTACTCAAATCTCTGAATATGTTAGATATTAAGTCACTGCACATTCTCTCACGTGTATTATACATATATAAAACGCTGAACTGTAATGCCAATCCTGACCTCAAAAGATTCATTGAAGGTTGTAACAGAACCCATGAGCACCATACCAGAAATAAATACAGTTTTGATATTCCTAGAGTACGACTTAATCAAACTAGAAATGCTCTTCAAATCAAGGGACCCAGAATGTGGAATGACCTTCCCAACCATGTTAAAGACAGAACCTCTCTCAACCAGTTTAAGATAAAAACGAAGCACTACCTAATAAATTCCCTCTAACCTACCTTACCCCTCTGTTGTCAACTCATGTCTGTTTTTTTTTTTTCAAAACAACGCTGTTTGAATGTAATTGTCTGTAATAATTTGTAATTGTATTTGTGCTGCTTTTTCAGCCATGTTCCCCCCTCTTTTACCTCTATTTTTATTTGTTCTCAACACATTTTATTCTTTATACCCATTAGTATTAAGCTTTAGTCATTAATGTTTTTCCTGCCCGAAACGCTTTGCGTAATAGTGGCTTTAGGCATTGTATGTACTAACTCTATCTATTAATTCAACAAACTTTGTAAAATCTCTTGTATGTATGTACCTTACCTAAATAAACATTTATTTATTATTTATTTATTTACTTGTACAATGTCGTCCTCACGCGGAGCCCTGGGTGGGTGTTTCTTCCTTAGGGCTTGAGCTGTTGCGGCATCTCTGTCGGCAATTGAGTCCTCACTGGTGATGACTCTTATTGCGCCAATAGTGTTTCCTTCTTCTATTTTCTTGGTGACTGATGTTCTGATTTTTGATGTCTCGGATATGGCACTGTTGCTCTTCCTGCCGTGGGTGTTTCTCGCGCGAGTGGGAAGGCGCACCTGGTTGTCCTCCTTGGGAAAATCATTTATAGCTTTGTTGACTGAGGCAGCTAAGGTTTTGTCTCTCCTTGCAGGGGTGGCTAGACATATGTTGCCAGACATTAGGAGGTTGTGCCATGCTTGGATCGTTCCAGGAGAGTCGTTAACCTTTCTCAGGAGGGCAGATAATTTGGCTGCCGCATGGGGGCGGGCTGCTTTAGGGATGTGTTGCAAGGTTCTGGCTGATGTTGCTTTGATAGCTTCTAATAAATTTTCTGTGGGAATGAAGGTCTGGGAGGTGTTTTGCCTTACGGGCGGTGTGGGCTGTTGATTGGTGTTCTCCCTGGGAGGGCGCCCAGAACCCAAACACCTGGCTCCGTTGTAGGAATGAATGAGCACATTATCGTCCCTCGACCGGATATAGTATACCCTGTCACACGTCTGATATCTGCCTTGTCTACCCCTGCTTGATGGCTCATCTTGGCTTGGAGAAGCCTGACTGTCTGATGAGAGCTGCGACATGGTCGGGCGCTGGGCGGGCGCTGGGCGGGCGCTGGGCTGGAGGGTGGACGGCGGGTGGAGACTGGAGGGTGGACGGCGGGTGGAGACTGGAGGCTGGGGGGATAGTCAGCTGGCCGTGGCACTTACTACTCAGATGAGTGGTAATACATATACCACCTCCATACAAAGTGTGGGTATACACCCACTACCCAATATGTGGGTATACACCCACTACACAATATGTGGGTATACATTGGGTGGGTGGGTGGCGTAGACACACATGGGAGCCTCCCGGGTTCTATGGGCGGGTGGTAAGGTGGCCTCGTGGGTGGGGAGGCGACGTGGTGGGGTGGGTAGGAGGGGGAGAGCAGGTACTTCCCGGCCTGGGCGCTGGGTGGGGGCGGGGGTCAGGGCGACACTAACACTGGTATAATTTCCCCGTATATCACTGCACTATGATGAATGAATCACACACTTGTAATCTGACTAATATATATACATATATATATATATATATATATATATATATATATATATATATATATATATATATATATATATATATATATATATATATATATATATATATATATATATATATATATATATATATATATATATGTCGTACCTAGTAGCCAGAACTCACTTCTCAGCCTACTATGCGAGGCCCGATTTGCCTAATAAGCCAAGTTTTACTGAATTAATATATTTTCTCTAACTTTTTTCTTATGAAATGATAAAGCTACCCATTTCATTATGTATGAGGTCAATTTTTTTTATTGGAGTTAAAATTAACGTAGATATATGACCGAACCTAACCAACCCTACCTAACCTAACCTAACCTATCTTTATAGGTTAGGTTAGGTTAGGTAGCCGAAAACGTTAGGTTAGGTTAGGTTAGGTAGGTTAGGTTGTCGAAAAAACATTAATTCATGAAAACTAGGCTTATTAGGCAAATCGGGCCATGCATAGTAGGCTGAGAAGTGAGTTCTGGCTACTAGGTACGACATATATATATATATGTCGTACCTAGTAGCCAGAACGCTCTTCTCAGCCTACTATGCAAGGCACGATTTGCCTAATAAGCCGACTTTTCATGAATTAATTGTTTTTCGACTCCCTAACCTACCTAACCTAACCTAACATAACTTTTACTGCTACCTAACCTAACCTAACCTATAGAGATAGGTTAGGTTAGGTTAGGTAGGGTTGGTTAGGTTCGGTCATATATCAACGTTAATTTTAACTCCAATTAAAAAAAATTGACCTCATACATAATGAAATGGGTAGCTTTATCATTTCATAAGAAAAGAATTAGAGAAAATATATTATTTCAGGAAAACTAGGCTTATTAGGCAAATCGGGCCTTGCATAGTAGGCCGAGAAGTGCGTTCTGGCTACTAGGTACGATATATATATATATATATGTCGTACCTAGTAGCCAGAACGCACTTCTCAGCCTACTATGCAAGGCCCGATTTGCCTAATAAGCCAAGTTTTCCTGAATTAATATATTTTCTCTATTTTTTTTCTTATGAAATGATAAACCTACCCATTTCATTATGTATGAGGTCAATTTTTTTTTATTGGAGTTAAAATTAACGTAGATATATGACCGAACCTAACCAACCCTACCTAACCTAACCTAACCTATCTTTATACGTTAGGTTCGGTTAGGTAGCCGAAAAAGTTAGGTTAGGTTAGGTTAGGTAGGTTAGGTAGTCGAAAAAAAATTAATTCATGAAAACTTGGCTTCTTAGGCAAATCGGGCCTTGCATAGTAGGCTGAGAAGTGAGTTCTGGCTACTAGGTACGACATATATATATATATATATATATATATATATATATATATATATATATATATATATATATATATATATATGTCGTACCTAGTAGCCAGAATGCACTTTTCGGCCTAGTATGCAAGGCCAGTTTTGCCTAATAAGCCAAATTTTCATGAATTAATATATTTTCTCTAATTTTTTTCTTATGAAATGATAAAGCTACCCATTTCATTATGTATGAGGTAAATTTTTTTTTATTGGAGTTAAAATTAACATAGATATATGGCCGAACCTAACCAACCCTACCTAACCTAACCTAACCTATCTTTATAGGTTAGGTTAGGTTAGGTAGCCGAAAAAGTTAGGTTAGGTTAGGGTAGGTAGGTTAGGTAGTCGAAAAACAATTAATTCATGAAAACTTGGCTTATTAGGCAAATCGGGCCTTGCATAGTTGGCTGAGAAGTGCATTCTGGCTACTAGGTACGACATATATATATATATATATATATATATATATATATATATATATATATATATATATATATATATATATATATGTCGTACCTAATAGCCAGAACGCACTTCTCAGCCTACTATTCAAGGCCCGATTTGTCTAATAAGCCAAGTTTTCATGAATTAATGTTTTTTCGTCTACCTAACCTACCTAACCTAACCTAACCTAGCTTTTTTTGGCTACCTAACCTAATCTTACCTATAAATATAGGTTAGGTTAGGTTAGGTAGGGTTGGTTAGGTTCGGTCATATATCTACGTTAATTTTAACTCCAATAAAAAAAAATTGACCTCATACATAGAGAAAAGGGTTGCTTTATCATTTCATAAGAAAAAAACTATAGTAAATATATTAATTCAGGAAAACTTGGCTTATTAGGCAAATCGGGCCTTGAATAGTAGGCTGAGAAGTGAGTTCTGGCTACTAGGTACGACATATATATATATATATATATATATATATATATATATATATATATATATATATATATATATATATATATATATATATATATATATATGTCGTACCTAGTAGCCAGAACGCACTTCTCAGCCTACTATGCAAGACCCGATTTGCCTAATAAGCCAAGTTTTCCTGAATTAATATATTTTCTCTATTTTTTTTCTTATGAAATGATAAAGTTACCCATTTCATTATGTATGAGGTCAAATTTTTTTTATTGGAGTTAAAATTAACGTAGATAGTTGACCGAACCTAACCAACCCTACCTAACCTAATCTATCTTTATAGGTTAGGTTATGTTAGGTAGTAACCACACAGTCTCCGTGGTGTCTGGTGTTCCACGAGCGCTATGTCATGGGTTCGTATCCTGGCCGGGGAGGATTTACTGGGCACAATTCCGTAACTGTAGCCTCTGTTTAACGCAACAGTAAAATGTGTACTTGGATGAAAAAACGATTCTTCGCGGCAGGGGATCGTATTCCAGGGACCTGCCCGAAACGCTACGCGTACTAGTGGCTGTACAAGAATGTAACAACTCTTGTGTATATCTCAAAAAAAAAAAAAAAAAAAAAAAAAAAAAAAAAAAAAAAAAGTAGCCGAAAAAGTTAGGTTAGGTTAGGTTAGGTAGGTTAGGTAGTCGAAAGACAATTAATTCATGAAAACGTGGCTTATTAGGCAAATCGGGCTGCATAGTAGGCTGAGAAGTGCATTCTGGCTACTAGGTACGACATATATATATATATATATATATATATATATATATATATATATATATATATATATATATATATACATATATATATATATATATATATATATATATATATATATATATATATATGTCGTACCTAGTAGCCAGAACTCACTTCTCAGCCTACTATGCAAGGCCCGATTTGCCTAATAAGCCAAGTTTTCATGAATTAATTGTTTTTCGACTACCTAACCTACCTAACCTAACCTAACCTAACTTTTTCGGCTACCTAACCTAACCTAACCTATAAAGATAGGTTAGGTTAGGTTAGGTAGGGTTGGTTAGGTTCGGTCATATATCTACGTTAATTTTAACTCCAATGAAAAAAAATTGACCTAATACATAATGAAATGGGTAGATTTATCATTTCATAAGAAAAAAATTAGAGAAAATATATTAATTCAGGAAAACTTGGCTTATTAGGCAAATCGGGCCTTGCATAGTAGACTGAGAAGTGAGTTCTGGCTACTAGGTACGACATATATATATATATATATATATATATATATATATATATATATATATATATATATATATATATATATATATATATAAATATACGTCGTACCTAATAGCCATAACTCACTATTTGGCCTAATATACAGGGCTCTCATCACAGTAGGCCAAGTTTACAGGCCTCTTGAATATTAAGCCTAGAGAGCGATGGTGTCTATCTATTTAGCCTATTATGCAATAGATTTTTTTATTATATAAATAAAAAAGTAGAGAGTAGGGTGTTTTTTTGTAGAATCAAGTAAAGGTTCGTCAGGAAGACATAGCGGGATGTAGACAATGTTGACGTCATCAAAGTGATACCTATTGATAACTAAAGGTATAGGCATCATAACATCTTAACCCATCTAACCCCCTGTTTTTTATAATAATAATAATAATAATAATAATAATAATAATATATGAAATATTTACATATACTGTAATATTATATACACTTAATAAAAAGAGAATGAGCGTATAAATTAAATTGGTTGAATCTTGTTTTTTCAACACTCACAGAACTCACAGAACACAGAACACTCACTATAAAGAACATTATAAAATTCTCTATTTATTAGGTATAAAATATTAGAGGTGGGGATAGGATATTTTATTATATAATAAGCCATTAACTTATCATGGTAAACTAACGGGCAATATGAAAAGAGGCATGGAAATTTTATAAATCTTTTAACATTTTAAAACATGTTAATTTATCTGTTGTACTTATTTGTTTCCACATTTGTTTCCTTGATGAATGAAAACATATCTTTAAAGATTCACCTGATGATGAGGGGCCTCGTAGCCTGGTGGATAGCGCGCAGGATTCGTAATTCTGTGGCGCGGGTTCGATTCCCGCACGAGGCAGAAACAAATGGGCAAAGTTTCTTTCACACGGAATGCCCCTGTTACCTAGCAGTAAATAGGTACCTGGGAGTTAGTCAGCTGTCACGGGCTGCTTCCTGGGGGTGGAGGCCTGGTCGAGGACCGGGCCGCGGGGACACTAAAGCCCCGAAATCATCTCAAGATAACTCAAGATGATGTCTATTAAGATGATTTTTCATATTAATATATTGGATGAATCCTTTAGCACATTTCGGGCACTTAAAAGGTCTCTCACCAGTATGGATTTTCAAATGATTTTTCAGACTAGTAGGGTAGAGGAATTCTTTAGCACATGTAGGACATTTAAAGGGTTTTCAACAGTATGGATTTTTAGATGCTTTTTCAGACTAGTAGGATAGAGGAATTCTTTAGCACATGTAGAGCACTTGAAAGGTTTCTCACCATTATGGAATGAATTTAAAATGTTTACTACACATAGGACACTTAAAGGGCTTCTTCTCTGTATGTACTACCAAATGTCTAATCAAACTTGATTTAAAATTAAAAATTTTCCCACATGTAGTACACTTGTAAGGTTTTTCGCCTGTGTGAACTCTCATATGTATCTTTAAGGTGCGTAACCCCTCTGAATTCTTCCCCACATGTAGTACACTTGTAAGGTTTTTCGCCGGTATGAACTCTCATATGTATCTCTAAGGTGCATAGCCATCGAAATTTTTCCCCACATGTTGTACATTTAAAGGGTTTCTCACCAGTATGAATTTTCAGATGATTTTTCAGACTAGTACGGTAGATGAATCTTTTAGCACATGTAGGACACTTAAAGGGTTTCTCACCATTATGGATTTTCTGATGTGTCTTCAAACTATTTTTATCTTTAAAATGTTTACTGCACATAGGACACTTAAAGGGCTTATTCTCTGTATGTTTTACCAAATGTCTAATCAAACATCATTTAAAACTAAAAATTTTCGCACATGTAGTACACTTGTAAGGTTCTTCGCCTGTATGAACTCTCATATGTATCTTTACTGAGCTTAGCCATCTAAATTTTTCCCCACACGTAATACACTTGTAAGGTTTTTCACCCATATGAACTCTCATATGTATCTTTAAGGAGCGTAGCCATCTGAGTTTTTCCCCACATGTAGTACAATTGTAAGGTTTTTCGCCCGTATGAACTCTCAAATGAATGTTTAAAAAGCATAACCATCTGAATTTTTTATTGCAACCTGAACATTCATAATGTTTCTTCTCATTATTTATTTTCGGGGGCATTTCTTTGTGATGTTATGGTTGAAATGCTGATAATGATGTAGACTGTAAAGGTACTTTGGACTGTTGTATTTGCTGATGAGAAGAATCTGAAAATGATTGGGGCATTTTTATATAGTACTTTAATGATTACCCCCCCCCCTCTCCATATACAATAAGAAAAAATAAAAAAAAATATGTACAACAGATAAATGAAAATGGTTAAAAACTGTTTAAGGATTTATAAAATTCCTCAATTACCTCCATTGTTTCATATATGCTCTTTGCTCAATTATTGATGTTATTTCCAAACAACTTATACTGATACCAGATGAGTAAAATTCTTAAAACAATTAAAGTTTAATCAAAATGGAAAGAGACATCCTCATATCTCCGACCCCCTCTTTCCTTTAGTAAATATATATATATATATATATATATATATATATATATATATATATATATATATATATATATATATATATATATATATATATATATATATGATTTTTTTTTTTTAAAGTTTGTGAGGGTACCACCTCTGGTGCCAATGTGGGGACCCATAGCCTCGGAGAAGAAAATAAAAAGTATTCAGAGGAGACCTTGTGGTTTCTCACTGAACACAAATATTATCTTCTCCTACCACCCCCATTCTTTTGTATGTACACATATATATTTACTTTATTTGAACTTTGTTACAAAAAAGGAGTTACATATGGGTTACAAAGATGGTTGTCATAGGTTGTCGAGTTCCTCCAGTTCCTCAGATGGCGGGCAGGAACCCTTATATATATATATATATATATATATATATATATATATATATATATATATATATATATATATATATATATATATATATATATATAAATATATATATATATATATATATATATATATATATATATAAATATATATATATATATATATATATACATATATATATATATATATATATATATATATATATATATATATATATATATATATATATATATATATATATATATATATATATGGTTGTCATAGGTTGTCGAGTTCCTCCAGTTCCTCAGATGGCGGGCTGGAACCCTTATATATATATATATATATATATATATATATATATATATATATATATATATATATATATATATATATATATATATCTACATTAATTTTAACTCCAATAAAAAAAATTGACCTCATACATAGAGAAAAGGGTTGCTTTATCATTTCATAAGAAAAAAATTATAGTAAATATAATAATTCAGGAAAACTTGGCTTATTAGGCAAATCGGGCCTTGAATAGTAGGCTGAAAAGTGAGTTCTGGCTACTAGGTACGACATATATATATATATATATATATATATATATATATATATATATATATATATATATATATAGATAGATATATATATATATATATATATATATATATATATATAGATATATATATATATATATATATATATATATATATATATATATATATATATATATATATATATATGTCGTACCTAGTAGCCAGAACTCACTTTTTGGCCTACTATTCAAGGTCCGATTTGCCTAATAAGCCAAGTTTTCCTGAATTAATATATTTTTTCTAATTTTTTTCTTATGAAATGATAAAGCTACCCATTTCATTATGTATGAGGTCAATTTGTTTTTATTGTAGTTAAAATTAACGTAGATATATGACCGAACCTAACCAACCCTACCTAACCTAACCTAACCTATCTTCATAGGTTAGGTTGGGTTAGGTTGCCGAAAAAGGTAGGTTAGGTTAGGTTAGGTAGGTTAGGTAGTCTAAAAAACATTAATTCATGAAAACTTGGCTTATTAGGCAAATCGGGCCTTGCATAGTAGGCTGAGAAGTGCGTTCTGGCTATTAGGTACGACATATATATATATATATATATATATATATGTCGTACCTAATAGCCAGAACGCACTTCCCAGCCTACTATTCAAGGCCCGATTTGCCTAATAAGCCAAGTTTTCATGAATTAATGTTTTTTCGTCTACCTAACCTACCTAACCTAACCTAACCTAGCTTTTTTTGGCTACCTATCCTAACCTTACCTATAAATATAGGTTAGGTTAGGTTAGGTAGGGTTGGTTAGGTTCGGTCATATATCTACATTAATTTTAACTCCAATAAAAAAAATTGACCTCATACATAGAGAAAAGGGTTGCTTTATCATTTCATAAGAAAAAAATTATAGTAAATATAATAATTCAGGAAAACTTGGCTTATTAGGCAAATCGGGCCTTGAATAGTAGGCTGAAAAGTGAGTTCTGGCTACTAGGTACGACATATATATATATATATATATATATATATATATATATATATATATATATATATATATATATATATATATATATATATATATATATATATATATATATATATATATATATATCGTACCTAGTAGCCAGAACGCACTTCTCAGCCTACTATGCAAGGTCCGATTTGCCTAGTAAGCCAAGTTTTCCTGCATTAATATATTTTCTCTAATTTTTTTCTTATGAAATGATAAAGCTACCCATTTCATTATGTATGAGGTAAAAAAAAATTTATTGGAGTTAAAATTAAGGTAGATATATGACCGAACCTAACCAACCCTACCTAACCTAACCTAACCTATCTTTATAGGTTAGGTTAGGTTAGGTAGCAGAAAAGGTTAGGTTAGGTTAGGTTAGGTAGGTTAGGTAGTCTAAAAACAATTAATTCATGAAAACTTTGCTTATTAGGCAAATCGGGCCTTGCATAGTAGGCTGAGAAGTGCATTCTGGCTACTAGGTACGACATATATATATATATATATATATATATAAGGGTTCCAGCCCGCCATCTGAGGAACTGGAGGAACTCGACAACCTATGACAACCATATATATATATATATATATATATATATATATATATATATATATATATATATATATATATATATTATAATAATAATATATTACAATTCCCACAGTTTTTCATGGATGATCACATCATTATAAAAGGCAGTTGGGGTCTTGGATAAACTATTAAGCACATTACAAATAATAATCTACGGTTCGTTTCCTTTAGAGATTTCATGAGTTTATCTAAAAGAAAATACGCGATCGTTTACCTGGCCCGCCAAGCGATGATCACCACCGCACCCTACAGTAAGTGGGCAAGGCATTTCATGTGAGCGCCCATCCCTCACTGAAACGACTTGTGAATATAGTGAGTATAAAGACCTGTGGGACTCCACTGGTGGCTTTACTATGCCAATCGGTGGTCTCACCCATATTGCTTAAACAGTCCCTTATCACTTAGTAGCACCCTACCAGAGTCTTTTACCTGTTTCTTCAACTTACGGACCAGCCTGTGTCAAAGGCTTTCCGACAGTCCAAGAAAATGCAGTCCACTCATCCTTCTTTTTCTTGCTTAATTTTTGTCACCTGATCGTATAATTATATTAAACCAATAATTTAAAAAATGAGTGAAATTGTTAAAACAATCTTGAATACTATAACATTCCCAAACGACGGTTCCTCGGGTTTGAGAGAACGTATATTCATAAAAACTCTTATTAAAAATTTTGTTGTTGTGAATGATGATGATAAAAGAATGATTCTATTATTGAATAAGATGCTTCATTTGTTTACTATCTCTGATCGATATATTAAATTAATAACTGAAACATATCCTCTTAAGAGTCGAAATCAACAGAAACAAACAATAGCTCATTTTAATAAAAAATGTAATGAATGCGAGAATGAAAAAAGTGAATTAGAAATTAAATGTGGAAATCAAGATGCCACAATAACAGATTTAAATACAAACGTGAGAGATTTAGAACTTACTATTGTGCAGCTTACAGAGAAATTAGGAGACCAAGAAAATGAAATAGAGAATTTAAAGAAGGAAAATTCAACTCTTCAAGATAATCAAAATAAATTGAAAAATAACCTAGAAGATCGAAACAATACTGAATTAATGAAGCTTAGAATCCAATACGATGTTGAAAAGAAACAGTATGAAACAGAATATGCATTTATGTTAGATGAGAAAGACAGACAAATTCAACATATCTCCAAAGACAAAGACAAACATATAAAAGACTTAGCTGATGAAAAAGAAAAACTAACCGATTTAATAAATTCAAATAATACTAGAATAAGATCCAAGTACGTTACACTCGAGAATGACCTAAAAACATGTAAGCAACAATTAAATAGTGCACTTGAACAATTAACTATAAGTCGTCAACAACAAGAAGAATTATATAGGCAAATAAATACAAATTTAATGTCTCTTGAAGAATACCAACTAAAATAAACAAGGAATGAGGAAGTTCATTCATCAGTTGAATACCGAACGTGATAACTACATTCACGAAGAACGTGAAAAGGACATTAGACACAGGATTTCCCGTTTAAATTATATTAATAATAATGATCCACACCAAAATAATAATATACTTAATATTTTTACTAATGAGGAAGAAATAAATTTATTTAATCAAATATTAGAAAAATTTAAAACTAATATTATCGATGAACAGTATTTGAACACGAACGTCAAATAATATCCTATGTAAATGAAAATGATCATTTAAAACACCAATTAGACGAACCTAATTATGTTGCTAAATTGTTAATAGACGCAGTGGCATCAATAGTTTTAGTTAAAGAAATTATAATAAGACAAATTGTTGACCTGGAAAGAGATCATAAAGGAACGAATGAAGAAGTTATAAAACTTTATACATTTGTTACTATTATATATACATTATCCAGAAGGAAATAAGGCAAGATTTGAATGCAAATAATGTACAACGCTTTTATTACATTATCTCGAACGTGATTCGTAAGTCCCCTTCTGATAATATTCATGAAATACTGGCTTTACAACAACAAAATGATTTAAATATTAGGACCTTACAACAAAGAAATGAAACAATAACTTCTAACCTGTTGACCATTCAATAGACAAATGCTAGTCTCCAGGATTCCAACAAACAAATGCTTTCAGAATTAAGTGAGACAAGAATGTATTTGTCAATGATTAACCATGATGGGACTTCGGTGGACCCCATAGAATACGAAGAAACTCAAATGAATAAATTCACTTCGATCATCCAAGCCGTCACTACTCAGCTCGATGCTTACTTGGCTGGGACATGCAACATAAGTATTTGTGATAAGCATTCGACAAACTCTCAATAAGAGAAATGTTTTGCAGGAATGAAATGGCCAAATCTGAAATGATGCAATTATTTATTTCATTTTCAAATCATATCTTCGAATTTATATTCTGCGCCCAGTTCTATAAGAATCTTGTCACGGTAATAAACGATAATATTTTTCGGCGTTCCATTCAATTAAACCTTCACTTTTCACGAGAAATGTATAACCACCAAGATATGCTATCTGAAATATTAAACATTCCGATGATAAATGAAGCTATAGAAATAGCACCCGTTTTCCTGATTCTATAGAATATTAGTAAATTAACCCTGATAAATGGTATGTATTCTATAAGCAACTATGAGGATAATAATCAAATAGTGTCTATCGATAACGAAAACAAGAATTTAAAATCGATTGCGTTATTACACGAGGCTAATATGGAAGCAGAAAAATCTTGTTTCCTTAAAAACCTAAAAGTTAAGTACGAAAGTGTATTGGGTGATGACAGCATTTTAAAACAAAGTGCCTCTCAGAAAGTTTCTTAGCCTGAAACTGTTGAGAAAACAACCACACAAAAAAGAGATAAAACAAAATTAAAAGACACAAAACAAAGGTCAAAAAATAAGACTCAAGGCAGGTGACAAGTCGAGGCATTAACAGAGAAAAAGAATCAAAGGGATAGACATGTAAACGTTATAAGGGGAGGAATAGTTGAAAATAAATAAGAGGATGTTGATGGTAAGCAGTCAACTCATTTGAGAAAGGAATTTTGTAAATATCCCCCCCCCCAAAAAAAAAATTAAGAGACATCAGAGATTGGAAAAGAGGTTCGAGTTCATAGTAAGTGTGAGTTTGTAAAGGTTTGCCACCATTCTCCAGCGTATAATAAGCCAAATCAACTCGATGAGGATCTTTGGTGTTATGGCCAATTTTCACACAGGCATTACTAATCAAATTTGTTTCACGAAACAGGCCAACCAATGTAGGAATTAGAGCCTCAACGTAGCCACTGTAATAGTCACATGAGCAACCATATCCCTCTACATATTTATTAAGTTCATTCTGGTTATTTGGATTCAATGCGTCGTACACACAAAGTGCCTTGGTATCGGAAGGAACATTTGTTTTATAAAAGGGGTTACTACTACTATTACTTCTACTAATACTACTCGGTGTAGTGGAGTCTTGAAATGAAGAATTAAGGTGAATATGGATACAAGAAGGTTCCATTCCGTCTATGTTCGGCACCGTTTCGGGAGCAGAACATTCCACACATATGCCTTCTTTGACTGGATTGAATTTAGATATGTCTATAATATTCAGATCATGAATCCATCCAACTTTTCTACATCCATTATCCCGAATAAGTTTAATCGTGGGTTGATCACAATGCTTTCCACTAAATAATCCACGAGTTGTACACTCACATATAAATTGGTAATCTTGCCATATTAATTTACCTAATGTGGTTGGACATACTGGAACTGTAGGTATTATTGTAGGAGTAGTGGGAGATATTTCAAACCAATATCCGTCCTGCCAGGAGGCACTGGCTGGTAATATTTCATTATCTTCTTTAGAATATAAGGGAGATGGTAAAAATATACAACACTGATTTAGTTTCATACCTTCCCACACTTTACAGGCTTGATGATGATTGTCATCCTAATGGTGTCCAAATGTTGATAAAATTAATAAGGGATTATTATCTAACACATCATCACTTTCAGCCTGATCAATGTACGGTTCTAATGATGATATAGTTTTTTGTCTGGTTATACTATAGTGAAATAACTTTCTTTTTCTTTGTAGTGTCTCGCCTCCAATAATTACCGTACATATAAATAAGTATATTAGTAAAAGAAAATAAATTATACCCATCATTTTTTGGGGGGGGGGGGTTATTCATAAGGTTTTTTCAGAAATATATAGCGAAAGTCTCAATCTCTAAAATAAATTGTTATGCAGTTATATTTAAGTGAATATATAAATATATATACTATACTTTCTTTAAAAAAGTAAACAAAAAGAAATGAGTTAATTATATACACACATGATAGATAATTTTTATCACATACTCGGTCAAGATTGTGTGTTAAAAGTTATTTCAACTTTGAAAGAAATATTGTTGATCTTGCCTTCGAGTTTAGTTATATAAAGTTACAGTACATAATTAAGTGAGGCGGGTTAAGAAATACATTGCCAGGTTCAATCTCTAAATGAAAAGTTTTACTGGGTTCAAAGGCCATATATCAACTTGGAGCAATTAAGCATCATATATTTGTTACGTATTTATTTATGAATATAGAGTGTATTTGTGTAGAAACAACGAAAGGTGACATAGCAGGATGTAGATGGTACCAGCGTTAGTAATCAAAGAGATAACTAAGGATGACCCATAATGTCCAGAGGATATATAAAGCATTCTTCATGAATCTTACCTAACGATCTAGAATTTTCTGCTACATTAGTTATTTAATTTCTTCCCCCATAAGAAATCAGTAAAAATTGATTTACTAAATCTAGATGCATTTCAAATGCTAGAGACATTGGTATTTTTCTTAATTTCGACCAATTATCTTGTTTCTTATAATGTTTCATAAGAGAATCAATTATATCCTCATTATATTTTCTTACTTCATTAGTGTTTATATACATCCTAATGTTTAATATCGATTTATTAATTCGCTTTAACATATTTTCATAAGTTAAGAAATTCTTAATAATACAATCATTTAATGATGAATTTATACATATACGATCTGATTTTTTAGCTCAGCAATTTCATCTAAAATGTAATCGTTATCATCATTAAACATTCTCTATCAATATTTTTGTTAACCGTAAGGAATAATTGACAACCAAATAATTCGAAGTCCAACTCTTTAAACGTTTAAGATCAATACATTTCAGTTCATTTTAAATGATATGAACAAATTATTATTTGATATATATTATACAAATATTAAACCGAGGAACCATATACCCCAGGATTAGTCAGTTGAGTCTGGTATTTAATTCCTCACAAAACTCACTTCTTTTATTGGGCAAGACAACTTAGGCTGGATGACATGACAGACAGGTCTGGACTGATATGCAGCATCATTACTACCTACCAAATACAAATTGAATGTAGGTCTCTATTGTAAAAACAAATGGAGATTTAATTAATCATATGTAAGCAAATAGGCCTTCTAAAGGTTCCTTGAATCTTATGTTTTTTTTTTTCAAAAAGAAAGTTGAAATCAAGCTGTTTGGAAGTATAATAAAAAAAAGTCTCTCTCTCTCTTTTCTTTATTAAGTATATTATATTATATAATATATATATTGTGACGATAATCTCCTTCAAGAGATTGAGCCTGCTCTTCCCTCCAAAATTACGTCTTCACAACTATATAAAAGACTATGGAAGAAATGTCCAACAACGACAACAAACACCAGCAAGGCTTGCCAGGGTGAGCAGAAACGTATGCAACCAGCCACCTGTTCGAACTCCAACCACCAAACTACCCATTGATCGCTACGACTCCGCTGATTGGTCGCCGGTCTGGCTGCACCTGCCTCGCCCCCCCCCATACTACCCGATGTCTGGGGTCGCCCCAACATCAGTCTTCAGAATGTTCCGTGCTTTCGTAGCCAGCACTCCTCCCAGCTAGACTCTAGAGTGTACTGAGAGAGGTGGTGGCTTTAAGCCAATATTCCAGCACCTCCCACTAAACTTTTGTTGCACTTCTTGTTATTTTGCCTTAACGTAACTTTTCATTGTGTCATTTAAGTATTCTTATTATTTTGATTCATTGATTTTATTATACATATTTGTTTGTCCATATTTTCATGTTTTGATTTATTTAACGTAATTAAAATTTCATTGTTAAAGTTTACTTGTGTTTTGTGTGTCTTCTCCTTACCTTACCACAGACGAAGTTCCAGTTTTTTCTTTTTTTTTTTATAACTATGTGACGAGGCCATACCCCTAGCCTTAAACAGCCGAACACCAACGCGTTACCGTCACAAGTTATATGGGGGCCTGTCCTAGGAGCTTCACTCAGGTACTGGTGCCATGTGGTAATTTATGGTAAGCGTATTTAACTTTGTTAACGTAGCTTTACTATTTTTCATTCAATTTCATTTTTTATAAGGTGCGGTGTATTGTGCATTACGAGAGTAACATATAGTGAAGGTGAGACAACTTTGGATTACGTGGTGACTGTAGGCCGCAGTCATACTCTTAATTGGTCATCTCTCCCTCCTTGTTATTACTCGTATTTACCATCTATGTCCCTTGAATATTTCTCATTCGGACAGATCATCATATTGGTACCCTGGTACTGTGGTCTGCCCCGGGTCAAGAGTACCCAATCTTCTGCAATCTGACTGTAGGAGGACAAAGAGGGCCATAGTTCCTCTAGCTCGAACTTTAGTTGCTGAATTGGGACCTCAGCAGCAGTTCTCGTCACCAGTTGACACCTCGCACCCCTACACGTCAGTCAGAGATGATGATACATACAACGGTAGGGAATTAGCTTATTTTTTCAGAGCACAAAAGTTCGCTAATTCTGTAAGTATCATATTAAATTCAGTGGGAAAAACTTGCTTTATGTCCTTTAGAGACTTGGCAAGGTATGCCTACATCCTTGGACTACCAATTTTACTTTTGAAGCATTTAACTGTTTCATTTGTTTTCGAAACTTTGTTTCATTTGTTAGTAGGATTTTCTTGCCCTTATTCTCTTACATGAGTACCGGGTACAAGATTTCCTGCGCCCTTGATTTCATTTAATCATTTAATATCTTTCATTTAACGTTAATTGTTAAAGATCACACAGGATAGGTACCAGTTGCCACGTTGTCCTGTTTCTGACATTTCATTATTGAACATTCGTGTACCTTTATTTGCTAATTTCACCATGTTTCGTCTCCAAACTTTCCGTGCAAATCCAGCAGGTGAAATAGGGACTTTGAGTCGTGCCAAGAGGACTGAACTACAAACTCTTGCACATGAGTATCAACTAGAAGTTCCCTACCAAGCCAACAAAAATGACCTACACAACCTGTTGCTGGATTACTATTTAGAGCAAGGTAAGATAGACTCTGAAACTCATGAAACTTACTATATTGCAGAGAAAACTGACTTGGCAACGATGAAACTTAAACTAGAGCTGGCCAAGATTGAACGTGAGCAGCAAAGAGAAGCAGCTGCCATACGAAGGGAAGAACACGAACGCGAAGCTGCTTTGAGGAGAGAAGAACACGAACGTGAGGTCGCCTTGCTCCATGAACGTGAGAGAGTACAGCTTGAAACAAAACAACGCGAGTTGGAAATACAACGCGAACATGACAAGCAACAAGCAACTCTGGCTCTAGAGTGTCGTCAACGTGAAATCGCCTTGGAAACTTCACACTTCACTCAACGCCAGCAAGCTACTGCAAATCTTCCCGTCAGTTTTAATATATCACATGCAAGTAAGTTAATGCCATCCTTTGTAGAAGCAGAAGTTGATGTGTTTTTTACCACCTTTGAAACCCTTGCTAATCAACTCAGTTGGCCTGTCGACCAATGGGCAACACTTCTCAGAGTCCATCTTACAGGTAGAGCTGCAGTCACACTCAGTACTTTGGCGTCTGAGAATGACTACTACACTCTGAAACAAGCAGTGTTAGACGCCTACCTACTTTCCACCGAAAGTTATAGAAGGAAATTCCGTGACCACCTGAAGGCAAGTACCACTACCTTCCTCGAGTTTGCTAACACGAAACGGAGGTATTTCATGAAATGGCTGGAAGCAGCACATGTCTCTACTTTTACAGAACTCGTGAACCTGATGCTTGTTGAAGAATTCTTGAGACGTGTGCCGCCTCCTGTCCGCCTCTACTTAGCAGATAAAGAAGAAACCGACTACCTGAAGTGTGCTAAGTCGGCTGACACTTACAGCCTCATCCACCGGCTGACACCTGAACCATCCTCCAGTAAGAAGTCGTGGTACAGTTACGAGAAGGTGAGCCCCGATCAAGCTGGTTCACAACTGTACTGCAAGTATTGTAGACTCTATGGACATACCATAGACAAGTGTGGTAAGTCTCAATACAAGGGATCCACTGACCAACAACGACCCAAACCAACTCCTCCTAAGTCCGGTAAGCCTGTGATGAATGTTGGTGTTGATGTTAATGATCTTTCTCTTTTCAGTAACCACCTGTATACTGGAACTGTCTCTGCCAACGGTTCAAATCCGGAGGGACGTTTCAAATTGAAGATCTTGAGGGACACAGCGGCTCTACAATCGATCATCTTGAAGTCGGCTGTGCCCAACATAGTCTACACCGGGGAAACGGTCTTCATCACTGACCTCACTGCTACTACTCCATACCCTCTCGCCAGAGTCCACCTGGATTGTCCCTACGTGAACGGGGAAGTCCAAGTCGCCGTCAGGGAAAAGCCTTTTCCCATGCCTGGAGTGCAACTTCTCCTAGGCAACGACTTGGCAGAAGACCTGCAACCAACCAACCTGATCGTCATGGACAAACCCCAGGTGTGTAACTCTGTGCCAAGTAACCCTATTCTTGAGTATGTTCCAGCAGAGGTTCAAGAGAGTGAAGTTTCTCCTCCGGTTCTCGTGACCACCCGTGCACAAGCCGCACGTCCACAGCCAGCTGACTCTACTGCTACCGCTGTCCCTCAAGACCCTCAGAAACTACCCCCGCATCTGACCAAGTTGGAGTTCCGTAAGTTGCAGAGGGAAGATCTTACTTTAACACCATTGTTTTTCCAGGCTGAGACTCAACCCGACAGTATTCCTGGGTTCTTCCTAGAGAACGACTTGCTCTACCGCCGATATAGACCCAGTAAACTGAAGGAGGAGGACGATTGGGCCAACACCGAACAACTTGTGATTCCCACCAGCCTGCGGCCCACTATTCTACACCTGGCCCATGGAGCATTCTCCCACTACGGCTTCAACAAGACTTACCATGGGATTCGCCAAGACTACTACTGGCCAGGTATGGTAAATAACGTCAAACAGTACGTAAAACAGTGTCATACATGTCAGATGGCAGGCAAACCGAACGTCTCCATTCCCAGAGCACCACTGATTCCCATACAGGTGCCTGCGGAACCTTTCCACAGACTCATAATAGACTGTGTTGGTCCTTTACCTCGGACCAGTTCAGGTAACGCCTACATCCTAACCATCCTGTGTCCTACCACCAGATTTCCCATAGCAGTTCCAGTGAAGAACATCACGGCTGCTACGGTTATCAAACATCTATTGAAGATCTTCACTCAATACGGATTTCCCAGGGAGATTCAAAGTGACTGTGGCACCAACTTCACCAGTGATCTCTTCAAAAGGACACTGGAGGAGTTCAACATCAAACAGGTATTGTCCAGCCCCTATCATCCTGCTTCACAGGGTTCTCTTGAACGTAGTCATCAGACCATCAAAGCACTCTTGAAAAAGTTTTGTAGTGAAACCTCAAAGGATTGGGATAAGCAGATTGACCTAATAATGTGTATTTTCAGAAGTCTCCCCAATGAGTCCCTAGGAGTATCTCCTTATGAGATGCTCTACGGCCGTAAGTGCCGTACTCCCCTTAAGGCTTTCAAAGACTCTCTCAGAGATGCCACCTTCAGTGAGCATCAGAATGTGCCCCAGTTTCTTCAAAACCTTCAGCACATTCTAGAGAGAGTCCACCGCTTTGCCCATGATAATCTATTGAAAGCCCAGGTGAGAATGAAGACTCATTACGACCAGACCAGCAAAGTAAGAAAATTCAAGCCGGGAGACTTCGTCCTTGCTTATTTCCCTATCCCAGGTTCACCTTTACAAAACAGATTTTCAGGACCCTACTGCGTCAAAGAGTGCAGAAACAACAACACATACGTCATAGAGACTCCAGATAGGCGGCGGAAGACCCAGCTGTGCCACGTCAACCTCCTGAAGCAATATAATGGTACTCCTCCCACTGTCTTGATTAATTGTTCTACCTTCACAGAACCCTACATCCACAGTGAGACCATCCCGGCTTCTTCTCCCGAAAGCACTGACAAGGAGTCGGCGCTTTCTAATTCCAAAATCCTTAATGATCTTCCCAAATGCTTTCAGGATAATACTCGTGCTCCTATGCCCTCTTCTAATTCCACTCTCACCTCGTCAGATAAGCCCTACATCCTCCATGTCGACGCCAATGGTACCGACAATGGTGGTGTCGTGATGCAGCAACGAGGCGAGAAGAATTCACCTGTCAGCGACTACTGCTACAAGGAACGACGGAACAATTGGCAAGGAGCTACTCTTCCTCATCCTGAAGCTTCAGCACTTCACTCCACACCTGAAAAGTGCTCGGTCCACCATCAATACGGACCACACCACCCTACACCTCCTGCAGCACGCCCACTTCTCATCTCAACGTCTTCTACTATGGGCTTGCTAACTGCAGAAATTCAACCTGGAGACACGCTATACCAAGAGTCTGACAACATCATAGCCGATGCCCTCTCCAGAGTTTATGAAG